>NC_133657.1:138048448-138648448 GCF_009905375.1 Apium graveolens
GGCGAAGGGCTGGAAAATTGCAGTTTAGTACCCCCAACTTTTGAAAACGATGAAGTTCAGTCCCTGAACTTTCAGAGTTTGCAAAAAGTTGGATTCCTGTTTTAAAAATATTTAAAAATCATATTCCTCTTATTTTATTATAAATTTTGATTTTTAATTTCTGAAATTCTAAAAATTATTTAATTTAATTCCGAAAATTATTTTTTTAATCCAAAATAAATCTGAATTAATTAGTTAATTAGTTTCAGTTAATTTTTAATTGATTAATTGGTCATTAATTCAAAAATTAATTGATTTAATTAATTATAATGATTTTAATAATTATTAATTAGATTATTATTTAAAAATGATTTAAAAATTCCGAAAAAAATAGTTTAGAGCTTTAAAATTATATCTAAATTATTTCCAAGGCTCGAAATTATTATAAATATTTCGGAGCCATAATTTCCCGTTGTTATTCCGAAAAATGTTTTAAAATCATTTTAATACCTGAAAGCCTGTTTACGACCCGAGATTTATTTATAAATGATCTATCATTGATTATGTGACTGTTATGGGTTATATGTGACTTGTTGGTTGACTGTCGACCTGTATATCGATGTTTACTGGTTATTACGTAACTTTCAATCGTTAATCAGATTTGGGTGAACGAACGGGTAGATAGAATTATGTGTTGAATAGAATATCCTATGAGTTAAATATTGATAGATGCTTATGATATGTGAGAAGAAGAGGCAAGGCGTAGGAAAGGGAACAGGTAGTTCAAGAGTAAGACGGTGAGATTGGAAACGAGTGCAGTATAGTAAGCTAATACCAGGCAGTGTCTGAACTTTCTCGAGATATTGTCGTGATTGATATTCTGTTTTATATTGCAAGTGCTTTGAAGCATGAACCCTAAACCTTGACTCCAATTATTGATCTTGAGCCGTAAACCTGATTCTTTTTAGACCATAAATTATTGTATACCCAATTATGAACCTCAAATATACGATACTACTCCATAATATATACAAACTACATATCAAAACCCTGATCCAGATTGCTTACACATTCAAACCATTGTATTAGGCTTTGAAAGACCAAATCTTGAAACCCTGAAACATTGATTCATTATTATCCAATTCTTTCATTACCTAGCATCCAAACTTTGAGAATGCTCTTTTGATCCTTTATGCAGATTAAAACCATTTTCATTATGGAACGTCAATGTTGTTATGATTTGGTTATTGTTATTATTGCATCCTGTTATTATGTTAGAATTGGATTGTTTTTATAAAATTGTGGACCAGATCGTGGTCAGACCATATAATGGTAAGTTAGGCCAATGTGTGCCTTGGATCCAGTAGTTAGAGCAGTTTGTGTGCTTTGCTCGGGGTTAGTGCGTGACTGATCAGCAGCCTAACCTTGGTTTTTAACATGAAAATATAATATCCAACTTCTAAATCATAATCAATTGTTTACTTGATATCATAACCATGTTCACTTGATGATCATATTCTCAGTTTGTCATTGTGACTTACTGAGCTAGTTAGCTATTTGTGCAATATTGTTTCTGTTCTTTTCCAGTTAAGAAGGAACCAGTTGGTACCGAGGATCCCCAGTCCAGCGCGAGAGCTAGGGGTTCAGGTGATTGAGCTGAGCTAGTAGGCTTTTTTTGGGATAATTTAAGTTGTAAAGTTTGTAAATGTTTATACTCAGTTACGAGGGATAATTGGGATTTGAACGGTTTGTATATAAGTAGATATGTTTGGCTTGTGTGAATACTTTAACCTGTTGCGGTCCGTGGTAGTTAGTAAGTAGGGTCATGTAGTATATTATATCTTATTATTGTTATAAGCAGGTTATGAATAAGGTGTGTATGGACCCCAAACTTCTGACCCGGGTTTGGAGGGCGCCACAGGTTTGGTATCAGAGCTACAGGTTATAAGTCACTGACAAAGCTAGGTGACGGGGTGTGTAGAGGATTAGGATTAGAAGTAAGGAATAGAAAGATAGAACGCGAGAGGTTGAGTGCTTGGTATAACAGGTATTAGTGTAATTCGCGTTATGGTTCGAGATTCTTATATGTGATATGATTTCAGATAGCAGCGATGGCCAATTTTGTTTCTGTATCAGCTGATCACTCAAAGCCTTCAGTTGGAGTACCGTCTTCGGTCCACGTCATGTTGTTCCACCAGTGTTGGCTATACTACCTCCACCTATGTTGTAGCCCGTACACGGCTATTCCACCTCCAGGCATAAGGCCACCTGTCAGAGGACCCCCACCTGCTGATTCAGGCTTTACTAGTCATTCAATTACAGGAGTACCTTTCCAGTTCTCTTCTATCAGTCCCATATCATCAGTTTGAGGCTTGCCTTAGGAGCAGCGATTCCTACAGGGTCAGATCCAGGAGTTATTGCATATCATGCGTACCAGAGAGGTTGGGAGTGGTGAGAGGTGACTTAGAGAGAGGCTCCAGGCGTTTCGTAGAGCAGCTGCTGTGAGGATTGTCGAGGCTACAGATGAGGACTCACTCCTGATTTCCTAGTAGAGTGGACTAAGGGGTTCTAGAGGAGCTTGAGGAGATTGGAGGTCCAGACTTGCCATGAGCCAGAGATTCAGAGATGGAGATACTGAGCAGTGTTATTATGGTCGTGTAGTATGTGCAGTAGTGTGTAGTGTGTATCAGTAGACTTTTGAGTTGTATTTATAGACTAGCTATGCTGACTAGTGAGTAGGTTGTTGTACCCTTTTGCTTTTACTTCCGAAGCGTCTTTACGCTTGTACTACCTAAAACTTTTGGATCTATAAATATCAGTACCTTTTCCTTTCCAGCACTGTCATTTACTTTATTGCACCTGTTTTACTTTACCTTATTTATTGCACCAGCTATACCATGCGATACCATGTACCCTGTTTTCCATAACTGTTTATATTCTGCGAAGAAGCATGCAATTTACTTAGTTACAACTATTTTAAAAAGAGATATTTCTGTTTTACAAAACTATTCTTTTATGCAAAATATTTGATTCAAAAGCTAAATAAGTTGTTTGATTCTTTACAGAAAAATGCCTCCTAGAAGAAATACCCGCACCAACACCCAGAATGAAGAAACCAGCAACAATAACAACCAAGATGATACAAATCCAAATGTGAACCCAGGACCCATGGACCCAGCAATAGCCCAGATTCTTCAAATCTTGGCCCAATAAACAGTTCACCTGGCACAACAACAACAAAGACAGACCAATCCCCAGGTAACTTTCAAAACTTTTCAGGCAGTAAACCCACTAGAATTCAAGGGTTCCTTAGAGCCGATTGAAGCAAATGTTTGGTTAAAGGAAATAGAGAAGGCGTTTGCCTTAGTGAAAGTAAAGGAAGAACAGAAGGTTGAGTTTGCAAGTTACTATCTGAAGAACGAGGCCACCTATTGGTGGGAGATGGTGAAGACATTAGAAGGTACAGATGTTATTACTTGGGAGAGGTTTAAGGAATTATTTTTAGAAAAGTATTTTCTTCAGTTTGTCCAAGATCAGATGGAGCTGAAGTTTTTAGAATTAAAGTAAGGGAATATGTCGGTGGCAGATTATGAGAGTAAGTTTGAGGAGTTGTCAAGGTATGTGACGTCGTATGTGGATACTGACAAGAAGAAAGCTAAAAGATTCCAGCAAGGTTTGAAACCATGGATCAGAGGGAAGGTAGCCATTTTTGAATTGGATACCTATGCAGGAGTGGTACAGAAGGCTATGATCGAGAGACAGAGAGTGAGATGTTCCAGAAGGAAAAGGAAAGCAAGAAAAGGAAATTTGAAGGGAATGAAGGTCAGTCACAACCAGGGAAGTTTCCAAATTTTAAGAAGGGCAAGTTTCAGCCAGGGAGGAATTTTAATTTTAGGAGACAAAATGTAAGCGACGGAAGCCAGGGCAACTGTCCAGTTAATGCGAATCAGCCGAATCAGTTGAGAATAACTTTTCCAGATTGTCAAGTATGTGGGAAGAAGCATGGGGGAGTTTGTAATAAGTTGAATGTAGTTTGTTTTAAGTGCAACCAGAAAGGGCACTATTCGAGGGAGTGCCGAAATCAGCCAGCAAGAGAGTCAGTAAATAAGGATCAGCCTATCTGGAATCCAGTAGTGAAGGTTCCAGCCATTGGATTTACGTGCTTTAAATGTGGGAAACCAGGACATATAGCCAGGGATTTCAAGACACCAGCCCCAGTCAGTAATGCATTGAGGATTATGGGATCTACTCCAGCAGTGAATGAGACTTCAAGGGCTAGAGTTTTTGACATGTCTGTGAAGGATGCTATCCAAGATACGGATGTCGTGGCAGGTACGCTTAATATAAATTCTTTATGTGCCAAAGTGTTAATAGATTCGGGAGCAACTCGATCGTTTATTTCACAAGATTTTGTTAGTAAGTTAAATTGTCCAGTTGAGTATTTAAATGAAATAATGACTGTGGAATTGGCAAATCAAGAATGAATATCTGTTTATCAAGTTTGTAGGAATTGTGAGATTGAGATTTCTGGTAGTAAATTTTGTGTAGATTTGATACCATTTAAGTTAGGGAGTTTGACGTTATATTATGGATGGATTGGTTATCTAACCACGATGCCCAGATAGATTGTAATAACCCCAATTTTTGAGAAATTTTGAAACCCTTATGAATAGTGTTTTGCTGAACGAGAAAACTTTTCATGCCACACTATGTAGGGGTTCTGATATGGATATTCTGAGATTTTATTAGTACTTTATATGGGATATAAGTGTATGTAAAGATCGTCAGAATCCAATTCCGAACACTTTGATTTTTCCCGGAAATCCACTAGATACGGAGAGAATTGAGTATAAGGTAACATGATTAAAAGGATTTAAATTCAAGGATTATAAGAGAGGATCATAAAAGGAATAATGTATTGAGAAAGGTTAAGGGAACCCAAGTAATAAGATCCCGGGTATGATCCCTCAAACGATAAACGAGAACGAAAGTTAAGTGAACCGTATAACAGATCAGCGGTCATTAGCCAAGTAATTAAGAGCTAATCAAAGAGGTTAGTGATGATGATGTCACCACACCAACAAGAAGATGACAAGTGTGGGAAGATGACATAGGAGGATGACATAAGCATGACCAAAGGGAAGGTATTGTTGGTTGATTTCAAGCCACAAATTTACCATGGTTAAAAGGTAATTAACAAAACAAAAGGATATCAACCAAGCTTTTTATGCACAAAGATCAAGAAAACAAAGCAAGCTTCTCTTCCCCCTTTTCATCTTCTTCATTTCGAATTTTTCACCAAAATGGTGAATTAGAAATTCAAAACACAAGCTATACTCCATGGAAAATTATAAGGTTTGTTTCTTTGGATCCTATTTCATAACTAAGAAGAGCAAGTAGTTTGAGTGCTTGAATCAAAGGTTTTCTATCTCAAACAAATCATTTTAGTTTAGGATGAATAGTAACTTTCAAGAACAAATTTGTGATTCTTGATTTTATTTGCAAGGTCAAGGTAGCTTAAGCATATATTAAGGCTTCCATGGACATTCCAAGGATCTTTCATGGATTAAAAGCTTCAAGGAAGGTATAATCTCTTAACCAAGATTTGTTATTGAATGTTAAGAGCATAATATGAGTAATATAGTTCATGAGAGGCTTGATGGTTGTGTATGTAGAGATTAGTTGGTTTTGGGTTGTTTTTGGAGTTGTAAATCTTGGTTGTTGATTAATGAACTTAAGTGTAGTTTAAATTCATGATAAAGAATAGTAAATTGTTAATGTTGAGTTGTTGGGGCTGTTATGATAAAGTATGGATGGAGTTTGATTGGGTTGTGAATTGGGATTGATTGGTGGTTGAATTGGTTGGTAAAATTTTGGGAAATCGCGTAAACATAGCCGTCGTAATGTCCGATTTTCTTTGGACTGTTTTTGTGCATAACATTAGGACCCGAGAACCCACTGCTAGATTATGACCATTGCCATGTCTAGATAGCTCGTGTTACAAGCTTCGTTTTGATATGTAGTTCGTTCGATTCCGATGCACGGTTTAGGAGAAACGACCGTTTCAAGTAACGGCGTTTCGCGAACGAAACATTTCCCCTCGCCTTACTTTGAAACATAGGTTAAAGACCAAAAAGGGTTAATTAATGTATGAAACAATTATGGTAAGAGTGTTAGGCAGTTGGTAAGACACTCGCGAAGGAATCGCCTTAAAATTCGTAATGGTTAATTTATTAAAAATGGTGGAGCCGAGGGTACTCGAGTGACTTAAGAAAATCAGTAAGCGCAAAACAAGCGTTAGAGTCTAAGTTAGTTAAAGTATAGATTTACAAGTGACTTTGGTTTAATTCCAACTTACTTGTTGTTTATAGGTTACCAGACTCGTCCCGAGCCATTCGTAACCCCCAGTCGCTCAGGCAAGTTTTCTACCCGTTATACTGTTGTTGTGATGAATATATATATATATGCATTATCTTGCGATAGATGCATGTTGGTTAATTAGCAAATGTTGCGATATATTGAAGCATGCTGATATGGATATATATGCATGCCTGTTTCGTATTCTTGATTTATATATCTGTTGGTTCAAATGCTTATTCGTTGCATAATACCTATGCTAGAGATAAGCGGTATTTGCGTATACCCTTAGTATAGGGACCCAAAGGTGGAAATATTTTCTAAAACCGGGAGTCGAGGATCCCGAGTAGATTTTGTATATGGATATATATATATTATATATATATATATATGGTCATAGTTTTCAAAACTATTAATCGAATAAGGTTTATTCGATTACTTTAACTTTATTTTATTATTGAATATTATTTCGAATATTATTCGAAGGCGTATGACTCCTTTATATTAAATGAATATTATTTTGAATATTCATTCGAGGACTTATGACTCCTTTATTTTATTAATGAATATTATTTTAAATATTCATTCGAGGACTTATGACTCCTTTATTATTTATCTGAATATTATTTTAAATATTCATTCGAGGACTTATGACTCCTTTTATTTATTTATCTGAATATTATTTGAATATTCATTCGAGGACTTATGACTCCTTTTATTTATTTCTGAATATTATTTTAAATATTCATTCGAGGACTTATGACTCTTTTATTTATTATCTGAATATATTTGAATATTCATTCGAGGGCTTATGACTCTTTATATTATTTATGAATATTATTTGAATATTCATTCGAGGCTTATGACTCAGTTTATATTATTTATGAATATTATTGAATATTCATTTGAGGATCTATGACTCCGATTATTTGCTGTATATTCTTTATTTTATTAAAGAATAAGGTGTAATAATCAAACTTATTTTCGATTATTCAAATAAAGATATACTTTCATATAAGTATATCTTTGGTTATTTAATACTCGTTTCAAGTATAATTTTAATACTTCTACTTCAATTATTTTTATAAAGATTATTCTTATGGGAATATTATTTAATTAATAATATTCAGATATCCTTTCATATGGGGACTGATTTACGTCATTAATCAGCCTTACTCCAACACCTCATTTAAAGTGTTTTCGAGTCTGCAAAATGGGTTTTTAAAAGTCAGAGCGATCCACAAACTCATTTTATATTAAGATCTTCCTTTTTAAAGGGGATGTAAATAACCCGCTCAAAAACCTGGGAATCCGGCTCTGTGGTGTATTTTATATTCGCACAAGGTTGCAGATTTGGTAAATGAATTGATTACTTGCCCAAAGTTCGGAAGTAAGCCCCTCTCATTGAGTCGGCAGAAGCGACAGGCCGAGGTACGGTCTATTATTGTGTAAGTGCTCAGTGGGAGTCCATCAAATGCATAGGTGGCTGAGTGGCAGTCCAGCATAGGTCTTAATTATACAAGGGGTGATGACCAGTGGGGAATTCGTCCATCTACTAGTAGAAAAGGGTTACTTATTGGTAGCTTTGCCTGATCAGCAAGATATCGGGTTTATGCCAAAATTCTTTTCCTTTCCAAAAATTCATTGGATGTTTTAAACTCTGTTCATACTTTGCATAACCAGAGGTTCCAGGAAATGTTTAAAGGGATATATATATGTGGATATATATATATCGGGGCTAAATAAAGTATCTCATAACTTTTTCATTCAATAATATTTCAAAGATTGAATCTATTCAAGTCTTATCTTGTGGTCTCATCAGTGGGATGAACTTTTGAAATTGATTATAACTTGAACGGTGGTAGTTCAAGTAGTATTTGGGAATGATATAAGTGTAGCGAAGTATTTGGTAACTTCATCTTTTAAACTTATATCTAATTAATAATTGTCTTATGAATGACAAAGATTTTCAGAAAAACGTTGAGACAAGGTTAGATATATGAGATCACCTTGCAACGATATTTTTATACAGTTATACAATGGGACTTTGTGTATATTATGCATGGAAGAGGACTTCCATCATTTTGAAAAGTACATATGTATAAATACTGAATATTTTGCGACTTCATCGCATTAAGATATCAAACTTGGTTCATTTCTTTGACCAAGATTTTCATGAGTATTATGAGTAGACTCATATACTATTAATCATTATACATATTATTTTGGTGGGCTTGTGCTCACCCTTGCTTTCTTCTTTCATCACACAACAACAGATAGAAAAGATGAACAGAACCAAGCTCCCGATTCGCAAGCGATTAGGAGACGTTCCGCAGTTTTCTAGAAGCATTGATGCCGCCGTAGCTGAGGTAGGAACTACCAATAGGCTAGGCTTTCAACTTTTGATGGACCAGATTTATTTATATTTATGAATGTAATAATGGCAAAGAAATGTAAATTTATTCAGAAAACCTTTTAAGGTGTATTGGCAGATAATTATGGAATAAAATGACTTGTGGTTATTTTTGGATGTTCATCTCTGAGACTATAACGTGTGGTGTGTGTGTTTATTGTGGGTCACAGTACAGAGTAGTTGAGTAATTATTAAGATTGGGTGTTATTAAGGGAAATGGAACTCGTGACGACCCGGATCCCCGACCCCGGATCTGGGGGTGTTACAGAAATGGTATCAGAGCCAAGCGTTATAAACCTCAGAGATGATGGGACGTTAAGATAATAAGTTCACTAAGATAATAAGAACTCTTGCCAAGTTCATAGTCGGGCTACCTAACGTAGTACTGACAGTTAAAACCCTTATGGGAACCCTTATAAATATCGTGATAGGAGCGTAGTTCGTTATCGTATATGGTAGCAGGACTCCGAACCCTGAAGTTGAGGAACATCAACGCGATGATGTTTTATTATTTATTGGGGATCAGATTATGGATCCGATAGAGCATCCTAACGCGGGACCGGATGATGTTGATATTGAGGATGTAGCGGTTGAGGATGTTGTCCTAGAGGGATAGTTGTTGAGGAGGATCCCATGGAGGATCCTGACAAGATTGGATAAAGGACCACTGATGAATTGATGACCATGGTTAGGTCGACTACCAGAGGTAGGATTGGCCGGTCACTACCGGAGGTTCGTTCAAGTTTGTAAAGATAGTAACCCCTTTAACGCGGCTTACTCGTAAGACTGAGAAGTTCGAATGGACAGAGAAATGTGAGAACAGCTTTCAAGAACTGAAGCAGAGGTTGGTGATGGCCCCTATGCTGGCATTGCCGGATGGAAAAGGAGATTTTGTGAAGTGTGGTGACGCTTCGCACAAGGGCTTAGGGTGCGTGCTTATGCAGCACGGTAAGGTAATCGCGTATATGTCAAGACAATTAAGGTAATATGAAATTCGATATCCCCGCCCATGAGCTTAGACTCGTGGCAATAGTTTTACCCTAAAGATTGGAGGCACTACTTGTATGGAGAGAAGTACGAGAATTACCTAAGCCATAAGTGCTCTAGTACATTTTCACGTAGAAAGAGCTCAACATATGCCAGAGGAGGCAGTTAGAGCTAATCAAGAATAATGATTGGGAGATTCTTTAGCATGCGGGGAAAGCCAATATGGTGGCTGATGCCCTTAGTAAAAAGGAGAGACTCAAGATGATAATGTCTTTTGGAGAGTTTATAAGAGATTTTGAGAAAATGGAAATAGAAGTGAAGGTAACCGGAGCCGGTACCGAAAAGCTGTTTGAGATTGCAATACAGCTCGAATTATTGGAAAAGATCATATTGTGCCAGAAAAAGTTATGAATGAAGGCAGAGAGCCAACATTAGATAAAAGATTAATATCGAGAAAGATGGTAAGGGAATAATGAGGTATTCCTATAGAATTTGGGGTTCCAATGTTTAAGAGCTTAAAGATGAAATCTTAGATGAAAGCTAGTTTGAGGAATAAGAGTTAGAGCAAACCCTGAATGTGATAGTCAGGGAGGACGCCATCAAGATAGAAGGAACCCATAACATAATGAAGTGGAAAATGAGGATTTTAACGTACAAGATAACCCCAAGTATGGGAGAAGGATGAAACATTCCATACTAAGGAAATGGAAAGTCGAGTAAGGAAAGGAGACCCGAGACGGTACTCCAATATGGCAATTCATGGACCTGTCTAAAGAGAACTTAGACTATTATCCCCAACCACCACCCTGAGGGGACAATGCGGCAGGAAATTCTTTCATGACCTTTAAAGCGTTAAGCTCTCAGAGTTCCAAGGAACAAGTTGACCTAGTCGAGGCAAGAGCCTGGCTAAAGGAAATATAGGAATCATTTGAGATTCTAAATGATTGACGAACCACAAAGGACTGTTTTTGTCACTTACCCTCCTAGAGAGAGGCCACCCGCTGGTGAAAGACCAAGAAAGGTACGGAGCCAGAGGTTATAATAAACTGATTAAAGTTCAGCCAATTGTTTTCGGGAAAGTAATTCCCAAGGTTATGGAGAGAGTGTAAAAGCTTTAGAGCCAGAACAAAGGCAGACGAGTATGATGAATTGTGAATTTAAGTTGTAAAAGTTGTCAAGATTCGTTCTAAGGACACGAATCCGGAATGACGGGATGTTTGAAATCAATGCTTATGTTGTGTTGGTTCATGAAATAATGATAAGAGAAAGGGAAATAAAAAGGGACTGAAGTGGAAAGGGATATAAAGGCAAAAGAGTTTGAGGTATGATAAGGGAGTCGGGTATGAGGAAACCCTAAAGACTCATAGCAATAGAAATAGAAAAGTATGTAATCGTCAGGATGATGATGATCCACCATGAGTTAAAATTGATGGTTGAAGGCATAAGAGATACATATATTGTACCCCCTTTAAGTTGGGAGGATTCGAGGAAACCTTGAGATAGTTCGAAGGATAAATATTGAGACACGGATAGACTGAGGAGACAAGAAAGTAAGAAATCAGGAAAAAAAAAATTGGATGAAGGAAGTGACCTTCAATAATGTGAAATGTAAGACCGGTGGCTCGATACCCAGAAAGGGAGACGCCAGGTATGAGAGATATCCCAACATTGAGGTGACTGTTGAGATAAACAACAAAAGTAAATAAGGAATTATTAAGAAGAAGTTCATGTTGAACATGACCAATATCTTCCAGAACATCCATGTTATCATTACCAAATCAGGAAAGAAAAGCGGATGACCATTGTTATCTTTTGGAGGCCATATGGATTGACCTCAATTTGAATAAGGATGTTATTATGAAGTTAGGTATAGACTATCGAGGTGGGAATGATTGAATAGGACACCCTTATCAGGGATATATGACTTGGGTTATCCATAGAAGGATGCAGGTACCTTTTAAAGGTGGAATTAAGGCTAGAACATCGGTAACTTAAAATGAATCCTAGGGGAATGCATAAAGGTTTGCATTTCACCCTTAATAGGGACGGTATGAGTTTTGACAGTATGATTTGGAAAGGGTTAAGGTAACAATAACCTTTAAGAATTAGTGGAGAAATTTTCAGAAATATATAGACAATGGTTCTAGTAATAGTAAATGGTATTTTGATATGCCCTGTATTTAGGGAACACAGGAGGAACGATTGAAGGATAACCTTAGAGGTTTCCAAGGAGAAAGGTAATATTCAAAATTCTCAGGAATAAAAATGTGGATAAAGGAAATATGACGTAATTATAATGATGCCAAGTGGGGCACGTGTTAAACCACGAGAAAGTATGGATCGAACCAGTAATGGTCGAAATTGTTCAGGGCAATTAGGACTTAAGATAAAAGATGTTCTAAGTATGATTGAGAGTCAGTCTTGACAGTGATTAGCCTCTAAAGACTGAGGCAATAACTTATGGAAAAATGGTGATATTTTTTTTCCCATCTGATTTTAAGGAAAACATCTTCACTCAAGCAGTGATCGGAAATAAGGTAGAAAATTTATTTGGAGGTGGTTAAAATGACATTGACTGTAAGGAAATTTTACTATCAGGAAAGGCCAAAGAGGTGGCCGACACTTTAAAGGTAAGTGGATAATTATAGGCGCGTGTGCCAAAAGAAAACAGTGATGATGGTTAAAAATGTGAAGGTTGAATTATGGTCTGGATGATTGACATTCCTTCTGATGACTGTGCAATACCCAACCGTAATAGTAGTTGGTAAAGGTTTAATTCGTGTAATCGCCATGAACGGGCTATCTATCTTAGGAGGTCCTATCTTGGGATAAGCCAGGACCATGTTTCCAAAAGGACTAGACGAACCTTTGAGTAAGTCTTCTATTTAAGGCATATGATTTAGAATGGTATTAACCTGCTATCGTTGCTTTGAGCGAAACTCTTCTGCAATTTTATCTGCTTCATGTCATGTATGTATGTCAGAATCAGGAGTGTACTCCATGAATCAAGAATGGTGATTATGTTAACTCCTTAGGAGAATTAGATACGAGATGTATGGACTCCGTATGGTTAGTTATTAAGACTTCATGGAAAATGAATGACTACAGTAGGTCAGTGGTGGACCATAGTAAGGCAGTAATGATTCTGCGATTAATGAGCTGATTACAACCGTGAGAGTTGTATTGGAATGGGTGTTGAGATTGAGTACCACTAATCGGGTAGTGGTAGTGTATAAGTTATCATTGATAGACTAATTAAGTAGAGTATCTACCTAGTGAATAATTATTCTTTCTTATCAATAGAGAGTCGTATTATTATACGAGGAAGGTTGCGGTGCAAGCATAGAATTCAAGTAACGATGATGTCTAGAATGAGATCCCAGATTCGATTTTCGATGTCGAGGGAGTTTCAAAGGTGATTATGTATAAGCTCAAGGAAGAGTGTGGGTCCATAGAATGATGGACGGGATAGCGAAAATATTTAGGCATGGGAAATACGAGGCTATAATGCTTGATGCTGATATAAATACGTATATGTTTTGTTCTCCTATGACAAACCTCTATAGTTCAGAGGTAGGTTCCAAGCCAGATATTTTGTGGCAGTATATTTTTTTCATATATACAATTCTCTTCAGTTCGTTCTTTTCTCTTCTTTTCATTTCATGTAAGCTGAGAAGAACAACCCTTCCAAAAGGGGAGGTATTGCCGAATGACTATCTATCTGTGTGATAGAAGCCGAGTAGGATACCAGCTATTGTTTAATTGCTTGTCAAGTACTAAAGGCTGGCCACCTTCTGTACTAACTATGCAATATAACAAGTGTTCATGATCATAGTGATCTCTCAACAAATTCCTTTACTTCTATTTGATTGATCAAATTTTGGAAAATAGAAACAACTGAAAAAGGAGTAATAAAGTGGTGGTAGTATGCGGAATGGGAACACATTCGTGATACTAAGGTTGACGTGGTTATTAAAAGGTTATAGAACGCTAACGAGCAAAAGTATAACCAGTATAATATTAGGAACGGAAGGTAGTAGCGATTACGAACTGGAAAAGAATGGGTATTGAGAAGCAGAAGCTCTAATGATAAAAGCTATAATGAGAGTCTGTGCAATAGACTTGAAAGAATTTGGAATGATCACTTAATTCGGATTGAGTTATCTTACGATAATAGATCATATGTCATTATCGAGATGTCGCCTTATGAGATCCTTGAGGGAAGATAATGTCGATCTCCCTTATGTTAGGATGAAGTTGTAGAGCGCAAGATGCTCGAACCCGCAGTAGTCCAAAGGACCAAGGATATGATAGATCTAATCAGAGGACGGCTGGTAGTAGCCCAAGATGGACATGATAAGTATGTTGATTTGACACGAAAGGATAAAGAGTATGAAATAGGGGAGCTAGTAATGATATAGGTATCCCTTGGAAAGGATTGATGAGGTTCGGAAAGAAAGGAAAGCTAAGTCTATAATTTGTTGGACCCTTGGATATATTAAGACGTTTGGGAAGTTAGCATATGAGCTAGCCCTAACCCCGAACATGTAGCAGGTCGTAACGTGTTTCACGTATCAATGTTAAGGAAGTGAAATTCAGATGCCAGATAAATAGAGGAATATGAGCGCATAGATATGTAACCCGACGTAACCTATATGGAGCAACCAGGAAGGGTTATAGAGTGAAAAGGGAACAAGTGCTTTGGAGAAGGGTTATCAAACTATTCGGAGTTTGATGGAAGAACCACAATGTGGGAAAATTTACTTGAGAGTTAGAAAATGTAATGCTAAGAAAGTATCCCCATTTGTTTTCTATTTGATTCCGGGACGGAATCCTTTTAAGGAGGGGAGACTGTAATAACCCCAATTTTTGAGAAATTTTGAAACCCTTATGAATAGTGTTTTTGCTGAACGAGAAAACTTTTCATGCCACACTATGTAGGGGTTCTGATATGGATATTCTGAGATTTTATTAGTACTTTATATGGGATATAAGTGTATGTAAAGATCGTCAGAATCCAATTCCGAACACTTTGATTTTTCCCGGAAATCCACTAGATACGGAGAGAATTGAGTATAAGGTAACATGATTAAAAGGATTTAAATTCAAGGATTATAAGAGAGGATCATAAAAGGAATATAATGTATTGAGAAAGGTTAAGGGAACCCAAGTAATAAGATCCCGGGTATGATCCCTCAAACGATAAACGAGAACGAAAGTTAAGTGAACCGTATAACAGATCAGCGGTCATTAGCCAAGTAATTAAGAGCTAATCAAAGAGGTTAGTGATGATGATGTCACCACACCAACAAGAAGATGACAAGTGTGGGAAGATGACATAGGAGGATGACATAAGCATGACCAAAGGGAAGGTATTGTTGGTTGATTTCAAGCCACACAAATTTTACCATGGTTAAAAGGTAATTAACAAAACAAAAGGATATCAACCAAGCTTTTTATGCACAAAGATCAAGAAAACAAAGCAAGCTTCTCTCTCCCCCCTTTTCATCTTCTTCATTTCGAATTTTTCACCAAAATGGTGAATTAGAAATTCAAAACACAAGCTATACTCCATGGAAAATTATAAGGTTTGTTTCTTTGGATCCTATATTTCATAACTAAGAAGAGCAAGTAGTTTGAGTGCTTGAATCAAAGGTTTTCTATCTCAAACAAATCATTTTAGTTTAGGGTGAATAGTAACTTTCAAGAACAAATTTGTGATTCTTGATTTTATTTGCAAGGTCAAGGTAGCTTAAGCATATATTAAGGCTTCCATGGACATTCCAAGGATCTTTCATGGATTAAAAGCTTCAAGGAAGGTATAATCTCTTAACCAAGATTTGTTATTGAATGTTAAGAGCATAATGTGAGTAATATAGTTCATGAGAGGCTTGATGGTTGTGTATGTAGAGATTAGTTGGTTTTGGGTTGTTTTTGGAGTTGTAAATCTTGGTTGTTGATTAATGAACTTAAGTGTAGTTTAAATTCATGATAAAGAATAGTATAAATTGTTAATGTTGAGTTGTTGGGGCTGTTATGATAAAGTATGGATGGAGTTTTGATTGGGTTGTGAATTGGGATTGATTGGTGGTTGAATTGGTTGGTAAAATTTTGGGAAATCGCGTAAACATAGCCGTCGTAATGTCCGATTTTCTTTGGACTGTTTTTGTGCATAACATTAGGACCCGAGAACCCACTGCTAGATTATAACCACTGCCATGTTTAGATAGCTCATGTTACGAGCTTCGTTTTGATATGTAGTTCGTTTGATTCCGATGTACGGTTTAGGAAAAACGACCGTTTTAAGTAACGGCGTTTCGCGAACGAAACATTTCCCCTCGCCTTACTTTGAAACCTTGGTTAAAGACCTTAAAGGACTAATTGGAGTATGAAACAATTATGTAAGGTGGATTAGGTAGTTGGTAAGGTACTCGCGAAAGAATCTCCATAAAACCCTTAATGGTTAATTTATTAAAAATGGTGGAGCCGAGAGTACTCGAGCGACTTAAGTAAACCGTTAAGCGCGAAAGCGAACATTAGGACTCTAAATGGTTAAAGTCTAGTTTCTTAAGCGACCGGGGTTTAATTCCGACTTATGTTGTTGTTCATAGGTTATCGGACCCACTCTAAGCGTAAGTCTATCCGGGAGCACTCAGGCAAGTATTCTATCCGTTATACTGTTGTTGTGATGTATACGCTTGTATATGCATTATCTTGCGATAGATGCATGTTGGTTATTTAGCAAATTCTTGCGATATATTGTAGCATGTGATATGGTATATATGCATGCCTGTTTCATATTCTTGAAATATATATCTGTTGGTTCAGTTGATAATACCTATGCTAGAGGATAGCGGTATCTTGCATACACCCTTAGTATAGGGACCCAAAGGTGAAAATATTTTCTAAAACCGGGAGTCGAGGATCCCAAGTAGAGTTTATATGGATATGGATATATATATATATATATATATATATATATATTTATATATATATATGGTTATAGTTTTTCCAAACTATTAATCGAATAAGGTTTATTCGATAACTTTAAACTTTATTTTATTATCGAGTATTATTTCGAATATTATTCGAAGGCGTATGACTCCTTTATATTATTTAATGAATATTATTTTGAATATTCATTCGAGGACTTAAGACTCTTTTATATTATTTAATGAATATTATTTGAATATTCATTCGAGGGTTATGACTCTGTTTATTTTATTATTTCAATATGATTTGAATATTCATCGGAGGACTTATGACTCCTTTATTTTATTTAATGAATATTATTTATAATATTCATTCGAGGTATTATGACTCAGTTTATTTTATTTATTGAATATTAATTGAATATTCATTTGAGGATCTATGACTCCGATTATTTGCTGAAATATATTCTTTATTTTATTAAAGAATAAGGTGTTAATAATCAAACTTATTTTTGATTATTCAAATAAAGATAATACTTTCATATAAGTATATCTTTGGTTATTTAATACTCGTTTCAAGTATAAATTTTAATACTTCTACTTCAATTATTTTTATAAAGACTATTCTTCATGGGAATATTATTTAATTAATAATATTCAGATATTTTCTAATATTCTGGGGACTGATTTACTTCATTAAATCAGCCTTACTCCAAACACTCTTTAAAGTGTTTTCGAGTCTTCAAAATGGTTTTTAAAAGTCAGAGCGGATCCCAAAACTCATTTTTATATTTAAGATCTTCCTTTTTAAAGGGGATTTAAATACCCGCTCAAAAACCTGGGAAATCCGGCTCTGTGGTGTATTTTATATTCGCAACAAGGTTGCAGATTTGGTAAATGAATTGATTACTTGCCCAAAGTTCGGGAAGTAAGCCCCTCTCATTGAGTCGGCATAAGCGACAGGCCGAGGTACGGTCTATTATTGTGTAAGTGGCTCAGTGGGAGTCCATCAAATGCATAGGTGGCTGAGTGGCAGTCCAGCATAGGTCTTAATTATGACCAGGGTGATGACCAGTGGGGAATTCGTCCATCTACTAGTAGAAAAGGTTACTTATTGGTATCTTTGCCTGATCAGCAAGATATCGGGTTTATGCCAAAATTCTTTTCCTTTCCAAAATTCATTGGATGTTTTAAACTCTGTTCATACTTTGCATAACAGAGGTTCCAGGAAATGTTTAAAGGGATATATATATGTGGATATATATATATATCGGGGCTAAATAAAGTATCTCATAACTTTTTCATTCAATAATATTTCAAAGATTGAATCTATTCAAGTCTTATCTTGTGGTCTCATCAGTGGGATGAACTTTTGAAATTGATTATAACTTGAACGGTGGTAGTTCAAGTAGTATTTGGGAATGATATAAGTGTAGCGAAGTATTTGGTAACTTCATCTTTTAAACTTATATCTAATTAATAATTGTCTTATGAATGACAAAGATTTTCAGAAAAACGTTGAGACAAGGTTAGATATATGAGATCACCTTGCAACGATATTTTTATACAGTTATACAATGGGACTTTGTGTATATTATGCATGGAAGAGGACTTCCATCATTTTGAAAAGTACATATGTATAAATACTGAATATTTTGCGACTTCATCGCATTAAGATATCAAACTTGGTTCATTTCTTTTGACCAAGATTTTCATGAGTATTATGAGTAGACTCATATACTATTAATCATTATACATATTATTTTGGTGGGCTTGCTGCTCACCCTTGCTTTCTTCTTTCATCACACAACAACAGATAGAAAAGATGAACAGAACCAAGCTCCCGATTCGCAAGCGATTAGGAGACGTTCCGCAGTTTTCTAGAAGCATTGATGCCGCCGTAGCTGAGGTAGGAACTACCAATAGGCTAGGCTTTCAACTTTTGATGGACCAGATTTATTTATATTTATGAATTGTAATAATGGCAAAGAAATGTAAATTTATTCAGAAAACCTTTTAAGGTGTATTGGCAGATAATTATGGAATAAAATGACTTGTGGTTATTTTTGGATGTTCATCTCTGAGACTATAACGTGTGGTGTGTGTGTTTATTGTGGGGTCACAGTACAGAGTAGTTGAGTAATTATTAAGATTGGGTGTTATTAAGGGAAATGGAACTCGTGACGACCCGGATCCCCGACCCCGGATCTGGGGGTGTTACACAGGAGGAGCTAAACCAAATTGAAAGGAATAAAGTATGGAAGCTGGTACCCAAGCCTAAAGGAAAGAATCCAATAGACACCAAATGGGTATTCAGAAACAAGATGGATGAAAATGGCATAGTAGTAAGGAACAAAGCAAGATTGGTTGCTAAAGGCTATTGTCAGCAAGAAGGGATAGATTTTGATGAAATATTTGCTCCTGTTGTAAGACTTGAAGCCATCAGAATCTTCTTAGCCTATGCAACCCATGCCAATTTCAAGGTCTATCAAATGGATGTCAAAAGTGCCTTTCTGAATGGAGATTTGGAGGAAGAAGTGTATGTAAGTCAACCTCCTGGCTTTGAAGATCCAAATTTCCCAAAGTATGTCTACTATCTATTGAAAGCACATTATGGATTGAAGCAAGCACCTAGAGCCTGGTATGACACTTTATCAAAGTTCCTTTTGGAAAATCACTTCACAAGAGGTACTATAGATAAAACTTTATTTTTCAGAAATATGAATGGCTCTAGCATACTTGTTCAAATTTATGTAGATGATATTATCTTTGGCTCTACAGATGAAAAACTTTGTAAAAAGTTTTCCAAACTGATGCAAAGCAAGTATGAAATGAGTATGATGGGAGAACTAACTTACTTTCTTGGTTTACAAGTTAAGCAAGTTAGTGATGGAATATTCTTTAGTCAAACTAAATATATTTTTGATCTTTTAAAGAAGTTTGATCTAATGGATTGTACATCTGCAAAAACTCCCATGGCCACTGCAACTAAGCTTGAACTAAACACTACTGAAAAGTCTGTGGATATTTCAAGTTATAGAGGCATGGTTGGCTCACTTCTGTACTTAACAGCCAGTAGGCCAGATATAATGTTTGCTACATGTTTGTGTGCTAGATTTCAGGCTGATCCTAGAGAGTCTCATTTGATAGCTATTAAAAGAATTTTCAGATATCTCAAAGGAACACCAAACCTTGGAATTTGGTATGCTAGAGATTCTGGTTTTGATCTAACTGGTTATTCAGATGCAGATTATGCAGGTTGCAGAATTGATAGAAAAAGCACAACAGGAACCTGTCAATTTTTAGGAAACAAGCTTGTGTTCTTGTTCAGTAAAAAGCAAAATTCAGTTTCTACTTCTACAGCTGAAGCTGAATATATTGCTGCTGGCAGTTGCTGTGCACAGATTTTATGGATGAAAAATCAATTGCTAGACTATGGTTTGTAAGTTGATAGGATTCCTATTTTCTGTGACAACACAAGTGCAATTGCCATCACTGAAAATCCAGTGCAACATTCAAGGACAAAGCATATAGACAACAAGTACCATTTCATAAGGGAACATGTAATGAATGGTACTGTAGAGTTACATTTTGTTCCAAGTGAGAAGCAACTTGCAGATATTTTTACCAAGCCACTGGATGAATCCACATTTTCTAGGTTGGTAAGTGAGTTAGGTATGCTTAATTACTCTTGAATTTATCTGAATTATTCTTGCAAGTTGAAAAGGAGCCAGAAATTTAATTGATTTTTAGTCTTGGATGAAATTTTGGCTAAGTCAAAATTTATCTCTCGATGGATGACCATTATCCATCGGGTTGAGTCATCCGTCGATATACAAATTGTAAATAAAAATCAATTACTTTTCTGGAATATTTTAAAACTCGACGGATAACATTTTATCCTCATCCGTCGAAGTGTCTAATTCTTAACCGTTAATTCCCTGAACATTATCCATCGAGTATACTTACAGTTTATAAGCATTACACGACGGATAATGGGTGGAATTTTTAAAGTTTATTTTAAAACTGTAATTTTAGGCAGTTTCTATTGGGTAATTTATTTCTCTTTATTATTTTTATCCGTTGAGTTTGAGCAAAGTATAAAAGCCTATTTCATTCTAATCATTTTCTTTTATCATTCTCAAATTCAACTGTCTTATTTCATTCTCTCTCAAGAAAAAATCCTCTTTCTCTTCAAGCTTTTCTTCCCTAACAATGGCACCCGTAGTAAAGATCATGTCACAGACTGGGTTCATCTATGAGAAGAACAACTTCACTGCCTTGGTCAATAAGGGGATTCAGCAATCTGAAGACTATCATAAAATGATGGACTTCGTGAAGAACTGCAAGTTAAGTTTTGCTATGCTGGAATCACCCACAATTTATTATGAAGTTGTTGAGGAGATGTGGACAACAGCAATCTACAACTCTGCTGAAAAAACCATCACTCTGACCATCAAAGGTAATGTTTTCTGTATCAATAGTGATGTCATAAAAGCATGTTTCAAGATTCCTGATGACAATGTTACTGCACCACACACTGACACTGATATTGTCAATATGCTAAATTCCATTCATTATGCACTTCCTACTACAAAACTAAGTGAAATTAGAAGACTAGGTCTTAGGAAGGAATGGAGTTGCTTGTGTGATGTAGTAACTAAGGTCTTTTCTGGAAAAATCAGTAATTTTGATTCTGTGAACATTTCCATGCTTAACATGCTATACATGCTAGTTACAGACAAATATTACAACTTAAGTGATCTGGTTGTGTATGAGTTAGGTTATAAACTAGGTGACTTAGCCAAAAGAGGAAAGAATATTTACTATGCTAGATTTTTTATGCTTTTGGCTAACCATCTTTGTGAAGAGATTGTACTTGAGAACCCAACCAACAAATTAGCTTGTTGGGTTCAAGAGAGAAGAATCATTGCAGATCTGAACAGAGCCAACCATCACAAGGATGTGCCAATGTTCTATTTTCCTGTAATGCTGGCACCTTTAGTAAGTGAGGTAAGTTCATCTACACTCTCAACTATTCCAATCCCTTCTATTTCTTTGACTTCAGGCATAGCTATGGCAACTGTGACAATGACCAAACAGTTGCCTACCAAAGCTGCCAAAACAACTGCAATTCTTAAATCCAAATCAAAGAAAACCCCCTCTGGTATCTCTCAAAAGGTACCAGTTAAAAATCCTACCAAACACAAAGAGGGGAGTGTGAAGGAGGGTAAGATAGGTGAGGGAAGGGGTAAACATCAAAGAAACCCCAAGGATAAGGTTGGAGAGATAAGTGAATCCCAGCCTAGCCACACTGCAGTTTCCCAACAAACTGCAGTGCTTAAAAAGGACAGAAGCTCATTTCTAGTTGCATCCTCCCAAAAGGATGTGGCTATTGAACAAAGCTCTCATCCAAGAGCACAGGCCAAGAGGGTTAGGGACACAAGCCTACACCAAACTTACACTAGAAAGAAGAAATCCAAAACAACTGGGGATGCACAGGACACACACTTAGTGCAAACTGGTGCTAAAGACACAGTCCCTGCACCTTCTCAAATTCAGATTGATGTGGCTCCAATAAATGTGGAGTCACAGCCAAAATCTCTCTTGATAGAAGCCACTGAAACACAATACTCACCAACCAACTCACTGGAAGTGGACATGATAAATACTTCAATTCCTGATTCCCTTTCTTTAACTCTATTAGGGAAGCCAAAATCTAGTGCAAGTGAGCATCATCTTTTAGATGACATATTGGCTCACTTGCCAATTCTTTCTGATTCTATTGTGACATCTGTGCCTCAAATAACTTCAATCAACACAGAGTCAACAATAGTTTCTCTTCCCACCTCATTCATTTCTACTCTCTCGATGGATATTGCTCATCCGTCGAGTAATGATTGTATCCCGACGGATAAGCTTAACAGCAGTTATCCGTCGAATTGCTTTACCACTTACCCGACGGATATCATTTATCCGTCGAGTGTCTCTGCATAACTTCAAACTTCAATAATTTCAAGTGCAGAAGATTTGGTGGTAATACAATCACTCTTAGGACTGAGAGAGGAGAGTGTATTGAGTGAGAGGCTGGGTTGCTCCCAGGCAAAAGGAGAGGAAAAGAGTGAATCTCAGCAATCCATTCATTCAGGATTGGCAAAAGTGAGTGAGAGGAGTCCCACCTTAGTAGGTGAAGGTGAGGGTGTGAGGGTGGGGAGACAGGGTGAGACCCTGATGCAACAAAAGAGAGAATATGAGAGAAAAGCAGGTACTGGAGCAATAAGGATGGAGCCAGCCATTGCTAGTGAGTCAATGATTGTGGATGATGCTGAAAAGGAAAGACAATTTCAGCAACATTACAAAGCTGTAATTGATAACATTTATTTGAATGCTGACACTTTTACTCACCCTGTTTCAGCCTATCAACTGTTGGCTGCTCAGGGCAATGTGGAGGCAGAGCAGACTTTACACTTAGTGCACACCACAGAATCTCTTCAAAGAGATAAAGCTGCTGTCAACAGAATGTCTCCTCAAGCTGGAGAGCCATCTGAAGAATTAGGAGTAAATTCTGATGATGATGACTCTAGTTCTTTGAATAGAAGCATGAACTTAGGGGGAGCTGAAGGCCAAAGTTCTGCTTTAAGTTTACCTGAATGGGCATGGGCAAAGGACTTTACACCAGGAAAATTTGAGGTGTCCTTGGTAAGACAAGTAACAGCTATTCAGCAAGCCCTTCAGGAAGTTTCAGATGCAGGTACCAAGGCTATTCTTAAAGCTCATCTAGACTCCTTGCACTTAATGAAGATCCAACACTCCGGACAGAATATCAGTGTGGATGAATTGAAAAAGGAGATAGCTGACTTAAAGACATACAACTCTGAGAAACTGGATTCACTAATGCGATATGGTATCATGCATGATTTATTACAAAGGTTGAGAAGAGAATCAGATTCTGAAAAGAAGATAGCCAAGCTGGAGACCAGAGTTCAAATTATTGAGGATTCAGTGGCCCTACTTCTTCAAAATCAACAGACTCAGACAAATCTTCTCATACAACTGGCTAAAGCACAAGGCCTAACTCCTTCACTTGATGATAACAAAAAGGGGGAGAGAGAATCAAGTAAGGGGGATAAAGGACCAACTAAGGGGGAGAACATTGTAGTTCAAATCAGCAAAGTAATTGTACCTTCAATTACTATCTCCAAGCCACCAGTTGCAGATGGTATAGATCTTATAAATGCAGCAGCAGCAAGTTTGAATGATGCTGATAAAGAAGAGTTGACTCTGATGAAAAGATTGATGAGGAAATACAGAGAAAGTTTCAATTAGTCAAGGAACTAGATCAGTCAGCAATCCATCACTCTCTTGTCAAGCCAATCAATGTGAATGAGATGAGCATGAACTATCTGGAGAAAGGACAATCTTCCTGCATCAAGACTACAAAGGCTGAGATGATTCTTAAACCAAGGACAAACTATCCAAAGTCATCTTTGAAGAACCCTATGGATACTGTGTATGAGACACCCAAGCCTGATGAAAAGAAGCTTCTGTCAAGATCTATTCTTCTCTACAAAGATCCAGCTGATTCAGCCTCAAGAGAGAGAATTGCAAAGATATTCAGAAATGGGAAGGAAATTTGTGTGGTAGCTGGACATCCACAGTTTGCTCAAGCAAAGGAAGAAGAAAAAGCCAGATTGAAGCAGGAAAAGAGGCAAGCTGCTCTAGATGCAAAGAAGTCTAAACAAAAGAAAGAACAGTTTGCTATCCTGACCAAGCTACAGGCTGTGAATTCTTCTCAACAAATTCCCTCTCAACCAACTCAAGCTACTGGATTAAAGAAGAAGACTGAAGAACAGAAGAAATCTCCAAGAAAGAAAGAATTGGCTAAAAGAACAAAAAGAAAGTTGGATATTATTAACAAGGAATTGGAAGATCAATTTCCAATGGAATCCACTAAAGCTGAAACTCAAGCATCAAAGCCCTCTGTGGTATTTGAAGACATAAGGGTGGTGGACCCCTACAGGAACATACATGGAGAGCCTATTGTGCCAAAGGATGAGCCAATAAAGTGGGATAAATTACCAATTCCTGACTTCAACTTGCCAATTCTCACCAAGCCAAGAAGGACAAAATCAAGGGCAGTCAAGAAAGTGAAGTTGTCACCTCTCAAATCCAAGGCAGTAGTCAAAGCTCAACCCAAGATCAACAAGGGAGACTACTTGTACTTGTGTGACATCAAGGAATTTTCGGACCTAAACCTTTATCTGGACGAGCTGGATGAGGTAAGGGCAATTGATGCATACAGAAACCTACCTGAAAGGTTGGTATTCAAGTACAAAGGAGGAAGGGAGATTCAGTGGCCTCTTCATAGGATACTTCAAGAAAGCCAAGCTGTGTTGATCAAAGTCTATTCATCCTTCAAGAAAAACTTTGGGTTTAATGTAACTGCAAAAAGATTAGTATTGAAGAAGATTGAAGAGCTAAGGAGTGTTAGAGCCAAAGATACACTACCCAAAACTCTTATCATCCCATACACAGGGAGAAGAGTGCATCTAAGGCCCTACTGGCTGATGGAATTCATGGATGACAAGGGTGTGAGAAGATTCTTCAGACTAGAAGACCAATTGAGTATCTCTAGCAATGAGACTCTTTTGGAAATGCAAGAAATGTTAGATCTCTCAGAATCTGATGAATTAGAATTCCACAGACAGCTCCAGAATCAAATTGAAGAAAATAACAGAAAGCTTGGAAGAAGATCCAGACCTTCAAGGAACTAGAAAAATCTGCTCAGGCTAGAGGAGCATCTTGAATTGACTGTGAGCCAAACCTTGCATACCTTGTTTAAATTGAAGCACTTTCAGTTTTATCTACTTATCTTTAAAGATATATGTTTAGGATGTTTTGTTATCATCAAGTGTCTCTTAATTTATGGCTACAATTCCAGTAGACATAAATTGGGGGAGAATGTTGTGAATATGTTGCGCACTTGATGATTACCTAAACAAAACATCTAAGTAGATTTTATTTAGTGAAATAATGTAGCACTTGACGGATAAGAATTATAGTCCCGACGGATAACTCAGTTTGAGTACCGACGGATGAGTAATTTATTATCCATCGAGTGAGTAGCTTATATAATGATAAGTTTGTAGCACAATATTGTATGCACCTTTGTATAGAATCTGTAGTAGCATATAAGTCATGTTGACTTTAACTAGATATGCAGAATAGGTTGATTAACTGTACATAAGCAATGTCTTGTAATTCTGTATAAGTGAAATGAAGTCAAGTGCCAAAATAGCTATCAACGGATGCTTAACAAAGCTTCGACGGATAATCAAATGACTTTCAACGGATGTTCAAAATAGCAGTCGATGGATGATCAAGTAAGTCATCGACTGATGATCTGAAAGTCGACGGATGATAATATCAAGATTCAAACATCAGTTGAACAGTGAAAGCAGACACACATCCGTCGAGATTGGATACAAACACTGTGGAAGCCTATTAACTGGGTCATAGAGGACGAAAATCAGCAAAGATCAAGACTGTTAGATTTTATATTTATTCAGTTCTTTTGACTTTGTAATCTTGGTAATATATATAAACCAAGAAAGTAGCAAATATAAAATAACTAAGAAAACTAAGTTAGCTTAGAAACAAACACAGAGAAATCTTTGTAAGCACTATCTTTAGCATTTCCTGTGTTCTTAGTTGTTCTATCTTGTAAAAGCAGCTGTGAGCATTTCTGCATACAGAGTTCTCTCGATATATTAATATATATCTCTGGTGGAATTGTTTAAATCCACCAGAAAGTTTTTAAAGACTCTTGTTTTGATTCATTAAAGTTTATATTTCGCATTGTGCTAATCAAAACAGATATATCTATAATCGAGTTGAACATTTTTATTTCAAGAAAAAGATAAAGAATTCCATTCAACCCCCCTTCTGTAATTCTTGCTATATTGTTAAGGGACTAACAGAGGATGTGCATTGACTTTATTGACTTGAATGATGTTTGTCTCAAGGACTGTTACCCCTTATCAAGGATTGATACCCTGATCGATGTCACCGTTGGACATGAGATGCTAAGCTTTATGGATGGCTTCAGTGATTACAATCAGGTTAGAATGCATAAGGATGACACCCCCCAAGGTATCCTTCATAACTGACTTGTGTATTTTGTTATCTTGTTATGGCTTCTGGACTTAAGAATACAGGAGCTACTTACCAAAGACTGGTAAACAAGATATTTGGCCATCTAATTGGGAAGACCATGGAGGTCTATGTTGATGACATGTTAGTCAAAAGCCTAAGCAAGGCCGATCATATTAGCCACCTTAGAGAGGCATTTGAAGTGTTGAGCCACCACAAGATGATGTTAAACCCAACCAAGTGTGCTTTTGGCGTTGGGTCTGGAAATTTTTTGGGTCGCATAGTCTCTAAGAGGGGAATAGAGGCCAACCCCAACAAGATAAAAGCCATCCTAGACATGGAGCCACCACGCTCCATCAAGGACGTTCAGAAGCTGATAGGGATAATCGCAGCTCTAGGGAGGTTCATCTCCAAGTCTGAAAATAAATGCCTGCCCTTTTTCAAAACCCTTAAGAAAGTGAAGGACTTTGAATGGACAGCTGAGAGCCAAGAGGCTTTTGAACAGCTAAAAAAGTATGTTAGTCGCTAAACACGCGCTAATAATACACGCAAGTATACGAGTTTGCAAGTAGTATAAGATATAAATCAGATTCGTTCCCACAGAGACTGGCTTGGTTAACTAATTAATTTATGCACTTAAGCATCAATGTATGGTTATTATTCAATGCTAAGATGATAACAAAATGAGGTTGATTATAACTAAGAATTAAACTAACAATTATAACTAAGGGAATAAGATTGATTGAATTAATATATATATGACAAACATGGGATTCTAACTTCATTAAATACTTCATTCAATAGCCATTTCGTTCTTAACCTTAGCATGTAATGGTGATGACACTAATCAGATAACACGAAACTGATACACGCCAACCTTCGTTGCACGAATACCATACTAGCAGACATCCACAAAAGAGATAGAAGCTGAATAGACACCAATTATATTGAGACCCTATATGTCTATAGAATTTGACAACGTAACGGTTTAAGCACAAGTTATCTATCTTGATTACATAGGGCAAGTAAGATGGTTAAAATTACCTACACATCATGCATAACAAATACATGAACCTATGCTAGCATGACAAGTTCTAAATCCTTAAATTCACTTTCACTTCATTAAGAATTAACACACTATCTTATAAGTTCGCGACACTCATTAGACGAACAAGTGCAACCAATACTAGGTTATCATACAATCACCACACACTAAGTCATCGAAACAAATCAACTAAAAAAATCTATAAATAAATCCGCTAGAACCCCACGATAACGATTAGCCCATAATCAGACTCATCATAAACGTGGGTTCCGATGAAAGCATGGTATAATAAACGTAGTCTTTATAACGAATAATTAAACAAAGTTAACACAAGAGTATATGTTCAACAAAATAAGAAACGAGCATCCAAGATTACAACTCAAAACAAAGATTCACAAGAATAAACTAGATCATCTTCGCCTTTGTTGAATTGTTCTATAGGTCTCTTGTTGTCTTCTCCTTAACTTTGATATGTCTCTGATTTGATATCTTATGAAAAATGACCTAAAGTTGTTTATATAGCAGCCCCATGCAATGTAGAAGTCTTTCTCTCAAAAGCCAAGTAGAAACAGGATTCTGCTATCCCGACACGGCGCGACCGCGCACTTGATCAGCGCGGGCGCGCTGGCTCTCTGTAGTTTGGGCGCGGGCGCGTGCTTGATCAGCGCGGGCGCGCTGGGCTTCTGCCAAAACTTTGACTTCTTCTATTTCTTGCAGATTTGAGCCGGCCTTCGCGAGCTTTATTCCTTGGACACCATCCTAACACCATATTAGCATCAAAATAATGCTAATTCTCCTGATTCTCAGATTAATGCCTGAAATGCAAAAACACTAGAAAACACATTAAAACACTAATAACTTGAGTACAAATACACCAATTCAAAACTTAATAGAGCATTATAAAGTATCATAAATGCCACTAAACATACCCCTAAACTTGAATCGATGCTTGTCCCCAAGCATAAACAGACTAAAAAAACAAGAAATACAAATGCATGAATGCAACTAAATGAATGCATCGATCCCCATAGAATAACTAAACCAATCAACAAGCAACACCTCAACAAATGCAGTTATTCACAAAAAGATCAACCAAACCTCACAAATCAATCTACAAACCAAAGACGTGCGTGTGTGCAATTTCTTACAGATATACTATCGTAACTAGATCAACAATCATGACTCACTACCTATCAAAGAAATCGCAAGTTTATAAATAGAATAAAAGCTAGACTCAAAATAACTTATAACACTTCAATTCTTATATCGGAGTTTAACATGGATTCACACTTTTATTCACAACAAAACAACACAAGTATGCTTATTTGATCGTGCAATGAGTGAGGTCCATAAAAGACTTATACTATAGTACCCATGTAGCAAGCGTTAGATTAGCGGATCCCAGACTATAGAAGCCTATAGAAGACTATAGAAGCCTTAGGTCACTAGGCACAAAGTCCCCTAAGAAATTAATAAATCGAGTACTAAAGAGCCCACTCGTGATCAATTATACATAACACTTTACTTTTCTTCTTTTTTTTTTCAAATTTCTGAACGAGTGCGTTTCGCTCCATCTCGCTCAACCCTAGACTAATCATATACATATGAGCTGGCTACTAGCCTTTTGATACCTAGCCACACAACTAGCAATGAAATCCAATTTTCTCCAATTTTTTTTAAATCTCCATGCTAATTTATTATTAAGAGAATATCCTAAATTCTAAATATAAACAAGCGATTAAACCTTGACAAACAACTAAAACATGACCATGATCTAGCACTTTATCAACCTATAAGACTTAGTGAAATATAATTATCTCTAGCATGCAAATTAATTCGATAAGACTTAACATCACTAAATACGACATCACTACACTAGCATCAATGTCACAGATTAATCGGAAAAATCATCTAAGGGATCATGTTATTATGCACATGCATGCAACTACATGAACAAGTTATCAATAAACTACCAATAAATAAAATAATAATAATAAAAAAACTACATGACAAAATATGCAAACTATATGCACTAAACTATCATGAATATGCAAACTAAATGTGACTCACACAAACATTTCCTTCAACTACTACCCCCAAACTTAAAATATTCACTGTCCTCAGTGAAGGTAATAGTAAGGAATTAGGCATACCTACTGTGAATCAGAATCATCACCCTTAACGGGTGGAGTGTCAGGTGTGTCAGGAGGCGGATACATGGAATCCTCACCAAATACTGGCCACTGGATGTCAACACTGGTGGTTCTAAAAGCTGTCCCAAGTGCCTGGGTGAGATCATGTGCAAACCGACTATGGATGTCGTGCATCACATCCATCCTCCTCGCTAGACGCCTATACTGTGTCGAACTCAAACCAGCTTCAACATCTGCTCCAGCCTCCTCCTGCTGCTGCTGCTATGACGAACCAGCCTCCTCTCCTAACTGAGCTCTCCAAGCTGCTCTACGGGCCTGCGAAGAACCTCCTGCAGTAGCCTGATCCATGGGTACACCACCTGGCAGATGAGCATATGAATAACCAAGCCCCTTAGGACCGGGATTCCCTCCATACCACTCCTACATACTCAAGAATGTAGAACTGTTGATAGAAGCACTGTGAAGCTGAAGCTGCTCATGTGCAGGCCAATGAACACCAACTGCCACGCACAGCTTCGTCACAACGGATGCATAAGGTATAGCACATGTGGTACCTCCTCTCAAGAACCTCAAAATCCCTTGATAAATCACCATCCCCAAATCAATGTAATCACCCTGAAGAATACCCCACAACAGACGAGCACACTCCACAATAATCTCACGCACATGCGAAGATGGTATGATGTTAGCACAAATAAACAAGTTCCAAGCCCCTGCAAACCTGTTCATGTACGACGCATGGAACGTGGAGTAATCAGTAGTGCCCCTCTTGAACTTCCAGTAAGTCTTAGGCATACACAGGGTTGCAACGATCAGATCCAAGTCGAAGTCCTCGGGAGTCTTATCGTTCCACGTGTCCTGACCGGGCTTCCTCGCGGGCTGCTCAATTACCCTCCTAATGGCATCAACACTGTACTCTACAGTCATCCCCCTAACCACTGTGAAGCCATTCTTCTCCGCCTTAGCGTTAGCATAAAACTCCCGCATAACACTCATGGTCACAGCAGCGGGAGCCTCACAAAAAGGAACCCAACCCATCTCAAGAATCATCTCCAACAACTTATCATCCTTCCCTGATGGCAGAAAACCTCGCTCCTTAGCAATAGGATTCGAGAGAAGCCTCGTGTACTCCTCTTCAACCTCAGGAGTAGAAAACCTTGGCCTCACACCACCCACAGATGAAGAATCGATAGTGCTGCTGCCTACTTATGTTCTTTGCCTCTTGGGTGCCATTGGATTGAATAAGAGAGAATAAAAACTAAGTGTTTGAGAATTTGTGAAGTGGTGGAGAAGTTTGTGTATAAGTGTGTGTATTTATAGGTGGTGAGATGAGAATTATATATGGAATAGAAGTGGGAATTGATTATGGGAATCTTGGGAATAATGAGTTTAATTTGGAGAGGAAAATTTCGGATGTGGAAGAGTAAAATACGGGTTGAAATTGATTTTGTGGTTAAAATTCTAAAATTCCTTTAAAAATTGCTACTTTTATTTTTTTTCGAACAGGGACCCGGCGCGGGCGCGCGCTTGTACAGCGTGGGCGCGCTCACCTTCTGGAAAATCGGCGCGACCGCGCATTAGATCAGCGCGGGCGCGCTTACCTTCTGGAAAAATAGTGCGGCCGCGCGCTAGATCAGCGCGGGCGCGCTAGATTAGCGTGGGCGCGCTTGGCTACTGAAGTTGGCCTTGAATTTTTTTTCTTTTTCTGTTTTTTTATATTTTCTCTTTTCTTCTTGATTCCTCCACCTACTAATATACAACAAACTTGGGTTGCCTCCCAAGAAGCGCTTCTTTTACGTCGCTAGCTCGACGCAGAACTTTGAGCTCAAATGGACAATAGAACGACACTAACCACCTCGCGATTTGCCGTGTCACCATAGTAATGCTTCAACCTCTGACCATTTACCTTGAATGCTTGGCCCGGATCACTTTTAAAAATTTCGACCGTTCCATGCGGAAACACAATTTTGATTATGAAGGGCCCTGACCACCTTGACTTCAACTTTCCAGGAAAAAGACGGAGACGAGAGTTGAACAAAAGAACTTATTGCCCCGGCACAAATGATTTGAGCTCTAGACACCGATCATGCCATCTCTTGACTTTCTCCTTGTAAGTTTTGTTATTCTCATAAGCTTGAAGTCGAAACTCATCGAGTTCATTCAATTGAAGCATCCTCTTATTTCCAGCTGCATCCAAGTTAAGATTCAATTTCTTCAAAGCCCAATATGCCTTATGCTCGAGCTCCACAGGCAAATGACACCCCTTACCATAAACCAACTGAAACGGTGACATTCCCAATGGAGTTTTATATGCTGTTCTATACGCCCATACAGCTTCATCAAGCTTCAAAGACCAATCTTTTCTCGATGGACACACAACTTTCTCTAAAATGTGCTTGATCTCTCTGTTAGACACCTCATCTTGACCATTTGTCTGAGGATGATAAGCCGTAGCAATGCGATGATTCATATTATACCTTTGTATCATAGCAGTGAACTTGCGATTGTAAAAATGCAACCCCTCATCACTGATTATGACTCCTGGACTTCCAAACCTTGTGAATATCTACTTGTGAAGAAAATTGAGCGCCACTTTCGCATCGTTCGTTGGCAACGCCTTACTTTTAACCCATTTTGACATATAAACAACCGCCAACAAGATGTACTAATTGTTACAAGATGAGACAAATGGCCCCATGAAGTCAATTCCCCAAACATCGAAGACCTCAACCTTGAGAAGCACATTAAGAGGCATCTCATCCCTCTTAGACATATTACCCACACATTGACATCGATCACATTTCAAAACGAACTGGTGAGCATCTTTAAACAAGGTTTGCCAAAAGAAACATGCTTGCAGAATACGAGCTGCTGTCTTTTCTCCACCATAGTGTCCTCCATAAGCCGTTGAGTGGCAATCTCGCAAGATCCCCCCTGTTTCGCTATAAGGAATACATCTCCTGATGATTTGGTCAGCTCCTTATCGAAAAAAAAAAGGCTCATCCCACATATACCACTTCACTTCATGTAGAAACTTCTTCCTTTGAGCATAAGATAAGTCGGGAGGCATGATTTTACTCACAAGGTAGTTCACAATATCTGCAAACCATAATTCTTCTTCTTGTACTCCAAACAGCTGCTCGTCGGGAAAAGACTCATTTATCAATGTCTTATCCAATGAAGTAGCATTAGGGTTCTCTAAACCAGTTCTTCAAGAGTGTAGAACTCATCCTTTTCCAACTCTAGTATGACTTGCTCCTGTGAATCATTTGTTCTCTGCTCACTTGTTGATGCAACATAAGTTTGAGATCTTAGTTCATCATTGAAGGATTGGCTTTCATTTACAATTAAAGCATTTGAGCTATCCACAACATGTCCTTGACCAGATCTCAACGATTTCCTTTGAATAATCTCTAGTTCATATATTTTGAGAATTTAATATAGAACTTCTAGAGTTATTCTGCTTAAGTCTCTCCCTTCCCTGATTGCTGAGATTTTTTGTTCCAAATGGTCAAGGAGAGTAAGCAAGAACTTTAGATTCACCTCTTCAACTTCATAATATTTGTCATGAAGCTGCAAGTCATTTATCAGCTTATTGAATCTTTCAAACACATCAGTAATGCTTTCCTTAGATTTAGCCATGAAACCCTCATACTGTGAAATCAGTATCCTTCTTTGATTAGATCTAACCTCCTTAGTTCCTTCACAGAGTATCTCAATCTTCTCCCATATTTGCTTGGCAGTGTGACAGTTAACAATATTGTTGTACATCACATTGTCAAGTGACTCTATCAATATCAATTGCAAGCTGCTATCCAGGGAGACATTCTCCTTTTCAGGGTCTGAATACTCAGCTGGATCTTTAGGAGCATAATGAGCTGGTATGACCATGTCTCCATCTGTAGATTCCTCAACTCTTACCATAGGAATGAAGGGTCCATTCTTGAGGATCTGAATATGGAGTGGATTGGCCATCCTGATAAACATCATCATTTTCTTTTTCCAAAGAGTGTAGTTAGCTTTGTCAAAGGTAGGAATTTTGATGCTACTGATTTTCTGTGTATTCATTCTTCCAAGATCTTGAATCTGTTTACTTTCAGATTTGGCTCTGATACCACCTATTAGGTAATGAATCACACACAGAGGGGGGGGGGTGAATGTGTTTTTATGATTTTAGGCTTTTCTTGAAAGTGAATGATTGAACAAAGTAAATTAAATCTTGTATAGAAAAATGTTCATACAGTATTTAAACTTGCAGAAAATAAAGAACACAAATCTTCAAAACTCACTTAATTTTTATATTAATAATTAAGACTGTTTGCTATAAAATTTCTAAGCTCTTTGATGTTTAAAGAGCTCAGCTTCTTCTTGAGAGTTATATAAGAGATTTGATCTAATTTGTTACTCCTAACTAGAGGACCAGTGTTAACTTTATAACTCAGTTAACTGCTGGTTTACACAGTGGATAATAAACATGCTATTAGCGTTTCTGAGCTGTCACTTGTCATTTCTATTTATAGAAAAGCAAATATTCCATTTCCGGCTTAGCATATCTTTAGCATCCCGTGTTTACTTTAATCTTCCTCTGTCAGTTAATCTTTGCCATTGATCTTGCATACTCTTCAAGCTATTTTTTGTAGACTTGTCAATCCAGCTGTTGGATTGTTTGTTGATTGTTTATATTGGATATTGAACTAATCCGCAATTCTGTACTTTGAGACTGTACTTCGAGATCTCCAGTTTGAATTAATAGAACACTTGACATCTCGATAAGTACATAGGCTCATCGAGATCTCTAGCATTCCATATTGAGTTTGACTTGTAGAGGACTTTAGCTTGTCGAGATCTCTAGTCTTCACATCTTCACTATGACTTATTGATAATTCTGAGTTCTCTAGTGAAGGAATGACTTGTCGATATCTCCAATCTTCAGTTCTTTAAAATTGGCTTGTCGATATCTTCTTGAGTTCTCGAGTAGCTTTCCTGACTTCTCCACTCCCGGTGGATATAGATCATCCGTCGAGTAGATATATAGCTCATCCGTCGAGTAGATATATAGCTCATCTGTCGAGTAGATATTGCTCATCCATCGAGTAGATATTGCTCATCCATCGAGTAGATATTGCTCATCCATCGAGTAGATAATGCTTATCCGTCGGTACTCTCTGGAGTTCTCGAATGACTTCTCTATAACATTAAATATGTGACTAGTAGAGATCTTGACTTAAAATATTTTTCTCCAAACAAATTTATTCAACTCCAAGCTTCTTCAAAATTCTTCTGAGGCATGATCTTCTTGATCTTCTTCTAGATAGAATCCTTAGGCTTGATACTGTTTTAGGAAAAAGACTCCAGTCCACTCCTTTGAATTTTTACAGACTTTAATTGTTACAAGTACAAAATATAAATTAAGATAATATTACAACTTACTTAGGGTTGACAAATTGTCTTAGTCTTGTTAAAGTGCAGGCATGTCTTTTACAACACATACCTGTATTAATATCCGATAAGGTGATGTACCTATATTAATATCTGATAAGGTGATGTACCAATATTTTATCCAAGAACAAGATCCGAGATTCTCAGATGTCAAGATAACAAAATAGGGGCGGGGTTTTTAACATCAACAACTTGGTTAAATCAGCACAAATCATAACGTACATCATTGAGTGAACACAACATGACCATGCTGGTGTACAAATATACACACCCCTGTACTATGAGGCATTCTAAGTTAATTAACAAAGCAACTGCCGCTGCTTAGGATGCCCTCTCTTGACAGAAACAACAAATTTTTCTGGTCATTTATTCATTCGGGCTTCATTCGTATATATGAGTTGTTAGGTAATGAATTATACATGGGGGGGGTTGAATGTGTTTTTATGTTTTTATGTTTTTCTCGAAATATTTTTGGTTGTGAACAAAGTAAATTAAATCTTATAGTAAGATGTGTTAATACATATATTAAACATGCAACAATAAATAACACAGATCTTTCAAAACTCACTTAATTTTATATTAAAATTAAGAATATTTTGCTACAAAATTTCTTGGCTCTTTGTTGATAAAGAGCTTAGCTTCTATCTTGAGAGAATACAAGAATTTTCTTGATCTAAGTTGTTACTATTAACAAAGGACCAGTGTTAACTTTATATGTAGTTAACTACTGATTTACACATTATACAATAAGAGATGTTATTCACTTTAGTAAACCGTTACTTATCATTCCATTTTAGGAAAAGTATATCTTCCATTTCTGGCTTAGCATATCTTTGCATATTGTGTTAACTTTGATCTTCCTTTGTCAGTTAATCTTCACCCTTGATCTTGCACACTCTTCAAGCTGCTTTTTGAAGACTTGTCAATCCAACTTGTTGGATTGTTTGTTGATTGTTAATCTTGGATATTGAACTGGTCTGCAATTTGTATTTTGAGATTTTACCTCGAGATCTCCAGTTAGGCATATAGAGAACTTGACATCTCGATTAGTATATTGGCTTATCGAGATCTCTAATACTCCATAGTTGATTTAACTTGTAGAGGTCTCTGAGTTCTCTATAAGAGAATTTAGCTTGTCGAGATCTCTCATCTTCATATCTTCACTTTGGCTTATCGATATCTCTGAGTTCTCTAGTGACTTGTTGACTTGTCGATATCTCTGAGTTCTCTAGTGAAATTTGACTTATCGATAACTCAGAGTTCTCTAGTGAATTTTGACTTGTCGATATCTTCGAGTTCTCTAATGAAATTTGACTTGTCGATAACTCAGAGTTCTCTAGTGAATTTTGACTTGTCGATAACTCTGAGTTCTCTAGTGAAGAAATGACTTGTCGATATCTCCAATCTTTATGTCTTTAATTTGGCTTGTCGATATCTCTGTGTTCTCTAGTAGCTTTCCTGATTTCTCTATAAGTCATTCTGGAGTTCTCGAATGGCTTCTCTATAACATTAAATCTGTGACTTGTAGAGATCTTGACTTACAATATTTTTCTCAAAATAGATTTGTTTAACTACAAGCTTCTTCATAATTCTTCTGAGGCATGATCTTCTTGATTTTCTTCCAGATAGAATTCTCAGGCTTGATACTATTTACAGAAAAAGACTCCAGTCTGCTCTTTGACATTTTTATAGACTTTAAATGTTACAATACAAAATGGAAACTAAGATTACAGTTCAACTTACTTAGGGTTATCAATTTGACTTAGTCTTGTTAAGGTACAGGCATGTCTTGCACAACATGAGCCACCACCTGGCTTCTCATGGGGAATTTATTTAGGACCTTTTGTGAATCAATCTTCATCTTGTCTCCCAGCTACATCATCTATCTCTTTCAATGGTAAACCAAAGGCAAGTTCCTTTGCTTCATTCCAAATGTTGTATTTCCCTGGTTGTAATAGTAAGTAGATCATAGACACTTGATAATATTAATAAAAAGGCAAGGGGATCTTGTTAGGGTATATTTACTAATACTATGCGCAACAATGAGGCAGTTATATATAATCAGAATTAAGCAAGAACAAGCAATTAAATCAAATAACAAAATAAAACACGAAGGCAAAAATAACAAGATAAATAGTAACTGAATTGACAAAGATCGAATAAAACACTTAGCTCTAATAGAATTTTAACAAATCTAAAAGAACTATGAACAGTTGAGATGCCTAGCCTTCGAGAAGTCTAGACTGTTCTTGAAGAGATTATTGCCCTACTTACGCTGTGTTGGGTTGCAGCAATATCACTTACAGGATACAACAACTCATAGTACTTAGTCCACAGATACGTAGCACTCAACAACGACCCGTTACCTCAGTTCGCCCAGAAAACCTATGTTGTAATCTGTATGTTATGAAGGAGAAAAAGAGAGAGAGAGATAGCAGATAGGGTTTCACATGAATGTTATTGACGAATATCTCTTCCAAACGTTTTTGTCTGTTTATTATACAAAATAAAAACATAACTGAAGATATGCATTAATCAAAATAAATATTCCAACTTAATATGCATTTAATAGAATATTTCCAGAAATAGAAACGCAATAAAATTTCTCACCTCGCCTCGCGTACGCGAGACGCTCGCCCAAATCGCCGTTGACCCGACCCTAGTCGAGGCGGCGGTGGCGCACGTGAGGAACATAATAAAACTATGCAAACTCACATGCCTTAGTAGTTGGTATACTACTCTTGCACATGTAACTATATAAAGCACTACACCCCTCTTTACTTAATCAATGTGGGACAAAACCCACATTTCCTCCCAATAGTTTTGTAGTGAATTTTGAGTGAAGTCTTGTCTAAAGGTAAGTTTGTGATTTTCTTGAGAGATGTTTGATTTGAGGTGATTGGTGTTTTTAGGAAGGTGTTTGCAGTTTGTTTGTATAAAAACTTTGGCTTAGAGGTTAGAGGTGGTTTGATGATTGAGGTTGTTGGCTTTGAAGGTTGAGCTAGAGTTGTTTGGATTTTTAGGGTTTGTTGTGGTTCTGAGCCATCTTGTCTCTTCTTGCTTCTCCTCTCACTTTCTTTCTTCATCTCATCCTCGTTCTTTTCGACCTGACTTTTGTCCTTGCTGTCAGTTGCTCTAGAAGCTTGACTTGGATTTGAGCCAGAAGGCTTTTGTTTGTCATCCTTTTGCTCATCATCATCCTTGTCTTTACTTAAATTGTATCGAGTATTTGGCAGCATGGTGTTAGGATTTAAGAGATATCTGTCCAAAATCTTTATCATCTCAACATCCTCATGCTTCTTGTTCCTTTTGTACTTTAAATCAGATTGCAATGTCATGATCATCATCATATTTGATATGACACAATGTTTAAGAACAAGGAGATGTCTGGCTTGTTTGGTTGTTGGACAAACATAAACTACTCCATAATTTGGATATAGATAGGCTTCTGGAAAAGTTGTTATCTGTGCCTTTTTGAGCTCTTGGAGAAGTTGAGTGTCTTCTTGAATAACTAGATTCACTCTTTCAATCATTACATCCAGTTCAGATGCTCTTAAAGTTTGAAGATTTGAAAGAGTCACCTGAAGACACCTGTCCACACCACCATCATTGATGTTCATGACAATCATTTTCTCCAAAAAGTTATCAATTTTCACCACCACTGCCCTTATGAAGTTGATGTTCTTGGACAAAGCTTTCTTGCAGGTCATATAGTTGTTTAGAAGAGACACTCTTAGTGCTGCAAGAAGTTCATTGAATTTCTGATCTTGATTGGGTCCTTCTACAGCCCTTTGAAGTCTTTCTTGTCCAACATCATTTTGAGCACTTGAGCTTTGACCAACCTGAACAGGCTCTTAGATTTTTCCTTAGCATCTCTAGATTTTTGAATCCTAGCCTCAATCTCCCCCTTAGTCTTGGTGACATGCATGAGGAGGGGAGTTGGTAACTCTGGCCTTATTTGTTCAGGTAAAGAGGGCAATGGTATGTTGAGCTTCCCCATGATGGCTCCCAAAGCAACATAATTCTGTATTTGGAGATGCTTGTGAGAGTCCACCAGGGTCTGAATATCTGATTGTTGACTCTTGACTAGAGAAGTCAAGGATTGGACTTGTGCATTTAAAGAAGCATTTGACGTCTGCAAGTCTGAGACTTGTTGTTGAAGAGATTGGATTTGAAGATTTGTAGAGGTTGAGCCAGGCAGATGGAAGCTTGTAGATGTTGAGGAGCCAAAAGTTACTTCCACAGCCTGTTTAATGCCATCCATAAGTAAGGCAGAAGGCTCATATCTGCTCTGGTGAAGCTGTTCCAGTTTGACCTTTGTGTCATTTATATTTGTGATTTACTGTTGGACTACTGCATAAAGAGCAATGAAGGATTATTTGAGATTCTTGACCTCTTTTTCAATGGTAGTCAGATCCATCCTTGTCATTTGATCAGCAAAATGCTTGAACTTGGAGGTGATCTGGACTTGAGATGGTATGATCTCATCCATTTTCTCTTTCACCAGCTTCCTTATCTTGTCTTCATGACCAGTCAGCTTGAGTTCTAGAGCTTTACCAAATAGGTGAAAAGCCTTGAGTTGAGCTTTGCAGAACTCAGTGACTGCATCATAGACATCCTGTGGAGTCAAGACCTTGACACTGCTTCCAAGAATAGTGACATATTCATCCCTTAACCTGGACAAGACTTGATCCATCTCCAATACAAAAGCCCGAGATAGCCATGCATCTACATTTCCATCTTGTTCTGTATCATTGGAAATCTTCTCCTTCTGTTTTTCAACATCTTCATTGTATGTTAGCATAATGGATTGATAGTCCTGAATGCTCATGTCTGAAGTGAGTAGATGTTGTGAGATGTTTGCTAATCCAGAAATCTCAAGAAGATCATCCACAGATGTAGGTTGAGAGTCAGATATTTGCAGCCATTGAGAGAGAATGTGTTGTTGTTGAGGTTGTAAGGTTGAAGGTTGGTGTGAGGGATCAGAACCACCTATGACAGAGGTCACAGTTTTACTCACAGATTGTTATATGGTTATGACAAGTTGTTATTCCTCACATGTAGTGGGAACCTCCAATTGAATTGGAGGGGATTTGACTGGGTTACTGTCATGTGCACCTGTCTCAAACGCTTGTGCTTCTTACGAAGCACTGTCACATCAATGTGATAAACTTGCCTCTCCCATACATAAATTTGAACTAGGATTATATCATCACCATATTTCTTGTAGAAGAGAGTTTTGTCTATAGTCCCTCTAGTAAAACCATGTTTAAGTAGGATTAATGACAAAGTATCATACCAAGCTCTAAGTGCCTGCTTTAGTCCATATAGAGCCTTGAGTAACTTGTACACAAAATCCAGAAATTCTGGATCTTCAAAGCCAGGTGGCTGTTGCACATAAATCTCTTCTTCTAGCTCACCATTTAGGAAGGCACTTTTGACATCCATTTGATATACTTTAAAATTTGAATATGCAGCAAATGCTAGAAAAATCCTTATTGCTTCAGGTCTTGCAATTGGAGCAAAAGTTTCATCATAATCAATTATTTCTTCCTGTGAGTAGCCTTTAGCAACAAACCTTGCCCTATTTTTGGTGACTATACCATTTTCATCCATCTTGTTCCTGAACACCCATTTTGTTCCAATTATACTTCTATTCTTTGGTGCAGGAACTAACTCCCAAACTTTGTTCCTTTCAAACTGATTCAACTCTTCTTGCATGGCAGATATCCAATCAGGATCCATTAGAGCTTCTTCAGTTTTTTTAGGCTCTACTTGAGACAGAAAACATGCATGTAGGCACTCATTAGTAGTTGCACTTCTAGTTCTCACACCAGCAGCAAGATCACCAATAATTGCTTCTCTAGTGTGACTTCTATCCCACTTCCTTGTGTGAGTTTGTTGATATGTGCCTTCATCATTTTCTTCATTATTGGTATGACTGGTAGATCCTTCTTCTCTTTCTCCCCCTGAGTCTGTGCTTTCAAATTCAGGTGTTTGAGATGAGCTTCCATTCCCATGATTTTCCTGTTAAGTAGTCTCTTCATTCATCATCTTTTGTGCATTGACTTCATCTTCTCCATCAGAATCACTATCAATGTTGAGATTTTCAAATGCAAGGGCTTCAGCTTCATTATCATCAAGGCATTCCAAGCCTGGACATTTGTCATCATCAAAAGTCATATATGTGCTTTCCATAATCTTCTTTTGATCAATCACATAGACCTTGTAGGCAGTTCTCTCCGATGAATATCCCTGAAAAATTGCTTCAAAAACCTTTGAGTCAAATTTTCCTACATATTCAGAGTTGTCTTTTAAAATGTAACACTTTCTTCCAAACAAATGAAGATGCTTTACAGTTAGTCCCTTAACAATATAGCAGGAATTACAGAAGGGGGGTGAATGGAATTCTTGAACCTTTTTCTTAAAATAAAATTATTCAAACTCGAATACAAATATAAGTGTTTTGATTAGCACAATGCGGAATAAAAGACTTAAGTGAATCAAAACATAAGTAATTAAAAACAAGAGTCTTTAAAAACTTTCTGGTGGATTTAAACAATTCCACCAGAGATATATATTATATCGAGAGAACTCTGTGTAATGAACACAACTGCTTACAAATGTTGAACTACTGAGAATACAGAGAAATGCTAAGAATTCTGCTTACAAATATTTCTCTATATTTATCTCAGATCTTGGTTTCTATTTGCTACTTCTTGGTTTATATATTACCAAGATTATAAAGTCAAAAGATAGAATCATTATAAAAACTATCAGTTTTTATCCTTTGCTACTTTGTTCTCTATTACCCTGTTAATAGGCTTCCTCATTCCGTTTACATACATCTCGATGGATGTGACCAGTTGTCACTGTCAACTGATGTTTGAATTCTTAATCCATTAGGTTCATGATCATCCGTCGAGTTAATGATCATCCGTTGGATTGTTGATCATCCGTCGGGTGCTTTGAAGATAATCCGTCGGGTAGCAATCAGGCACTTGACTTTATTTCACTTATGCAGAATTATAAGACATCATCTATGTACAATTAATCAACCTATTCTGCATATCTAGCTAAAGTCAACATGACTTATATGCTACTACAGAATCTATACAAAGGTGTATGCAGAAATGTGCTACAGACTCATTATTACATAAGCTACTCTTTCGATGGATAATACATCATTATCCGTCGGGACTATAAAGATTTATCCGTCGGGACTAAAATTCTTATCCGTCCAGTGCTACATTATTTCACTAAGTAAAATCTACTTAGGTGTTTTGTTTGTGAAATCATCAAGTACACAACATATGCACAACAATCTCCCCCAATTTATATCTACTGGAATTGTAGCCATAAATTAAGAGATACTTGATGATAACAAAACATCCTAAACATACAGCTTTAAAGAAAAGTAGATAATACTGAAAGTGCTTCAAATAATCAAAATGTACAAAGTTTGGCTCACAGTCATTTTCAAGATGCTCCTCTAGCCTTCCTCCTCCTTTGTACTTGAACACTAACCTTTCAGGTAGGTTTCTGTATGCATCAATTCCCCTCACTTTATCCAGTTCATCCAGATAGAGGTTTAGATCAGAAAATTCTTTGATGTCACACAAGTACAAGTAGTCTCCCTTGTTGACTTTGGGTTGAGCTTTAACTACAGATTTGGATTTGAGAGGTGACAGCTTCACTTTCTTGACTGCCCTTGACTTTGTTCTTTTTGGCTTGCTAAGGTTTGGTAGACTGAAGTCAGGAATTGGTATGTTATCCCATTCTATTGGCTCATCCTTGGGCACAATAGGTTCACCATGAATATTCCTGTAGGGATCCACCACCCTTATATCTTCAAATACCATAGAGGGCTTTGATGCTTGAGTTGTAGCTGGTGTGGGTTCCTTAGGAAATTGATCTTCCAATTTCTTGTCAACAATATCCAGTTTCCTTTTTGTTCTTTTAGCCAATTCTTTCTTTCTCGGAGATTTCTTCTGTTCTTCAACTTGCTTCCTTGATTCAGTAGCTTCAAATGGTTGAGAGGGAATTTGTTGAGATGAATTCACAGCCTGTAGCTTGGCCAAGATAACAATCTGCTCTTTCTTTTGTTTAGTCTTCTTTGTATCTAGAGCAGCTTGCTTCTTTTTCTGCTTCAATCTGGCTTTTTCTTCTCTCTTTGCTTGAGCAAATTGTGGATGTCCAGCTACCACACAAATTTCCTTCCCATTTCTGAATATCTTAGCAATTCTTCTTTTTAAAGCTGAATCAGCTGGATCTTTATAGAAGGCAATTGATCTTGACAGTAGCTTCTTCTCATCAGGCTTGGGTGTCTCATACACAGTGTCCAAGGGGTTCTTCAAGGATGATTTTGAGTAGTTTGCCCTTGGTTTAAGAATCATTTCAGCCTTTGGAGACTTGATGCACGAAGATTGTCCTCTTTCCAGATAGTTCATGCTCATCTCATTCACACTGATTTGCTTGACTTGAGAGTGATGGATGGCTGACTTTACTGGCTCCTTGACAAGTTCAAACTTTTTTTGTATCTCCTCATCAATCTTCTTCCAGTTGACCAAACTCAACTGTTCTTTTTCAGCAACTTTCAAGTTAGCTGCTGCTGCTTGAATCAGATCTATACCATCTGTAACTGGTGGCTTTGAGACAGTAATTGAAGGCACAATTACTTTACTGATCTGTATCTGAAGTTTTTCCCCCTCACTTGGTCCTTTCTCCCCCTTTTTGTTATCATCAAGTTGAGGGGTTAAGCCTTGTGCTTTAGCCAGTTGCATTAGTAGGCTGGTCTGAGACTGTTGATTTTGAAGAATGGTGACCACAGAGTTTTTAATAGCTTGAACTCTGTCCTCTAATTTGGCCAGCTTCTTTTCAGCATCAGATTCTCTTCTCAGTCTCAGTAGCAGATCTTGCATGGTACCATAGGGCATGATTGAATCCGGCTTCTCAGAATTGTAGGTCTTCAAGTCAGCTATATCCTTTTTAAGCTCATCCACACTTAGATTCTGTCTTAATTGTTGCAGCTTCATGAGATGTAGAGAATCTAGCTGGGCTTGAAGAATAGCCTTGGTACCAGCATTTGAGGTGTTCTGAATGGCCTTTTGGATATACATGATTTGTTTGACAAAGGATACATTGAATTGTCCTGGTGTAGACTCCTTTGTCAATGCCCATTCAGGTAGATCTGAAATAGAACTTGGGCCTTCATCTCCCCCTAAGTTCATGCTTCCATCAAATGAAACAGAGTCATCATCATAAGAATTTACTCCAAATTCTTCAGATGGCTCACCAGCTGTAGAAGGCATTAAATTGACAACAATATTATCCCTTTGTAGAGATTCTGAAGTATGTACTAAATTTAAAGTCTTCTCTGCCTCCTCATTGCCCTGAGCAGCCAACAGTTGATAGGCTGACACAGGATGAGTAAAAGTGTCAGCATCCAAGGAAATGTTATCAATTACAGCTTTGTAATGTTGTTGAAATTATCTTTCCTTTTCAGCATCATCCACAATCATTGACTCATGAGCAATGGCTGGCTCCACCCTTATACCCTCTGTACCTGATTTTCTCTCATGTTCTCTCTTTTGTTGCATCAGGGTCTCACCCTGGCTCCCCACCCTCACACCCTCACCTTCACCTACTAAGGTGGGACTCCTCTCACTCCCTTTTTCCAATCCTGAAGAAATGGATTGCAGATTTTCACTCATTTCCTCTCCTTTTGCCTAGGAGCAGCCCAACCTCTCACTCAAAACACTCTCCTCTCTCAATCCTAAGAAGGATTGTACAACCACTAAATCTTCTGCACTTGAAATAATTGAAGTTTGAAGCTATGTAGAGATACTCGACGGATGAGTGATATCCATCGAGTGAGTGGTAATGCTATCCGACGGATAACTGCTGTTAGGCTTATCCGTCGGGATACAATCACTACTCGACGGATGAGCAATATCCGTCGAGAGAGTAGAAATGAATGAGTTGGGAAGAGAAACTATTGTTGACTCTGTGCTGATTGAAGATATTTTGGGCACAAATGTCATAATAGTTTCTGAAAAAATTGGCAAGTGAGCCAACAAATCATCTAAAAGATGATGCTCACTTGCACTAAATTTTGGCTTCCCCAACAGAGTTAAAGAAGGGGAATTAGGAATTGATGTGTTTATCATCTCCACATCCAGAGAGTTTGTTGGTGAGTATGGTGTATGAGGTGCTTTTATAACTAGAGATTTTGGCTATGACTCCACATTTATTGGAGCCACATCAAACTGAACTTGAGTTTGCACAGTGTGTGTACCCTGTGCATCCCCAGAGGTTTTAGATTTCTTCTTTCTTGTATAAGTTTGGGGTGAGCTTGTGTCCCTAACCCTCTTGGCCTGTGCTCCAGCTGGTTGAGAGCTTTGTTCAATAACTACATCCTTTTGGGAGGATGCAGCTAGAAGTGAGCTTTTATCCTTTTTAAGCACTACAGTTTGTTGGAAAACTACAGTGTGGCTAGGCTGGGATTCACTCAACTCTCCAACCTTATTCTTGGGGTTTCTTTGATGTTCACCCCTTCCCTCACCTGACTTTCCCTCCTTCACACTCCCCTCTTTTGCTTTTGTGGATTTTTCAACTGGCATCTTTTGAGAGATACCAGAGAGGGTTTTCTTTGATTTAGATTTGGAAATAGTAGTAGGTTTGGAAGCTTTGGTAGGCAACTGTTTGGTCATTGGCACAGTTACCATAGCTACTCCTGAATTCAAAGAAATTGTGGAGGTTGGAATAGTTGTAGGGATGGATGAACTTACCTCACTTACCTGAGGTGCCTGTATTACAGGAAAGTAGAACATTGGCACATCCTTGTGATGATTGGCCCTGTTCAAATCTGCAATGAGTCTTCTCTCTTGAACCCAACAATCCAGTTTGTTTTTAGGGTTCTAAAGCACAATCTCTTCACAAATGTGGTTAGCCAATAATATGAGAAATCTGGCATAATACACATTCTTACCTCTTTTATTTAACTCTCCTAATTTGAAACCTAACTCAAACAAGACAAGGTCACTGAAATTATAAAATTTATCTGTAACTAGCATGTATAGCATGTTAAGCATGGAAATATTCACTAAGTCAAAATTACAGATTTTTCCAGAGAAAACCTTAGTAACTACATCACACAAGAAACTCTACTCCTTTCTAAGACCCATTCTTCTAATATCACTCAGTTTAGAAGTAGGAAGTGCATAGTGCATGGAATTAAGCATATTGATAATATCAGTGTCAGTGTGTGGTGAAGTCACATTGTTATCAGGTATTTTGAAACATGCTTTTATCACATCACTATTGATACAGAATTCTTTACCTTTGATGGTTAGAGTGATGGTCTTATCTGTAGAGCTGTAGGTAGCAGTGGTCCACATCTCTTCAACAACTTCACAGAATATTGTGGGTGATTCCAGCATGGCATAATTTAGCTTGCAATTCTTCACAAAGTCCATCATCTTGTGATAGTCCTCCGATTGCTGAATACCCTTGTTGACTAACGCAGTAAAGTTGTTCTTCTCATAAATGAACCCAGTTTGTGACATAATCTTTACTACAGGTGCCATTGTTAGAGAATGAAAGCTTGAAGAGAAGGAGAGTAAGTGCTTGAGAGAGAATGAAATTAGAGCAGTTGAATTTGAGAAAGATAAAAGAAAACAATTGAAATGAAATAAGCTCTTATACTATCTCAAAAATAACTGATAAAAATAATAAAGTAAAATAAAGTAACCAACAGAAATTGCCTAAAATAGCCGTTTAAAAATAAACTGTAAAAATTCCACTCATTATCCGTCGTGTAATGCTTATAGACTGTAAGTATACTCGATGGATAATGTACAGGGAATTAACGGCTTAGATTAAGACAATTCGACAGATGAGGATAAACTGTTATCCGTCGAGACATAAAATATTCCAGAAAAGAAATTGATTTTTATTAGCAAATTGTATATCGACGGATGACCAAACTCGATGGATAAGGGTCATCCGTCGAGATGTAAATTTTGACTTAGCCAAAATTTCATCCAAGACTGAAAAATCAATTAAATTTCTGGCTATTTATCAACTTGCAAAATAACTCAGATAGATTTAAGAGTAATTAAGCATACCTAACTCACTTACCAACCTTGAAAATGTGGATTCATCCAGTTGCTTAGTAAATGTAACACCCCCAGATCCGGGGTCAGGGATCCGGGTCGTCACGGTCTTTCTTTCCACAATATCACTTCACTTAATTAATAATAAATAACCTTATGCTGTGACCCCATACTAACACACACCACAACCCGTTATAGTCTCAGAGATGAAATTGAAATAAGTACAAGTCTTTGAATCCACAATTAAAAGTTATTACAACCCAAAATGATTACTTGATAAATTTACAGTTAATTGCCATTATCTGCCACAAGTTATAATTATACATAATTGATTCTCAAAAGTAGAATGCCTGATCTAACAATAGATCTACCTCTGCAGCTATAGAGGCTACAACATCAACGGGAAGACACGGGACGCTTCCCACGCGCTTGCACTGGGTCTGCTGGAGTCTGGCCATCTTTCCTAACTGTTGTTATGTGATGAAGAAATAAAGCAAGAGTGAGCCTTACAGCTCGCAAGATAATATATATAGTGTAAACAATAACGCAAGTATCTACATGGATAACTTGCTGGAAACCTTTATCAGGTGCAAGATAATTACTACTGGTTATAAGTAAAAACAAGGGATGAAGTTACCAAATACTTCACTATACTTATATCATTTATAAAGCTACTTAAACTACCACTGTTCAAAGTATAATGAGCTTTCAACAGTTCATCACATAGATGAGACTACAAGATAAAATTTGAATAGATTAAATCTTTGAAGTATTATTGAAGGAAATGAAGTTATGATATACTTCATTGAGTTCCGATATATATATAACCACATATACATCTTCTTTATATAGTCCCTGAAAACCTCTGTCATGTAAAGTATGAACAGAGTTTGTAACATCCAATGAATTTTTGGAAGGGAAAAAGAATTGTGGCATAAACCCGATATCTTGCTGATCAGGCAAAGATACCAATAAGTAACCTTTTCTACTAGTAGATGGACGAATTCCCCACTGGTCATCACCCTGGTCGCAATAGGACCTTATGTTGGACTGCCACTCAGCCACTTATGCATTTGATGGACTCCCACTGAGCCACTTACACTATCATGGACGCCCACTGAGCCCATGTTGCTTATGCCGACTCGATAGATGGACTTACTTCCCGAACATTGGGTAAGTAATCAATTCATTTACCAAAACTGCAACCTTGTTGCGAATATAAAATACACCACAGAGCCGGATGCCTTAGATTTTTGAGCGAGTATTCAAGTCCCCTTCAAAAAGGAAGATCTTAAATTTGAAAACGAGTTTTGGGATCCGCTCTAACCTTTAAAAATCATTTTGAAGACTCGAAAATATTTTTAAGAATGTTTGGAGTAATGCTGATTTAATAAAGTAAATCAGTCCCCATATATTAGAAAATATCTGAATATTATTATTTAAATAATATTCCCATAAAGAATAATCTTTATACAAATAATTGAGGTAGAAGTTGGAAAATTTATACTTGAAATGAATAGTAAATAATCAAAGATATCCTTATACGAAAGTAATATCTTTGTTTGAATAATCAAAAGTAAGTTTGATTATCGAACATTATTCTTTAATAAAATAAAGAATATTATTAAATAATAAGCGGAGTCATAATACCTCGAATGAATATTATAAATAATATACATTAAATAAAATAAAGGAGTCATACATCCTCAAATGAATATCCAATTAATAATCATTAAATAATATAAACTGAGTCATAAGCCCTCGAATGAATATTCGAAATAATATTCAACTAATACAATAAAAGGAGTCATAAGTCCTCGGATGAATATTCAAAATAATATTCAATAAATAAAATAAAGTTAAAGTTATCGAATAAACCTTATTCGATTAATAGTTTTGAAAACTATAACCATATATATATAAAATATATATATTATACTCGGGAACATCGACTCCCGGTTTAGAAATATGTTCACCTTTAGATCCCCTATACTAAGGGTAAACTCAAATACCGCTTATCTCTAACATAGGTATTATGCAACTATAAGCATTTGAACCAACAGATATATAAATCGAGAATATGAAACAAGCATGCATATATACCATATCACATGCTACAATATATCGCAAGAATTTGCTAATAACCAATATGCATTTATCGCAAGATCATGCATATACACATATACATCACAACAACAGTTATACGGGTAGAAAACTTGCCTGAGCGACTGGGGGTTACGAATGGCTCGGGACGAGTCTGGTAACCTATAAACAACAAGTAAGTTGGAATTAAACCAAAGTCACTTGTAAATCTATACTCTAACCAACTTAGACTCTAACGCTCGTTTTGCGCTTACTGATTCTCTTAAGTCACTCGAGTACCCTCGGCTCCACCATTTTTTATAATTTAACCATTACGAGTTTTAAGGCGATTCCTTCGCGAGTGTCTTACCAACTGCCTAACACACTTGCCATAATTGTTTCATACATTAATTAACCCTTTTTGGTCTTTAACCTATGTTTCAAAGTAAGGCGAGGGGTAATGTTTCGTTCGCGAAATGTCGTTACTTAAAACGGCCGTTTCTCCTAAACCGTACATCGGAATCAAACGAACTACATACCAAAATGAAGCTCGCAACATGAACTAGCTAAACATGGCAATGGTCAAAATCTAGCAGGGAGTTCTCGGGTCCTAATGTTATGAACAAAAGCAGTCTAAAGTAAATCGGACATTACGACGACTATGTTTACGCGATTTCCCAAATTTAAACCAATTCAAAACAACCACAAATCCATCCACAATCACAACTCAATCAAAACTCCATCCATATTACTTTACAACAGCCCCAAATCAACTCATTATAATCAATTTACTTAGTCCTAAAACTTGAATTTAAACTATACTACATTCTTTAACCAAATCATAAGATTTCAACAATCCATTCACCACCATTCCAACCCAACTCTAAACCAACAATCACTAAGCTACTCTAATACCATATCAACCAAAATCATCCTAATGTACAAAGTAAAGCTAGGGTTTGGAGATGATATACCTTCCTTGAAGTGGTGTGAGTAGCTAGGAAGCCTTAGGAAGCCTTGAGGAGTCTTAGGAATGCTTGGATCTTAAAGGAAAAGCAAGAAAAATCAAGTTAAAAAACCTTGAAATCACTATTCATTGTCTTCTTCATTGATTTATTGGAGAAGATAGAGAATGAATGGGATGCTTAAACTCATAATATAGCCATAACTATGCATTAGGAATACTAGGGAATTATCTTACCAATTTAGGAAGCTTGGATCTTGGATTTTGAAAATTTTCCCTTTGAAAATGCAAAAAGCCGAGAGCAATGTTCTTGGTGATGAGAAATAGAATTTTGTTTTGGTGAAAAATGATTTGTTTTGGCTTGGTGGATGTAGTTTTGTTTTTTTGTTTTGGTTAATTACCTTTTTAGCCTTAAACTTTGTGTGGTTCTAATTCAACCACATTTCCTTCCTCCCTTTGTCATGCTTATGTCATCATGTGGCGTCATCCTTCCCTCTTTGTCCTCTTCTCATTGGTTGGATGACATCATCCCCTCTAATCTCTTTGATTAACTTCCTAATTGCTTGCCTAATGACCGCTGATCTGTTATACGGTTCGCTTAACTTTCGTTTTTGTTTATCGTTTGAGGGATCATACCCGGGATCTTATTACTTGGGTTTCCTTAACCTTTCTCAATACATTCTAATCCTTTTTATGATACTCTCTTATAATCCTTTTATTTAAATCATTTTTATCCTGTTACCTTATACTCAATTCTTTCCGTATCTAGTGGATTTCCGGGAAAAAATCAAAGTGCTCGGAATTGGATTCTGACGATCTTTACATACACTTATATACCATATAAAGTACTAATAAAATCTCAGAATATCAATAACAGAACCCCTACATAGTGTGGCATGAAAAGTTTTCTTATTCAGCATAATCTGCAAAATCACTATTCATAAGGGTTTCAAAAATTTCCAAAAATTGGGGTTATTACAGTCTCCCCTCCTTAAAAGGATTCCATCCTGGAATCAGATAGAAAATAAATAGGGATACTCTCTTAGCATTGCACTTTCTAGCTCTCGATTAAATTTTTCCACATTGTGGTCCTACCACCAAACTCTGCCTAGTTTGATAACCCTTCTCCTAAGCATTTGTTCCTTTTCACTCTATAACCCTTCCTGGTTGCTCCATATAGGTTACGTCGGGTTGCATGTCTATGCGCTCATATGCCCCTATTTATCTGGCATCCGAATTACACTTCCTTAACATTGATACATGGAACACGTTATGAACTTGCTACAGGTTCGGGGGTAGGGCTAGCTCGTATGCTAACTTCCCAATATGTTTTAATATATCCAAGGGTCCGACAAATTGTGGACTTAGCTTTCCTTTCTTTCCGAATCTCATCAATCCTTTCCAAGGGTTTCCAAGGGAATACCTTTAAAAACACTAGGTCCCCTACTTCCTATTCTTGGTCCTTTCGTGTCAAATCAACATACTTCTTATGTCTATCTTGGGCTACTACCATCCGTCCTCTGATTAGATCTATTATATCCTTGGTCCTTTTGACTACTGCGGGTCCGAGCATCTTGCGCTCTACAACTTCATCCTAACATAAGGGAGATCGACATTGTCTTCCCTCAAGGATCTCATAAGGCGACATCTCGATAATGACATATGATCTATTGTCGTAAGAAAACTCAATCCGTGTTAAGTGATCATTCCAATTTCTTTCAAGTCTATTGCACAGACTCTCATTATAGCTTTTAGCATTAAAGCTTTTGCTTCTCAATACCCATTCTTTTCCAGTTCGTAATCGCTACTACTTTCCGTTCTTAATATTATACTGGTTATACTTTTGCTCGTTAGCGTTCTATAACCTTTTAATAACCACGTCAACCTTAGTATCACGAATGTGTTTCCATTCCGAATACTACCACAACTTTACTACTCCTTTTTCAGCTGTTTCTATTTTTGAAAGCTTGATCCATCATATAGAAGTAAAAGAATTCATTGAGAGATCACTATGATCATGAACACTTGTTACATTGCATAGTTAGTACAGAAGGTGGCCAGCCTTTAGTACTTGACAAGCAATTAAACAATAGCTGGTATCCTACTCGGCTTCTATCACACAGATAGATAGTCATTCGGCAATACCTCCCCTTCTGGAAGGGTTGTTCTTCTCAGTTTATATGAAATGAAAAGAAGAGAAAAGAACGAATTGAAGAGAATTGTAAAAAAAAAAATATACTGCCACAAAATATCTGGCTTGGAACCTACCTCTGAACTATAGAGGTTTGTCATAGGAGAACAAAACATATGTATATATATATCAACATCAAGTATTATCGCATCGCATTTTGCATGCTTAAATATTTACTATTCCATCCATCATTCTATGGACCCATGCTCTTGCTCGAGCTTATACACAATCACCTTCGAAACTCCCTCGACATCGAAAATCGAATCTGGAATCTCATTTTATACATCATCGTTACTAGAATTCTATGCTTGCATCGCAACCTTCCTCGTATAGTAATACGACTCTCTATTGATAAGAAGGAATAAGTATTCAATAGGTAGATAATCTACTTAATTAGTCTATCAATGATAACTTATACACCACCACGACCCGATTAGTGGTACTCAATCTCAACATTCATTTCAATACAACTCTCATGGTTGTAATCGACTCATTACTCGCAGAATCATTGCTGCATTACTATGGTCCACCACTGACTTACTGTCGTCATTCATTTTCCATGAAATCTTAATATCTAACCATACGGAGTCCATACGTGTCGTATAGAATACTTCTAAGGAGTTAACATAATCACCAATCATAATTCATGAAGAACAATCCAAACTCTGACATACTTTCATGACATGAAGTAGATAAAATTGCAGAAGAGTTTCAGTCAAAGCAACGATAGCAGGTGAATACCATTCTTAATCGTATGCCTTAAATAGAAGACTTAACTCAAGGTTCGTTTAGTCCTTTTTGAAATATGGTCCTAGATTATTCTCAAGATAGTACCTTCTGAGATAGATAGCCCGCTCATGGCGATTACACGAATTAAACCTTTACCAACTACTATTACGGTTGGGTATTGCACAGTCATCAGAAAGAATGTCAATCTTCCAAACCATAATACAATCTGCATAGCTTTAACCATCATCACTGTATTCCTTTGGCACAAGCGCCTATAATTATCCTCTTACCTTTAAAGTGTCGGCCACCTCTTTGGCCTTTCCTGATAGTAAAATTTCCTTACAGTCAATGTCATTTTAACCACCTCCAAATAAATTTTCTACCTTATTTCAATCACAGCTTATGTGAAGATGTTTTCCTTAAAATATGATGAGTAAAAAAAAATCACCATTTTTCCATAAGTTATTGCCTCAGTCTTTAGAGGTTAATCACTGTCATGACTGACTCTCAATCATAATTAGAACATCTTTTATCTTAAGTCCTAATTGCCCTGAACAATTTCGACCATTACTGGTTCGATCCATACTTTCTCGTGGTTTAACACGTGCCCCACTTGGCATCATTATAATTATGTCATATTTCCTTTATCAACATTTTTATTCTTGAGAATTTTGAATATTACCTTTCTCCTTGTAAAACCTCTAAGGTTATCCTCGAATCGTTCCTCCTGTATTCCCTAGATACAGGGCATATCAAGATACCATTTATTAATACCAGAATCATTGTCTATATACTTCTGAAAAATTTCTCCACTGATTCTTAAAGGTTGTTATTACCTTAATCCTTTCCAATTCATACTGTCAAACTCATACTATCCCTATTAAGGGTGAAATGCCAACCTTTATGCATTCCCCTGGGATTCGTTTTAAGTTACCGATGTTTTATCCTTAATTCCACCTTTAGAAAAAGTACATGCATCCTTCCATGGATAAATCAAGTCATATATCCCTGATTAGGGTGTCTTATTCGATCATTCCTACCTCGATAGTATATGCCAAATTTTATAATAACATCTGTATTCCAAATGAGGTCAATCAATATGGCCTCCAAAAGATAACAACGGTTATCCGCTTGTCTTGCCTAATTTGATAACGATAACAAGGATGTTCTGGAAGATATTGGTCGTGTTCAACGTGAACCTCTTCTTAATAATTCCTTATTTACTTTTGTGTTTTACCTCAACAGTCACCTCAATGTTGGGAAATCTTTCATACCTGGCGTATCCCTTTCTGGGTATCCTACCACCGGTTTTACATATATTTCACATTCTTGAAGGTCAATTCCTTCATCCCATTTTCCTAATATCTTGTTATCCTGTCTCCCCAGTCCATCCGTGTTTTCTTATTAGCCCATCGATCTATCTTGAAGTGTCTTCTAATACTCCCAACTTAAAGTGGATACAATATACATATCACTTATGCCTTAAACCATCAACTTTAACTCAAGGTGAATCACCCTCATCCTGACGATTACATACTTTTCTATTTCTATTATTACGAGTCTTTAGGGTTTCCTCATACCCAACTCCCTTATCATTCCTCAAACTCTCTTGCCTTTATATTCCTTTCCACTTCAGTTTCTTTTTATTTTCCGTTCTCTTATCATTATTTCATGAACCAACCCAACCTAAGCATCGATTTCAAACATCCCGTCATTCTGGATTCGTGTCCTCAGAACGAATCTTGACAACTTTTACCACTTAGATTCATAATTCATCATACTCTTCTGCCTTTGTTCCATCTCTAAAGCTTTTACACTATCTCCATAACCTTGGGAAGTACTTTCCTAAAAACAATTGACTGAACTTAAATCAGTTTATTATAATCTCTTGCTCCGTGCCTTCCTTGGTCTTTCACCAGTGGGTGGTCTCTCTCTTAGGAGGGTAAGTGACAAAAATACTCTTTTGAGATTCGTCAATCATTCAGAATCTCAATGATTCCTCTATTTCCTTTAGTCAGGCTCTTGCCTCGACTAGGTCAACCTGTTCCTTGGAACTCTAAGAGCTTAGAGACTTAAAGGTCCTGAAAGAATTTCCTACCGCATTGTTTCCTCAAGGTGGTGGTTGGGGATAATAGTCTAAGTTCTGTCTAGACAGGTCCATAAATTGCCGTATAGGAGTACCGTCTCGGGTCTCCTTTCCTTACTCGACTTTCTGTTTCCTTAGTATGAAATGTTTCAACCTTCTCCCATAATCAGGGTTATCTTATACATTAAAAACCTTGTTTTCCACTCTATTATGTTATAGGTTCTTTCTTTCTTGATGGCAACCTCCCTGACTATCACATTCAGGGTTTGCCCTAAATCTTATTCCTCAAACTATGGCTCTCATCTAAGTTCTCATCCTTAAGCTCTTGAACTTTTGGAACCCAATTTCTGTAGGAACACCTCACTATCCCCTTATCATCTTTCTAGGTATGGATCTCTTCTCCAGTCATTGACTCTCTGCCTTCATTCATCACTTTTTCTGGCACAATATGTTCTTTTCCAAAAATTCGGTCTGTATTGCAATCTCAAACAGCTTTTCGGTACCGGCTCCGGTTACCTTCACTTCTATTTCCATTTTCTCAAAATCTCTTATAAACTCTCCCAAAGACATTATTATCTTGAGTCTCTCCTTTTTACTAAGGGCATCAGCCACCACATTGGCTTTCCCTGAATGATAAATAATCTCCCAATCAAAATTCTTGATTAGCTCTAACCACCTCATTTGGCGCATGTTGAGCTCTTTCTGCGTGAAAATGTACTAGAGCACTTATGGCTTGTGTAAATCTCGCACTTTTTTCCATACAAGTAGTGCCTCCAATCTTTAGGGCAAAACTATTGCCACGAGCCCAAGCTCATGGGTGGGGATATCGAATTTTATATTCCCTTAATTGTCTTGACGCGTACGCGATTACCTTGCTGTGCTGTATGAGAAGCACCCTAATTCCTTATGCGAAGCATCACTACACTTCACAAAATCTCATTTTCCATCCGGCAACGCCAACATAGGGAACGTCACCAACCTTTGCTTCGGTTCTTAAAAGTTGTTCTCGCATTTCTCTGTCCATTCGAACTTCTCAGTCTTACGAGTAAGCCGCGTTAAAGGGGTTACTATCTTTACAAACTTGAACGAACCTCTGGTAGTGACCGACCAATCCTACCTCTGGGAGTTGCCCTAACCATGGTCATCGATTCCTCAGTGGTCCTTTATTCATTCTTTTCAGGATCCTTCACGGGATCCTCCTCAGAAACAATCCCTTCTAGGACAACATCCTCAACCGCTACATCCTCAATATCAACATCATCCGGTCCTGCATTAGGACGCTCTATCAGATCCACAATCCGATCTCCAATTAGTAATAAAACATCATCGCGCTGTTACTCCTCAACCTCAGGGTTCGGAGTCCCGCTACCATATACGATAACGAACTACGCTTCTATCACGATATTTATAAGGGTTCCCATAAGGGTTTTAACTGTCAGTACTACATTAGGTAGTCCGACTATGAACTTGGCAAGAGTTCTTATTTATCTTAGTGTACTTATTATCTTAACGTCACTTCATCTCTGAGGTTTATAACGCTTAGCTCTGATACCACTTCTGTAACACCCCCAGATCCGGGGTCAGGGATCCGGGTCGTCACGGTCTTTCTTTCCACAATATCATTTCACTTAATTAATAATAAATAATCTTATGCTGTGACCCCACACTAACACACACCACAACCCGTTATAGTCTCAGAGATGAAATTGAAATAAGTACAAGTCTTTGAATCCACAATTAAAAGTTATTACAACCCAAAATGATTACTTGATAAATTTACAGTTAATTGCCATTATCTGCCACAAGTTATAATTATACATAATTGATTCTCAAAAGTAGAATGCCTGATCTACCAATAGATCTACCTCTGCAGCTATAGAGGCTACAACATCAACGGGAAGACGCGGGATGCTTCCCACGCGCTTGCGCTGGGTCTGCTGGAGTCTGGCCATCTTTCCTAACTGTTGTTGTGTGATGAAGAAATAAAGCAAGAGTGAGCCTTACAGCTCGCAAGATAATATATATAGTGTAAACAATAACGCAAGTATCTACATGGATAACTTGCTGGAAACCTTTATCAGGTGCAAGATAATTACTACTGGTTATAAGTAAAAACAAGGGATGAAGTTACCAAATACTTCACTATATTTATATCATTTATAAAGCTACTTAAACTACCACTGTTCAAAGTATAATGAGCTTTCAACAGTTCATCACATAGATGAGACTACAAGACAAAATTTGAATAGATTAAATCTTTGAAGTATTATTGAAGGAAATGAAGTTATGATATACTTCATTAAGTTCCGATATATATATAACCACATATACATCTTCTTTATACAGTCCCTGAAAACCTCTGTCATGTAAAGTATGAACAGAGTTTGTAACATCCAATGAATTTTTGGAAGGGAAAAAGAATTGTGGCATAAACCTGATATCTTGCTGATCAGGCAAAGATACCAATAAGTAACCTTTTCTACTAGTAGATGGACGAATTCCCCACTGGTCATCACCCTGGTCGCAATAGGACCTTATGCTGGACTGCCACTCAGCCACTTATACATTTGATGGACTCCCACTGAGCCACTTACACTATCATGGACGCCCACTGAGCCCATGTTGCTTATGCCGACTCGATAGATGGACTTACTTCCCGAACGTTTGGTAAGTAATCAATTCATTTACCAAAACTGCAACCTTGTTGCGAATATAAAATACACCACAGAGCCGGATCCCTTAGATTTTTGAGCGAGTATTCAAGTCCCCTTCAAAAAGGAAGATCTTAAATTTGAAAACGAGTTTTGGGATCCGCTCTAACCTTTAAAAATCATTTTGAAGACTCGAAAATATTTTTAAGAATGTTTGGAGTAATGCTGATTTAATAAAGTAAATCAGTCCCCATATATTAGAAAATATCTGAATATTATTATTTAAATAATATTCCCATAAAGAATAATCTTTATACAAATAATTGAGGTAGAAGTTGGAAAATTTATACTTGAAATGAATAGTAAATAATCAAAGATATCCTTATACGAAAGTAATATCTTTGTTTGAATAATCAAAAGTAAGTTTGATTATCAAACATTATTCTTTAATAAAATAAAGAATATTATTAAATAATAAGCGGAGTCATAATACCTCGAATGAATATTATAAATAATATTCATTAAATAAAATAAAGGAGTCATACATCCTCAAATGAATATCCAATTAATAATCATTAAATAATATAAACTGAGTCATAAGCCCTCGAATGAATATTCGAAATAATATTCAACTAATACAATAAAAGGAGTCATAAGTCCTCGGATGAATATTCAAAATAATATTCAATAAATAAAATAAAGTTAAAGTTATCGAATAAACCTTATTCGATTAATAGTTTTGAAAACTATAACCATATATATATAAAATATATATATTATACTCGGGAACATCGACTCCCGGTTTATAAATATGTTCACCTTTAGATCCCCTATACTAAGGGTAAACTCAAATACCGCTTATCTCTAGCATAGGTATTATGCAACTATAAGCATTTGAACCAACAGATATATAAATCAAGAATATGAAACAGGCATACATATATACCATATCACATGCTAAAATATATCGCAAGAATTTGCTAATAACCAATATGCATTTATCGCAAGATCATGCATATACACATATACATCACAACAACAGTTATACGGGTAGAAAACTTGCGTGAGCGACTGGGGGTTACGAATGGCTCGGGACGAGTCTGGTAACCTATAAACAACAAGTAAGTTGGAATTAAACCAAAGTCACTTGTAAATCTATACTCTAACCAACTTAGACTCTAACGCTCGTTTTGCGCTTACTGATTCTCTTAAGTCACTCGAGTACCCTCGGCTCCACCATTTTTAATAATTTAACCATTACGAGTTTTAAGGAGATTCCTTCGCGAGTGTCTTACCAACTGCCTAACACACTTGCCATAATTGTTTCATACATTAATTAACCCTTTTTGGTCTTTAACCTATGTTTCAAAGTAAGGCGAGGGGTAATGTTTCGTTCGCAAAATGTCGTTACTTAAAACGGCCGTTTCTCCTAAACCATACATCGGAATCAAACGAACTACATACCAAAACGAAGCTCGCAACATGAACTATCTAAACATGGCAATGGTCAAAATCTAGCAGGGAGTTCTCGGGTCCTAATGTTATGAACAAAAGCAGTCTAAAGTAAATCGGACATTACGACGGCAATATTTACGCGATTTCCCAAATTTAAACCAATTCAAAACAACCACAAATCCATCCACAATCACAACCCAATCAAAACTCCATCCATATTACTTTAAAACAGCCCCAAATCAACTCATTATAATCAATTTACTTAGTCCTAAAACTTGAATTTAAACTATACTACATTCTTTAACCAAATCATAAGATTTCAACAATCCATTCACCACCATTCCAACCCAACTCTAAACCAACAATCACTAAGCTACTCTAATACCATATCAACCAAAATCATCCTAATGTACAAAGTAAAGCTAGGGTTTGGAGATGATATACCTTCCTTGAAGTGGTGTGAGTAGCTAGGAAGCCTTAGGAAGCCTTGAGGAGTCTTAGGAATGCTTGGATCTTAAAGGAAAAGCAAGAAAAATCAAGTTAAAAAACCTTGAAATCACTATTCATTGTCTTCTTCATTGATTTATTGGAGAAGATAGAGAATGAATGGGATGCTTAAACTCATAATATAGCCATAACTATGCATTAGGAATACTAGGGAATTATCTTACCAATTTAGGAAGCTTGGATCTTGGATTTTGAAAATTTTCCCTTTGAAAATGCAAAAAGCCGAGAGCAATGTTCTTGGTGATGAGAAATAGAATTTTGTTTTGGTGAAAAATGATTTGTTTTGGCTTGGTGGATGTAGTTTTGTTTTTTTGTTTTGGTTAATTACCTTTTTAGCCTTAAACTTTGTGTGGTTCTAATTCAACCACATTTCCTTCCTCCCTTTGTCATGCTTATATCATCATGTGGTGTCATCCTTCCCTCTTTGTCCTCTTCTCATTGGTTGGATGACATCATCCCCTCTAATCTCTTTGATTAACTTCCTAATTGCTTGCCTAATGACCGCTGATCTGTTATACGGTTCGCTTAACTTTCGTTTTTGTTTATCGTTTGAGGGATCATACCCGGGATCTTATTACTTGGGTTTCCTTAACCTTTCTCAATACATTCTAATCCTTTTATGATCCTCTCTTATAATCCTTTTATTTAAATCATTTTTATCATGTTACCTTATACTCAATTCTTTCCGTATCTAGTGGATTTTCGGGAAAAAATCAAAGTGTTCGGAATTGGATTCTGACGATCTTTACATACACTTATATACCATATAAAGTACTAATAAAATCTCAGAATATCAATAACAGAACCCCTACATAGTGTGACATGAAAAGTTTCTTATTCAGCATAATCTGCAAAATCACTATTCATAAGGGTTTCAAAAATTTCCAAAAATTGGGGTTATTACAGTCTCCCCTCCTTAAAAGGATTCCGTCCTGGAATCAGATAGAAAATAAATAGGAATACTCTCTTAGCATTGCACTTTCTAGCTCTCGAGTAAATTTTTCCACATTGTGGTCCTACCACCAAACTCTGCCTAGTTTGATAACCCTTCTCCTAAGCACTTGTTCCTTTTCACTTTATAACCCTTCCTGGTTGCTCCATATAGGTTACGTCGGGTTGCATGTCTATGCGCTCATATGCCCCTATTTATCTGGCATCCGAATTACACTTCCTTAACATTGATACGTGGAACACGTTATGAAACTTGCTACAGGTTCGGGGGTAGGGCTAGCTCGTATGCTAACTTCCCAATATGTTTTAGTATATCCAAGGGTCCGACAAATTGTGGACTTAGCTTTCCTTTCTTTCCGAATCTCATCAATCCTTTCCAAGGGTTTCCAAGGGAATACCTTTAAAAACACTAGGTCCCCTACTTCCTATTCTTTGTCCTTTCGTGTCAAATCAACATACTTCTTATGTCTATCTTGGGCTACTACCATCCGTCCTCTGATTAGATCTATTATATCCTTGGTCCTTTGGACTACTGCGGGTCCGAGCATCTTGCGCTCTACAACTTCATCCTAACATAAGGGAGATCGACATTGTCTTCCCTCAAGGATCTCATAAGGCGACATCTCGATAATGACATATGATCTATTGTCGTAAGAAAACTCAATCCGTGTTAAGTGATCATTCCAATTTCTTTCAAGTCTATTGCACAGACTCTCATTATAGCTTTTAGCATTAAAGCTTTTGCTTCTCAATACCCATTCTTTTCCAGTTCGTAATCGCTACTACTTTCCGTTCCTAATATTATACTGGTTATACTTTTGCTCGTTAGCGTTCTATAACCTTTTAATAACCACGTCAACCTTAGTATCACGAATGTGTTTCCATTCCGAATACTACCACAACTTTACTACTCCTTTTTCAGCTGTTTCTATTTTTGAAAGCTTGATCCATCATATAGAAGTAAAAGAATTCATTGAGAGATCACTATGATCATGAACACTTGTTACATTGCATAGTTAGTACAGAAGGTGGCCAGCCTTTAGTACTTGACAAGCAATTAAACAATAGCTGGTATCCTACTCGGCTTCTATCACACAGATAGATAGTCATTCGGCAATACCTCCCCTTCTGGAAGGGTTATTCTTCTCAGTTTATATGAAATGAAAAGAAGAGAAAAGAACGAATTGAAGAGAATTGTAAAAAAAAAATATACTGCCACAAAATATCTGGCTTGGAACCTACCTCTGAACTATAGAGGTTTGTCATAGGAGAACAAAACATATGTATATATATCAACATCAAGTATTATCGCATCGCATTTTGCATGCTTAAATATTTACTATTCCATCCATCATTCTATGGACCCATGCTCTTGCTCGAGCTTATACACAATCACCTTCGAAACTCCCTCGACATCGAAAATCGAATCTGGAATCTCATTTTATACATCATCGTTACTAGAATTCTATGCTTGCATCGCAACCTTCCTCGTATAGTAATACGACTCTCTATTGATAAGAAGGAATAAGTATTCAATAGGTAGATAATCTACTTAATTAGTCTATCAATGATAACTTATACACCACCACGACCCGATTAGTGGTACTCAATCTCAACATTCATTTCAATACAACTCTCATGGTTGTAATCGACTCATTACTCGCAGAATCATTGCTGCATTACTATGGTCCACCACTGACTTACTGTCGTCATTCATTTTCCATGAAATCTTAATATCTAACCATACGGAGTCCATACGTGTCGTATAGAATACTTCTAAGGAGTTAACATAATCACCAATCATAATTCATGAAGAACAATCCAAACTCTGACATACTTTCATGACATGAAGTAGATAAAATTGCAGAAGAGTTTCAGTCAAAGCAACGATAGCAGGTGAATACCATTCTTAATCGTATGCCTTAAATAGAAGACTTAACTCAAGGTTCGTTTAGTCCTTTTTGAAATATGGTCCTAGATTATTCTCAAGATAGTACCTTCTGAGATAGATAGCCCGCTCATGGCGATTACACGAATTAAACCTTTACCAACAACTATTACGGTTGGGTATTGCACAGTCATCAGAAAGAATGTCAATCTTCCAAACCATAATACAATCTGCATAGCTTTAACCATCATCACTGTATTCCTTTGGCACAAGAGCCTATAATTATCCTCTTACCTTTAAAGTGTCGGCCACCTCTTTGGCATTTCCTGATAGTAAAATTTCCTTACAGTCAATGTCATTTTAACCACCTCCAAATAAATTTTCTACCTTATTTCAATCACAGCTTATGTGAAGATGTTTTCCTTAAAATATGATGAGTAAAAAAAATCACCATTTTTCCATAAGTTATTGCCTCAGTCTTTAGAGGTTAATCACTGTCATGACTGACTCTCAATCATAATTAGAACATCTTTTATCTTAAGTCCTAATTGCCCTGAACAATTTCGACCATTACTGGTTCGATCCATACTTTCTCGTGGTTTAACACGTGCCCCACTTGGCATCATTATAATTATGTCATATTTCCTTTATCAACATTTTTATTCTTGAGAATTTTGAATATTACCTTTCTCCTTGTAAAACCTCTAAGGTTATCCTCGAATCGTTCCTCCTGTATTCCCTAGATACAGGGCATATCAAGATACCATTTATTAATACCAGAATCATTGTCTATATACTTCTGAAAAATTTCTCCACTGATTCTTAAAGGTTGTTATTACCTTAATCCTTTCCAATTCATACTGTCAAACTCATACTATCCCTATTAAGGGTGAAATGCCAACCTTTATGCATTCCCCTGGGATTCGTTTTAAGTTACCGATGTTCTATCCTTAATTCCACCTTTAGAAAAAGTACATGCATCCTTCCATGGATAAATCAAGTCATATATCCCTGATTAGGGTGTCTTATTCGATCATTCCTACCTCGATAGTATATGCCAAATTTTACTAATAACATCTGTATTCCAAATGAGGTCAATCAATATGGCCTCCAAAAGATAACAACGGTTATCCGCTTGTCTTGCCTAATTTGATAACGATAACAAGGATGTTCTGGAAGATATTGGTCGTGTTCAACGTGAACCTCTTCTTAATAATTCCTTATTTACTTTTGTTGTTTACCTCAACAGTCACCTCAATGTTGGGATATCTTTCATACCTGGCGTATCCCTTTCTGGGTATCCTGCCACCGGTTTTACATATATTTCACATTCTTGAAGGTCAATTCCTTCATCCCATTTTCCTAATATCTTGTTATCCTGTCTCCTCAGTCCATCCGTGTTTTCTTATTAGCCCATCGATCTATCTTGAAGTGTCTTCTAATACTCCCAACTTAAAGTGGATACAATATACATATCACTTATGCCTTAAACCATCAACTTTAACTCAAGGTGAATCACCCTCATCCTGACGATTACATACTTTTCTATTTCTATTATTACGAGTCTTTAGGGTTTCCTCATACCCAACTCCCTTATCATTCCTCAAACTCTCTTGCCTTTATATTCCTTTCCACTTCAGTTTCTTTTTATTTTCCGTTCTCTTATCATTATTTCATGAACCAACCCAACCTAAGCATCGATTTCAAACATCCCGTCATTCTGGATTCGTGTCCTCAGAACGAATCTTGACAACTTTTACCACTTAGATTCATAATTCATCATACTCTTCTGCCTTTGTTCCATCTCTAAAGCTTTTACACTATCTCCATAACCTTGGGAAGTACTTTCCTAAAAACAATTGACTGAACTTAAATCAGTTTATTATAATCTCTTGCTCCGTGCCTTCCTTGGTCTTTCACCAGTGGGTGGTCTCTCTCTTAGGAGGGTAAGTGACAAAAATACTCTTTTGAGATTCGTCAATCATTCAGAATCTCAATGATTCCTCTATTTCCTTTAGTCAGGCTCTTGCCTCGACTAGGTCAACCTGTTCCTTGGAACTCTAAGAGCTTAGAGACTTAAAGGTCCTGAAAGAATTTCCTACCGCATTGTTTCCTCAAGGTGGTGGTTGGGGATAATAGTCTAAGTTCTGTCTAGACAGGTCCATAAATTGCCGTATAGGAGTACCGTCTCGGGTCTCCTTTCCTTACTCGACTTTCTGTTTCCTTAGTATGAAATGTTTCAACCTTCTCCCATAATCAGGGTTATCTTATACATTAAAAACCTTGTTTTCCACTCTATTATGTTATAGGTTCTTTCTTTCTTGATGGCAACCTCCCTGACTATCACATTCAGGGTTTGCCCTAAATCTTATTCCTCAAACTATGGCTCTCATCTAAGTTCTCATCCTTAAGCTCTTGAACTTTTGGAACCCAATTTCTGTAGGAACACCTCACTATCCCCTTATCATCTTTCTAGGTATGGATCTCTTCTCCAGTCATTGACTCTCTGCCTTCATTCATCACTTTTTCTGGCACAATATGTTCTTTTCCAAAAATTCGGTCTGTATTGCAATCTCAAACAGCTTTTCGGTACCGGCTCCGGTTACCTTCACTTCTATTTCCATTTTCTCAAAATCTCTTATAAACTCTCCCAAAGACATTATTATCTTGAGTCTCTCCTTTTTACTAAGGGCATCAGCCACCACATTAGCTTTCCCTGAATGATAAATAATCTCCCAATCAAAATTCTTGATTAGCTCTAACCACCTCATTTGGCGCATGTTGAGCTCTTTCTGCGTGAAAATGTACTAGAGCACTTATGGCTTGTGTAAATCTCGCACTTTTCTCCATACAAGTAGTGCCTCCAATCTTTAGGGCAAAACTATTGCCACGAGCCCAAGCTCATGGGTGGGGATATCGAATTAAATTCCCTTAATTGTCTTGACGCGTACGCAATTACCTTGCTGTGCTGTATGAGAAGCACCCTAATTCCTTATGCGAAGCGTCACTACACTTCACAAAATCTCATTTTCCATCCGGCAATGCCAACATAGGGAACGTCACCAACCTTTGCTTCGGTTCTTAAAAGTTGTTCTCGCATTTCTCTGTCCATTCGAACTTCTCAGTCTTACGAGTAAGCCGCGTTAAAGGGGCTACTATCTTTACAAACTTGAACGAACCTCTGGTAGTGACCGACCAATCCTACCTCTGGGAGTTGCCCTAACCATGGTCATCGATTCCTCAGTGGTCCTTTATTCATTCTTTTCAGGATCCTTCACGGGATCCTCCTCAGAAACAATCCCTTCTAGGACAACATCCTCAACCGCTACATCCTCAATATCAACATCATCCGGTCCTGCATTAGGACGCTCTATCAGATCCACAATCCGATCTCCAATTAGTAATAAAACATCATCGCGCTGTTACTCCTCAACCTCAGGGTTCGGAGTCCCGCTACCATATACGATAACGAACTACGCTTCTATCACGATATTTATAAGGGTTCCCATAAGGGTTTTAACTGTCAGTACTACATTAGGTAGTCCGACTATGAACTTGGCAAGAGTTCTTATTTATCTTAGTGTACTTATTATCTTAACGTCACTTCATCTCTGAGGTTTATAACGCTTAGCTCTGATACCACTTCTGTAACACCCCCAGATCCGGGGTCAGGGATCCGGGTCGTCACGGTCTTTCTTTCCACAATATCATTTCACTTAATTAATAATAAATAATCTTATGCTGTGACCCCACACTAACACACACCACAACCCGTTATAGTCTCAGAGATGAAATTGAAATAAGTACAAGTCTTTGAATCCACAATTAAAAGTTATTACAACCCAAAATGATTACTTGATAAATTTACAGTTAATTGCCATTATCTGCCACAAGTTATAATTATACATAATTGATTCTCAAAAGTAGAATGCCTGATCTACCAATAGATCTACCTCTGCAGCTATAGAGGCTACAACATCAACGGGAAGACGCGGGATGCTTCCCACGCGCTTGCGCTGGGTCTGCTGGAGTCTGGCCATCTTTCCTAACTGTTGTTGTGTGATGAAGAAATAAAGCAAGAGTGAGCCTTACAGCTCGCAAGATAATATATATAGTGTAAACAATAACGCAAGTATCTACATGGATAACTTGCTGGAAACCTTTATCAGGTGCAAGATAATTACTACTGGTTATAAGTAAAAACAAGGGATGAAGTTACCAAATACTTCACTATATTATATCATTTATAAAGCTACTTAAACTACCACTGTTCAAAGTATAATGAGCTTTCAACAGTTCATCACATAGATGAGACTACAAGACAAAATTTGAATAGATTAAATCTTTGAAGTATTATTGAAGGAAATGAAGTTATGATATACTTCATTAAGTTCCGATATATATATAACCACATATACATCTTCTTTATACAGTCCCTGAAAACCTCTGTCATGTAAAGTATGAACAGAGTTTGTAACATCCAATGAATTTTTGGAAGGGAAAAAGAATTGTGGCATAAACCCTGATATCTTGCTGATCAGGCAAAGATACCAATAAGTAACCTTTTCTACTAGTAGATGGACGAATTCCCCACTGGTCATCACCCTGGTCGCAATAGGACCTTATGCTGGACTGCCACTCAGCCACTTATGCATTTGATGGACTCCCACTGAGCCACTTACACTATCATGGATGCCCACTGAGCCCATGTTGCTTATGCCGACTCGATAGATGGACTTACTTCCCGAACGTTGGGTAAGTAATCAATTTATTTATCAAAACTGCAACCTTGTTGCGAATATAAAATACACCACAGAGCCGGATCCCTTAGATTTTTGAGCGAGTATTCAAGTCCCCTTCAAAAAGGAAGATCTTAAATTTGAAAACGAGTTTTGGGATCCGCTCTAACCTTTAAAAATCATTTTGAAGACTCGAAAACATTTTTAAGAATGTTTGGAGTAATGCTGATTTAATAAAGTAAATCAGTCCCCATATATTAGAAAATATCTGAATATTATTATTTAAATAATATTTCCATAAAGAATAATCTTTATACAAATAATTGAGGTAGAAGTTGGAAAATTTATACTTGAAATGAATAGTAAATAATCAAAGATATCCTTATACGAAAGTAATATCTTTGTTTGAATAATCAAAAGTAAGTTTGATTATCAAACATTATTCTTTAATAAAATAAAGAATATTATTAAATAATAAGCGGAGTCATAATACCTCGAATGAATATTATAAATAATATTCATTAAATAAAATAAAGGAGTCATACATCCTCAAATGAATATCCAATTAATAATTATTAAATAATATAAACTGAGTCATAAGCCCTCGAATGAATATTCGAAATAATATTCAACTAATACAATAAAAGGAGTCATAAGTCCTCGGATGAATATTCAAAATAATATTCAATAAATAAAATAAAGTTAAAGTTATCGAATAAACCTTATTCGATTAATAGTTTTGAAAACTATAACCATATATATATAAAATATATATATTATACTCGGGAACATCGACTCCCGGTTTAGAAATATGTTCACCTTTTGATCCCCTATACTAAGGGTAAACTCAAATACCGCTTATCTCTAGCATAGGTATTATGCAACTATAAGAATTTGAACGAACAGATATATAAATCAAGAATATGAAACAGGCATGCATATATACCATATCACATGCTACAATATATCGCAAGAATTTGCTAATAACCAATATGCATTTATCGCAAGATCATGCATATACACATATACATCACAACAACAGTTATACGGGTAGAAAACTTGCGTGAGCGACTGGGGGTTACGAATGGCTCGGGACGAGTCTGGTAACCTATAAACAACAAGTAAGTTGGAATTAAACCAAAGTCACTTGTAAATCTATACTCTAACCAACTTAGATTCTAACGCTCGTTTTGCGCTTACTGATTCTCTTAAGTCACTCGAGTACCCTCAGCTCCACCATTTTTAATAATTTAACCATTACGAGTTTTAAGGCGATTCCTTCGCGAGTGTCTTACCAACTGCCTAACACCCTTGCCATAATTGTTTCATACATTAATTAACCCTTTTTGGTCTTTAACCTATGTTTCAAAGTAAGGCGAGGGGTAATGTTTCATTCGCGAAACGTCGTTACTTAAAACGGCCGTTTCTCCTAAACCGTACATCGGAATCAAACGAACTACATACCAAAACGAAGCTCGCAACATGAACTATCTAAACATGGCAATGGTAAAAATCTAGCAGGGAGTTCTCGGGTCCTAATGTTATGAACAAAAGCAGTCTAAAGTAAATCGGACATTACGACGACTATGTTTACGCGATTTCCCAAATTTAAACCAATTCAAAACAACCACAAATCCATCCACAATCACAACCCAATCAAAACTCCATCCATATTACTTTACAACAGCCCCAAATCAACTCATTATAATCAATTTACTTAGTCCTAAAACTTGAATTTAAACTATACTACATTCTTTAACCAAATCATAAGATTTCAACAATCCATTCACCACCATTCCAACCCAACTCTAAACCAACAATCACTAAGCTACTCTAATACCATATCAACCAAAATCATCCTAATGTACAAAGTAAAGCTAGGGTTTGGAGATGATATACCTTCCTTGAAGTGGTGTGAGTAGCTAGGAAGCCTTAGGAAGCCTTGAGGAGTCTTAGGAATGCTTGGATCTTAAAGGAAAAGCAAGAAAAATCAAGTTAAAAAACCTTGAAATCACTATTCATTGTCTTCTTCATTGATTTATTGGAGAAGATAGAGAATGAATGGGATGCTTAAACTCATAATATAGCCATAACTATGCATTAGGAATACTAGGGAATTATCTTACCAATTTAGGAAGCTTGGATCTTGGATTTTGAAAATTTTCCCTTTGAAAATGCAAAAAGCCGAGAGCAATGTTCTTGGTGATGAGAAATAGAATTTTGTTTTGGTGAAAAATGATTTGTTTTGGCTTGGTGGATGTAGTTTTGTTTTTTTGTTTTGGTTAATTACCTTTTTAGCCTTAAACTTTGTGTGGTTCTAATTCAACCACATTTCCTTCCTCCCTTTGTCATGCTTATGTCATCATGTGGTGTCATCCTTCCCTCTTTGTCCTCTTCTCATTGGTTGGATGACATCATCCCCTCTAATCTCTTTGATTAACTTCCTAATTGCTTGCCTAATGACCGCTGATCTGTTATACGGTTCGCTTAACTTTCGTTTTTGTTTATCGTTTGAGGGATCATACCCGGGATCTTATTACTTGGGTTTCCTTAACCTTTCTCAATACATTCTAATCCTTTTTATGATCCTCTCTTATAATCCTTTTATTTAAATCATTTTTATCCTGTTACCTTATACTCAATTCTTTCCGTATCTAGTGGATTTCCGGGAAAAAATCAAAGTGTTCGGAATTGGATTCTGACGATCTTTACATACACTTATATACCATATAAAGTACTAATAAAATCTCAGAATATCAATAACAGAACCCCTACATAGTGTGGCATGAAAAGTTTTCTTATTCAGCATAATCTGCAAAATCACTATTCATAAGGGTTTCAAAAATTTCCAAAAATTGGGGTTATTACAGTCTCCCCTCCTTAAAAGGATTCCGTCCTGGAATCAGATAGAAAATAAATAGGGATACTCTCTTAGCATTGCACTTTCTAGCTCTCGAGTAAATTTTTCCACATTGTGGTCCTACCACCAAACTCTGCCTAGTTTGATAACCCTTCTCCTAAGCATTTGTTCCTTTTCACTCTATAACCCTTCCTGGTTGCTCCATATAGGTTACGTCGGGTTGCATGTCTATGCGCTCATATGCCCCTATTTATCTGGCATCCGAATTACACTTCCTTAACATTGATACGTGGAACACGTTATGAACTTGCTACAGGTTCGGGGGTAGGGCTAGCTCGTATGCTAACTTCCCAATATGTTTTAGTATATCCAAGGGTCCGACAAATTGTGGACTTAGCTTTCCTTTCTTTCCGAATCTCATCAATCCTTTCCAAGGGTTTCCAAGGGAATACCTTTAAAAACACTAGGTCCCCTACTTCCTATTCTTTGTCCTTTCGTGTCAAATCAACATACTTCTTATGTCTATCTTGGGCTACTACCATCCGTCCTCTGATTAGATCTATTATATCCTTGGTCCTTTGGACTACTGCGGGTCCGAGCATCTTGCGCTCTACAACTTCATCCTAACATAAGGGAGATCGACATTATCTTCCCTCAAGGATCTCATAAGGCGACATCTCGATAATGACATATGATCTATTGTCGTAAGAAAACTCAATCCGTGTTAAGTGATCATTCCAATTTCTTTCAAGTCTATTGCACAGACTCTCATTATAGCTTTTAGCATTAAAGCTTTTGCTTCTCAATACCCATTCTTTTCCAGTTCGTAATCGCTACTACTTTCCGTTCCTAATATTATACTGGTTATACTTTTGCTCGTTAGCGTTCTATAACCTTTTAATAACCACGTCAACCTTAGTATCACGAATGTGTTTCCATTCTGAATACTACCACAACTTTACTACTCCTTTTTCAGCTATTTCTATTTTTGAAAGCTTGATCCATCATATAGAAGTAAAAGAATTCATTGAGAGATCACTATGATCATGAACACTTGTTACATTGCATAGTTAGTACAGAAGGTGGCCAGCCTTTAGTACTTGACAAGCAATTAAACAATAGCTGGTATCCTACTCGGCTTCTATCACACAGATAGATAGTCATTCGGCAATACCTCCCCTTCTGGAAGGGTTGTTCTTCTCAGTTTATATGAAATGAAAAGAAGAGAAAAGAACGAATTGAAGAGAATTGTAAAAAAAAAAATATACTGCCACAAAATATCTGGCTTGGAACCTACCTCTGAACTATAGAGGTTTGTCATAGGAGAACAAAACATATGTATATATATATCAACATCAAGTATTATCGCATCGCATTTTGCATGCTTAAATATTTACTATTCCATCCATCATTCTATGGACCCATGCTCTTGCTCGAGCTTATACATAATCACCTTCAAAACTCCCTCGACATCGAAAATCGAATCTGGAATCTCATTTTATACATCATCATTACTAGAATTCTATGCTTGCATCGCAACCTTCCTCGTATAGTAATACGACTCTCTATTGATAAGAAGGAATAAGTATTCAATAGGTAGATAATCTACTTAATTAGTCTATCAATGATAACTTATACACCACCACGACCCGATTAGTGGTACTCAATCTCAACATTCATTTCAATATAACTCTCATGGTTATAATCGACTCATTACTCGCAGAATCATTGTTGCATTACTATGGTCCACCACTGACTTACTGTCGTCATTCATTTTCCATGAAATCTTAATATCTAACCATACGGAGTCCATACGTGTCGTATAGAATACTTCTAAGGAGTTAACATAATCGCCAATCATAATTCATGAAGAACAATCCAAACTCTGACATACTTTCATGACATGAAGTAGATAAAATTGCAGAAGAGTTTCAGTCAAAGCAACGATAGCAGGTGAATACCATTCTTAATCGTATGCCTTAAATAGAAGACTTAACTCAAGGTTCGTTTAGTCCTTTTTGAAATATGGTCCTAGATTATTCTCAAGATAGTACCTTCTGAGATAGATAGCCCGCTCATGGCGATTACACGAATTAAACCTTTACCAACTACTATTACGGTTGGGTATTGCACAGTCATCAGAAAGAATATCAATCTTCCAAACCATAATACAATCTGCATAGCTTTAACCATCATCACTGTATTCCTTTGGCACAAGCGCCTATAATTATCCTCTTACCTTTAAAGTGTCGGCCACCTATTTGGCCTTTCCTGATAGTAAAATTTCCTTACAGTCAATGTCATTTTAACCACCTCCAAATAAATTTTCTACCTTATTTCAATCACAGCTTATGTGAAGATGTTTTCCTTAAAATCTGATGAGTAAAAAAAATCACCATTTTTCCATAAGTTATTGCCTCAGTCTTTAGAGGTTAATCACTGTCATGACTGACTCTCAATCATAATTAGAACATCTTTTATCTTAAGTCCTAATTGCCCTGAACAATTTCGACCATTACTGGTTCGATCCATACTTTCTCGTGGTTTAACACGTGCCCCACTTGGCATCATTATAATTATGTCATATTTCCTTTATCAACATTTTTATTCTTGAGAATTTTGAATATTACCTTTCTCCTTGTAAAACCTCTAAGGTTATCCTCAAATCGTTCCTCCTGTATTCCCTAGATACAGGGCATATCAAGATACCATTTATTAATACCAGAATCATTGTCTATATACTTCTGAAAAATTTCTCCACTGATTCTTAAAGGTTGTTATTACCTTAATCCTTTCCAATTCATACTGTCAAACTCATACTATCCCTATTAAGGGTGAAATGCCAACCTTTATGCATTCCCCTGGGATTCGTTTTAAGTTACCGATGTTCTATCCTTAATTCCACCTTTAGAAAAAGTACATGCATCCTTCCATGGATAAATCAAGTCATATATCCCTGATGAGGGTGTCTTATTCGATCATTCCTACCTCGATAGTATATGCCAAATTTTACAATAAAATCTTTATTCCAAATGAGGTCAATCAATATGGCCTCCAAAAGATAACAACGGTTATCCGCTTGTCTTGCCTAATTTGATAACGATAACAAGGATGTTCTGGAAGATATTGGTCGTGTTCAACGTGAACCTCTTCTTAATAATTCCTTATTTACTTTTGTTGTTTACCTCAACAGTCACCTCAATGTTGGGATATCTTTCATACCTGGCGTATCCCTTTCTGGGTATCCTGCCACCGGTTTTACATATATTTCACATTCTTGAAGGTCACTTCCTTCATCCCATTTTCCTAATATCTTGTTATCCTGTCTCCTCAGTCCATCCGTGTTTTCTTATTAGCCCATCGATCTATCTCGAAGTGTCTTCTAATACTCCCAACTTAAAGGGGATACAATATACATATCACTTATGCCTTAAACCATCAACTTTAACTCAAGGTGAATCACCCTCATCCTGACGATTACATACTTTTCTATTTCTATTACTACGAGTCTTTAGGGTTTCCTCATACCCAACTCCCTTATCATTCCTCAAACTCTCTTGCCTTTATATTCCTTTCCACTTCAGTTTCTTTTTATTTTCCGTTCTCTTATCATTATTTCATGAACCAACCCAACCTAAGCATCGATTTCAAACATCCCGTCATTCTGGATTCGTGTCCTCAGAACGAATCTTGACAACTTTTACCACTTAGATTCATAATTCATCATACTCTTCTGCCTTTGTTCCGTCTCTAAAGCTTTTACACTATCTCCATAACCTTGGGAAGTACTTTCCTAAAAACAATTGACTGAACTTAAATCAGTTTATTATAATCTCTTGCTCTGTGCCTTCCTTGGTCTTTCACCAGTGGGTGGTCTCTCTCTTAGGAGGGTAAGTGACAAAAATACTCTTTTGAGATTCGTCAATCATTCAGAATCTCAATGATTCCTCTATTTCCTTTAGTCAGGCTCTTGCCTCGACTAGGTCAACCTGTTCCTTGGAACTCTAAGAGCTTAGAGACTTAAAGGTCCTGAAAGAATTTCCTACCGCATTGTTTCCTCAAGGTGGTGGTTGGGGATAATAGTCTAAGTTCTGTCTAGACAGGTCCATAAATTGCCGTATAGGAGTACCGTCTCGGGTCTCCTTTCCTTACTCGACTTTCTGTTTCCTTAGTATGAAATGTTTCAACCTTCTCCCATAATCAGGGTTATCTTATACATTAAAAACCTTGTTTTCCACTCTATTATGTTATAGGTTCTTTCTTTCTTGATGGCAACCTCCCTGACTATCACATTCAGGGTTTGCCCTAAATCTTATTCCTCAAACTATGGCTCTCATCTAAGTTCTCATCCTTAAGCTCTTGAACTTTTGGAACCCAATTTCTGTATGAACACCTCACTATCCCCTTATCATCTTTCTCGGTATGGATCTCTTCTCCAGTCATTGACTCTCTGCCTTCATTCATCACTTTTTCTGGCACAATATGTTCTTTTCCAAAAATTCGGTCTGTATTGCAATCTCAAACAGCTTTTCGGTACCGGCTCCGGTTACCTTCACTTCTATTTCCATTTTCTCAAAATCTCTTATAAACTCTCCCAAAGACATTATTATCTTGAGTCTCTCCTTTTTACTAAGGGCATCAGCCACCACATTGGCTTTCCCTGAATGATAAATAATCTCCCAATCAAAATTCTTGATTAGCTCTAACCACCTCATTTGGCGCATGTTGAGCTCTTTCTGCGTGAAAATGTACTAGAGCACTTATGGCTTGTGTAAATCTCGCACTTTTCTCCATACAAGTAGTGACTCCAATCTTTAGGGCAAAACTATTGCCACGAGCCCAAGCTCATGGGTGGGGATATCGAATTTTATATTCCCTTAATTGTCTTGACGCTTACGCGATTACCTTGCTGTACTGTATGAGAAGCACCCTAATTCCTTATGCGAAGCGTCACTACACTTCACAAAATCTCATTTTCCATCCGGCAACGCCAACATAGGGAACGTCACCAACCTTTGCTTCGGTTCTTAAAAGTTGTTCTCGCATTTCTCTGTCCATTCGAACTTCTCAGTCTTACGAGTAAGCCGCTTTAAAGGGGCTACTATCTTTACAAACTTGAACGAACCTCTGGTAGTGACCGACCAATCCTACCTCTGGGAGTTGCCCTAACCATGGTCATCGATTCCTCAGTGGTCCTTTATTCATTCTTTTCAGGATCCTTCACGGGATCCTCCTCAGCAACAATCCCTTCTAAGACAACATCCTCAACCGCTACATCCTCAATATCAACATCATCCGGTCCTGCGTTAGGACGCTCTATCAAATCCACAATCCGATCTCCGATTAGTAATAAAACATCATCGCGTTGTTACTCAACCTCAGGGTTCGGAGTCCCGCTACCATATACGATAACGAACTACGCTTCTATCACGATATTTATAAGGGTTCCCATAAGGGTTTTAACTGTCAGTACTACATTAGGTAGTCCAACTATGAACTTGGCAAGAGTTCTTATTTATCTTAGTGTACTTATTATCTTAACGTCACTTCATCTCTGAGGTTTATAACGCTTAGCTCTGATACCACTTCTGTAACACCCCCAGATCCGGGGTCAGGGATCCGGGTCGTCACGGTCTTTCTTTCCAAAATATCATTTCACTTAATTAATAATAAATAATCTTATGCTGTGACCCCACACTAACACACACCACAACCCGTTATAGTCTCAGAGATGAAATTGAAATAAGTACAAGTCTTTGAATCCACAATTAAAAGTTATTACAACCCAAAATGATTACTTGATAAATTTACAGTTAATTGCTATTATCTGCCACAAGTTATAATTATACATAATTGATTCTCAAAAGTAGAATGCCTGATCTACCAATAGATCTACCTCTGCAGCTATAGAGGCTACAACATCAACGGGAAGACGCGGGACGCTTCCCACGCGCTTGCGCTGGGTCTGCTGGAGTCTGGCCATCTTTCCTAACTGTTGTTGTGTGATGAAGAAATAAAGCAAGAGTGAGCCTTACAGCTCGCAAGATAATATATATAGTGTAAACAATAACGCAAGTATCTACATGGATAACTTGCTGGAAACCTTTATCAGGTGCAAGATAATTACTACTGGTTATAAGTAAAAACAAGGGATGAAGTTACCGAATACTTCACTATACTTATATCATTTATAAAGCTACTTAAACTACCACTGTTCAAAGTATAATGAGCTTTCAACAGTTCATCACATAGATGAGACTACAAGACAAAATTTGAATAGATTAAATCTTTGAAGTATTATTGAAGGAAATGAAGTTATGATATACTTCATTAAGTTCCGATATATATATAACCACATATATATCTTCTTTATACAGTCCCTGAAAACCTCTGTCATGTAAAGTATGAACAGAGTTTGTAACATCCAATGAATTTTTGGAAGGGAAAAAGAATTGTGGCATAAACCCGATATCTTGCTGATCAGGCAAAGATACCAATTAGTAACCTTTTCTACTAGTAGACGGACGAATTCCCCACTGGTCATCACCCTGGTCGCAATAGGACCTTATGTTGGACTGCCACTCAGCCACTTATGCATTTGATGGACTCCCACTGAGCCACTTACACTATCATGGACACCCACTGAGCCCATGTTGCTTATGCCGACTCGATAGATGGACTTACTTCCCGAACGTTGGGTAAGTAATCAATTCATTTACCAAAACTGCAACCTTGTTGCGAATATAAAATACACCACAGAGCCGGATCCCTTAGATTTTTGAGCGAGTATTCAAGTCCCCTTCAAAAAGGAAGATCTTAAATTTGAAAACGAGTTTTGGGATCCGCTCTAACCTTTAAAAATCATTTTGAAGACTCGAAAACATTTTTAAGAATGTTTGGAGTAATGCTGATTTAATAAAGTAAATCAGTCCCCATATATTAAAAAATATCTGAATATTATTATTTAAATAATATTCCCATAAAGAATAATCTTTATACAAATAATTGAGGTAGAAGTTGGAAAATTTATACTTGAAATGAATAGTAAATAATCAAAGATATCCTTATACGAAAGTAATATCTTTGTTTGAATAATCAAAAGTAAGTTTGATTATCAAACATTATTCTTTAATAAAATAAAGAATATTATTAAATAATAAGCGGAGTCATAATACCTCGAATGAATATTATAAATAATATTCATTAAATAAAATAAAGGAGTCATACATCCTCAAATGAATATCCAATTAATAATCATTAAATAATATAAACTGAGTCATAAGCCCTCTAATGAATATTCGAAATAATATTCAACTAATACAATAAAAGGAGTCATAAGTCCTCGGATGAATATTCAAAATAATATTCAATAAATAAAATAAAGTTAAAGTTATCGAATAAACCTTATTCGATTAATAGTTTTGAAAACTATAACCATATATATATAAAATATATATATTATACTCGGGAACATCGACTCCCGGTTTAGAAATATGTTCACCTTTTGATCCCCTATACTAAGGGTAAACTCAAATACCGCTTATCTCTAGCATAGGTATTATGCAACTATAAGCATTTGAACCAACAGATATATAAATCAAGAATATGAAACAGGCAGGCATATATACCATATCACATGCTACAATATATCGCAAGAATTTGCTAATAACCAATATGCATTTATCGCAAGATCATGCATATACACATATACATCACAACAACAGTTATACGGGTAGAAAACTTGCGTGAGCGACTGGGGGTTACGAATGGCTCGGGACGAGTCTGGTAACCTATAAACAACAAGTAAGTTGGAATTAAACCAAAGTCACTTGTAAATCTATACTCTAACCAACTTAGACTCTAACGCTCATTTTGCGCTTACTGATTCTCTTAAGTCACTCGAGTACCCTCGGCTCCACCATTTTTAATAATTTAACCATTACGAGTTTTAAGGCGATTCCTTCGCGAGTGTCTTACGAACTGCCTAACACACTTGCCATAATTGTTTCATACATTAATTAACCCTTTTTGGTCTTTAACCTATGTTTCAAAGTAAGGCGAGGGGTAATGTTTCGTTCGCGAAATGTCGTTACTTAAAACGGCCGTTTCTCCTAAACCGTACATCGGAATCAAACGAACTACATACCAAAACGAAGCTCGCAACATGAACTATCTAAAAATGGCAATGGTCAAAATCTAGCAGGGAGTTCTCGGGTCCTAATGTTATGAACAAAAGCAGTCTAAAGTAAATCAGACATTACGACGGCTATGTTTACGCGATTTCCCAAATTTAAACCAATTCAAAACAACCACAAATCCATCCACAATCACAACCCAATCAAAACTCCATCCATATTACTTTACAACAGCCCCAAATCAACTCATTATAATCAATTTACTTAGTCCTAAAACTTGAATTTAAACTATACTACATTCTTTAACCAAATCATAAGATTTCAACAATCCATTCACCACCATTCCAACCCAACTCTAAACCAACAATCACTAAGCTACTCTAATACCATATCAACCAAAATCATCCTAATGTACAAAGTAAAGCTAGGGTTTGGAGATGATATACCTTCCTTGAAGTGGTGTGAGTAGCTAGGAAGCCTTAGGAAGCCTTGAGGAGTCTTAGGAATGCTTGGATCTTAAAGGAAAAGCAAGAAAAATCAAGTTAAAAACCTTGAAATCACTATTCATTGTCTTCTTCATTGATTTATTGGAGAAGATAGAGAATGAATGGGATGCTTAAACTCATAATATAGCCATAACTATGCATTAGGAATACTAGGGAATTATCTTACCAATTTAGGAAGCTTGGATCTTGGATTTTGAAAATTTTCCCTTTGAAAATGCAAAAAGCCGAGAGCAATGTTCTTGGTGATGAGAAATAGAATTTTGTTTTGGTGAAAAATGATTTGTTTTGGCTTGGTGGATGTAGTTTTGTTTTTTTGTTTTGGTTAATTACCTTTTTAGCCTTAAACTTTGTGTGGTTCTAATTCAACCACATTTCCTTCCTCCCTTTGTCATGCTTATGTCATCATGTGGTGTCATCCTTCCCTCTTTGTCCTCTTCTCATTGGTTGGATGACATCATCCCCTCTAATCTCTTTGATTAACTTCCTAATTGCTTGCCTAATGACCGCTGATCTGTTATACGGTTCGCTTAACTTTCGTTTTTGTTTATCGTTTGAGGGATCATACCCGGGATCCTATTACTTGGGTTTCCTTAACCTTTCTCAATACATTCTAATCCTTTTATGATCCTCTCTTATAATCCTTTTATTTAAATCATTTTTATCCTGTTACCTTTTACTCAATTCTTTCCGTATCTAGTGGATTTCCGGGAAAAAATCAAAGTGTTCGGAATTGGATTCTGACGATCTTTACATACACTTATATACCATATAAAGTACTAATAAAATCTCAGAATATCAATAACAGAACCCCTACATAGTGTGGCATGAAAAGTTTTCTTATTCAGCATAATCTGCAAAATCACTATTCATAAGGGTTTCAAAAATTTTCAAAAATTGGGGTTATTACAGTCTCCCCTCCTTAAAAGGATTCCGTCCCGGAATCAGATAGAAAATAAATAGGGATACTCTCTTAGCATTGCACTTTCTAGCTCTCGAGTAAATTTTTCCACATTGTGGTCCTACCACCAAACTCTGCCTAGTTTGATAACCCTTCTCCTAAGCACTTGTTCCTTTTCACTCTATAACCCTTCCCGGTTGCTCCATATAGGTTACGTCGGGTTGCATGTCTATGCGCTCATATGCCCCTATTTATCTGGCATCCGAATTACACTTCCTTAACATTGATACGTGGAACACGTTATGAACTTGCTACAGGTTCGGGGGTAGGGCTAGCTCGTATGCTAACTTCCCAATATGTTTTAGTATATCCAAGGGTCCGACAAATTGTGGACTTAGCTTTCCTTTCTTTCCGAATCTCATCAATCCTTTCCAAGGGTTTCCAAGGGAATACCTTTAAAAACACTAGGTCCCCTACTTCCTATTCTTTGTCCTTTCGTGTCAAATCAACATACTTCTTATGTCTATCTTGGGCTACTACCATCCGTCCTCTGATTAGATCTATTATATCCTTGGTCCTTTGGACTACTGCGGGTCCGAGCATCTTGCGCTCTACAACTTCATCCTAACATAAGGGAGATCGACATTGTCTTCCCTCAAGGATCTCATAAGGCGACATCTCGATAATGACATATGATCTATTGTCGTAAGAAAACTCAATCCGTGTTAAGTGATCATTCCAATTTCTTTCAAGTCTATTGCACAGACTCTCATTATAGCTTTTAGCATTAAAGCTTTTGCTTCTCAATACCCATTCTTTTCCAGTTCATAATCGCTACTACTTTCCGTTCCTAATATTATACTGGTTATACTTTTGCTCGTTAGCGTTCTATAACCTTTTAATAACCACGTCAACCTTAGTATCACGAATGTGTTTCCATTCCGAATACTACCACAACTTTACTACTCCTTTTTCAGCTGTTTATATTTTTGAAAGCTTGATCCATCATATAGAATTAAAAGAATTCATTGAGAGATCACTATGATCATGAACACTTGTTATATTACATAGTTAGTACAGAAGGTGGCCAGCCTTTAGTACTTGACAAGCAATTAAACAATAGCTGGTATCCTACTCGGCTTCTATCACACAGATAGATAGTCATTCGGCAATACCTCCCCTTCTGGAAGGGTTGTTCTTCTCAGTTTATATGAAATGAAAAGAAGAGAAAAGAACGAATTGAAGAGAATTGTAAAAAAAAATATACTGCCACAAAATATCTGGCTTGGAACCTACCTCTGAACTATAGAGGTTTGTCATAGGAGAACAAAACATATGTATATATATATCAACATCAAGTATTATCGCATCGCATTTTGCATGCTTAAATATTTACTATTCCATCCATCATTCTATGGACCCATGCTCTTGCTCGAGCTTATACACAATCACCTTCGAAACTCCCTCGACATCGAAAATCGAATCTGGAATCTCATTTTATACATCATCGTTACTAGAATTCAATGCTTGCATCGCAACCTTCCTCGTATAGTAATACGACTCTCTATTGATAAGAAGGAATAAGTATTCAATAGGTAGATAATCTACTTAATTAGTCTATCAATGATAACTTATACACCACCACGACCCGATTAGTGGTACTCAATCTCAACATTCATTTCAATACAACTCTCATGGTTGTAATCGACTCATTACTCGCAGAATCATTGTTGCATTACTATGGTCCACCACTGACTTACTGTCGTCATTCATTTTCCATGAAATCTTAATATCTAACCATACGGAGTCCATACGTGTCGTATAGAATACTTCTAAGGAGTTAGCATAATCACCAATCATAATTCATAAAGAACAATCCAAACTCTGACATACTTTCATGACATGAAGTAGATAAAATTGCAGAAGAGTTTCAGTCAAAGCAACGATAGCAGGTGAATACCATTCTTAATCGTATGCCTTAAATAGAAGACTTAACTCAAGGTTCGTTTAGTCCTTTTTGAAATATGGTCCTGGATTATTCTCAAGATAGTACCTTCTGAGATAGATAGCCCGCTCATGGCGATTACACGAATTAAACCTTTACCAACTACTATTACGGTTGGGTATTGCACAGTCATCAGAAAGAATGTCAATCTTCCAAACCATAATACAATCTGCATAGCTTTAACCATCATCACTGTATTCCTTTGGCACAAGCGCCTATAATTATCCTCTTACCTTTAAAGTGTCGGCCACCTCTTTGGCCTTTCCTGATAGTAAAATTTCCTTACAGTCAATGTCATTTTAACCACCTCCAAATAAATTTTCTACCTTATTTCAATCACAGCTTATGTGAAGATGTTTTCCTTAAAATCTGATGAGTAAAAAAAATCACCATTTTTTCATAAGTTATTGCCTCAGTCTTTAGAGGTTAATCACTGTCATGACTGACTCTCAATCATAATTAGAACATCTTTTATCTTAAGTCCTAATTACCCTGAACAATTTCAACCATTACTGGTTCGATCCATACTTTCTCGTGGTTTAACACGTGCCCCACTTGGCATCATTATAATTACGTCATATTTCCTTTATCAACATTTTTATTCTTGAGAATTTTGAATATTACCTTTCTCCTTGTAAAACCTCTAAGGTTATCCTCGAATCGTTCCTCCTGTATTCCCTAGATACAGGGCATATCAAGATACCATTTATTAATACCAGAATCATTGTCTATATACTTCTGAAAAATTTTTCCACTGATTCTTAAAGGTTGTTATTACCTTAATCCTTTCCAATTCATACTGTCAAACTCATACTATCCCTATTAAGGGTGAAATGCCAACCTTTATGCATTCCCCTGGGATTCGTTTTAAGTTACCGATGTTCTATCCTTAATTCCACCTTTAGAAAAAGTACATGCATCCTTCCATGGATAAATCAAGTCATATATCCCTGATGAGGGTGTCTTATTCGATCATTCCTACCTCGATAGTATATGCCAAATTTTACAATAACATCTGTATTCCAAATGAGGTCAATCAATATGGCCTCCAAAAGATAACAACAGTTATCCGCTTGTCTTGCCTAATTTGATAACGATAACAAGGATGTTTTGGAAGATATTGGTCGTGTTCAACGTGAACCTCTTCTTAATAATTCCTTATTTACTTTTGTTGTTTACCTCAACAGTCACCTCAATGTTGGGATATCTTTCATACCTGGCGTATCCCTTTCTGGGTATCCTGCCACCGGTTTTACATATATTTCACATTCTTGAAGGTCACTTCCTTCATCCCATTTTCCTAATATCTTGTTATCCTGTCTCCTCAGTCCATCCGTGTTTTCTTATTAGCCCATCGATCTATCTCGAAGTGTCTTCTAATACTCCCAACTTAAAGGGGATACAATATACATATCACTTATGCCTTAAACCATCAACTTTAACTCAAGGTGAATCACCCTCATCCTGACGATTACATACTTTTCTATTTCTATTACTACGAGTCTTTAGGGTTTCCTCATACCCAACTCCCTTATCATTCCTCAAACTCTCTTGCCTTTATATTCCTTTCCACTTCAGTTTCTTTTTATTTTCTGTTCTCTTATCATTATTTCATGAACAAACCCAACCTAAGCATCGATTTCAAACATCCCGTCATTCTGGATTCGTGTCCTCAGAACGAATCTTGACAACTTTTACCACTTAGATTCATAATTCATCATACTCTTCTGCCTTTGTTCTGTCTCTAAAGCTTTTACACTATCTCCATAACCTTGGGAAGTACTTTCCTAAAAACAATTGACTGAACTTAAATCAGTTTATTATAATCTCTTGCTCCGTGCCTTCCTTGGTCTTTCACCAGTGGGTGGTCTCTCTCTTAGGAGGGTAAGTGACAAAAATACTCTTTTGAGATTCGTCAATCATTCAGAATCTCAATGATTCCTCTATTTCCTTTAGCCAGGCTCTTGCCTCGACTAGGTCAACCTGTTCCTTGGAACTCTGAGAGCTTAGAGACTTAAAGGTCCTGAAAGAATTTCCTACCGCATTGTTTCCTCAAGGTGGTGGTTGGGGATAATAGTCTAAGTTCTGTCTAGACAGGTCCATAAATTGCCGTATAGGAGTACCGTCTCGGGTCTCCTTTCCTTACTCGACTTTCTGTTTCCTTAGTATGAAATGTTTCAACCTTCTCCCATAATCGGGGTTATCTTATACATTAAAAACCTTGTTTTCCACTCTATTATGTTATGGGTTCTTTCTTTCTTGATGGCAACCTCCCTGACTATCACATTCAGGGTTTGCCCTAAATCTTATTCCTCAAACTATGGCTCTCATCTAAGTTCTCATCCTTAAGCTCTTGAACTTTTGGAACCCAATTTCTGTAGGAACACCTCACTATCCCCTTATCATCTTTCTCGGTATGGATCTCTTCTCCAGTCATTGAATCTCTGCCTTCATTCATCACTTTTTCTGGCACAATATGTTCTTTTCCAAAAATTCGGTCTGTATTGTAATCTCAAACAGCTTTTCGGTACCGGCTCCGGTTACCTTCACTTCTATTTCCATTTTCTCAAAATCTCTTATAAACTCTCCCAAAGACATTATTATCTTGAGTCTCTCCTTTTTACTAAGGGCATCAGCCACCACATTGGCTTTCCCTAAATGATAAATAATCTCCCAATCAAAATTCTTGATTAGCTCTAACCACCTCATTTGGCGCATGTTGAGCTCTTTCTGCGTGAAAATGTACTAGAGCACTTATGGCTTGTGTAAATCTCGCACTTTTCTCCATAGAAGTAGTGCCTCCAATCTTTAGGGCAAAACTATTGCCACGAGCCCAAGCTCATGGGTGGGGATATCGAATTTTATATTCCCTTAATTGTCCTGACGCGTATGCAATTACCTTGCTGTGCTGTATGAGAAGCACCCTAATTCCTTATGCGAAGCGTCACTACACTTCACAAAATCTCATTTTCCATCCGGCAACGCCAACATAGGGAACGTCACCAACCTTTGCTTCGGTTCTTAAAAGTTGTTCTCGCATTTCTCTGTCCATTCGAACTTCTCAGTCTTACGAGTAAGCCGCGTTAAAGGGGCTACTATCTTTACAAACTTGAACGAACCTCTGGTAGTGACCGGCCAATCCTACCTCTGGGAGTTGCCCTAACCATGGTCATCGATTCCTCAGTGGTCCTTTATTCATTCTTGTCAGGATCCTTCACGGGATCCTCCTCAGCAACAATCCCTTCTAGGACAACATCCTCAACCGCTACATCCTCAATATCAACATCATCCGGTCCTGCGTTAGGACGCTCTATCAGATCCACAATCCGATCTCCAATTAGTAATAAAACATCATCGCGCTGTTACTCCTCAACCTCAGGGTTCGGAGTCCCGCTACCATATACGATAACGAACTACGCTTCTATCACGATATTTATAAGGGTTCCCATAAGGGTTTTAACTATCAGTACTACATTAGGTAGTCCGACTATGAACTTGGCAAGAGTTCTTATTTATCTTAGTGTACTTATTATCTTAACGTCACTTCATCTCTGAGGTTTATAACGCTTAGCTCTGATACCACTTCTGTAACACCCCCAGATACGGGGTCAGGGATCCGGGTCGTCACGGTCTTTCTTTCCATAATATCATTTCACTTAATTAATAATAAATAACCTTATGCTGTGACCCCACACTAACACACACCACAACCGGTTATAGTCTCAGAGATGAAATTAAAATAAGTACAAGTCTTTGAATCCACAATTAAAAGTTATTACAACCCAAAATGATTACTTGATAAATTTACAGTTAATTGCCATTATCTGCCACAAGTTATAATTATACATAATTGATTCTCAAAAGTAGAATGCCTGATCTACCAATAGATCTACCTCTGCAGCTATAGAGGCTATAACATCAACGGGAAGACGCGGGACGCTTCCCACGCGCTTGCGCTGGGTCTGCTGGAGTCTGGCCATCTTTCCTAACTGTTGTTATGTGATGAAGAAATAAAGCAAGAGTGAGCCTTATAGCTCGCAAGATAATATATATAGTGTAAACAATAACGCAAGTATCTACATGGATAACTTGCTGGAAACCTTTATCAGGTGCAAGATAATTACTACTGGTTATAAGTAAAAACAAGGGATGAAGTTACCAAATACTTCACTATACTTATATCATTTATAAAGCTACTTAAACTACCACTGTTCAAAGTATAATGAGCTTTCAACAGTTCATCACATAGATGAGACTACAAGACAAAATTTGAATAGATTAAATCTTTGAAGTATTATTGAAGGAAATGAAGTTATGATATACTTCATTAAGTTCCGATATATATATAACCACATATACATCTTCTTTATACAGTCCCTGAAAACCTCTGTCATGTAAAGTATGAACAGAGTTTGTAACATCCAATGAATTTTTGGAAGGGAAAAAGAATTGTGGCATAAACCCGATATCTTGCTGATCAGGCAAAGATACCAATAAGTAACCTTTTCTACTAGTAGATGGACGAATTCCCCACTGGTCATCACCCTGGTCGCAATAGGACCTTATGCTGGACTGCCACTCAGCCACTTATGCATTTGATGGACTCCCACTGAGCCACTTACACTATCATGGACGCCCACTGAGCCCATGTTGCTTATGCTGACTCGATAGATGGACTTACTTCCCGAACGTTGGGTAAGTAATCAATTCATTTACCAAAACTGCAACCTTGTTGCGAATATAAAATACACCACAGAGCCGGATCCCTTAGATTTTTGAGCGAGTATTCAAGTCCCCTTCAAAAAGGAAGATCTTAAATTTGAAAACGAGTTTTGGGATCCGCTCTAACCTTTAAAAATCATTTTGAAGACTCGAAAACATTTTTAAGAATGTTTGGAGTAATGCTGATTTAATAAAGTAAATCAGTCCCCATATATTAGAAAATATCTGAATATTATTATTTAAATAATATTCCCATAAAGAATAATCTTTATACAAATAATTGAGGTAGAAGTTGGAAAATTTATACTTGAAATGAATAGTAAATAATCAAAGATATCCTTATACGAAAGTAATATCTTTGTTTGAATAATCAAAAGTAAGTTTGATTACCGAACATTATTCTTTAATAAAATAAAGAATATTATTAAATAATAAGCGGAGTCATAATATCTCGAATGAATATTATAAATAATATTTATTAAATAAAATAAAGGAGTCATACATCCTCAAATGAATATCCAATTAATAATCATTAAATAATATAAACTGAGTCATAAGCCCTCGAATGAATATTCGAAATAATATTCAACTAATACAATAAAAGGAGTCATAAGTCCTCGGATGAATATTCAAAATAATATTTAATAAATAAAATAAAGTTAAAGTTATCGAATAAACCTTATTCGATTAATAGTTTTGAAAACTATAACCATATATATATAAAATATATATATTATACTCGGGAACATCGACTCCCGGTTTAGAGATATGTTCACCTTTTGATCCCCTATACTAAGGGTAAACTCAAATACCGCTTATCTCTAGCATAGGTATTATGCAACTATAAGCATTTGAACCAACAGATATATAAATCAAGAATATGAAACAGGCATGCATATATACCATATCACATGCTACAATATATCGCAAGAATTTGCTAATAATCAATATGCATTTATCGCAAGATCATGCATATACACATATACATCAGAACAACAGTTATACGGGTAGAAAACTTGCCTGAGCGACTGGGGGTTACGAATGGCTCGGGACGAGTCTGGTAACCTATAAACAACAAGTAAGTTGGAATTAAACCAAAGTCACTTGTAAATCTATACTCTAACCAACTTAGACTCTAACGCTCGTTTTGCGCTTACTGATTCTCTTAAGTCACTCGAGTACCCTCGGCTCCACCATTTTTAATAATTTAACCATTACGGGTTTTAAGGCGATTCCTTCGCGAGTGTCTTACCAACTGCCTAACACACTTGCCATAATTGTTTCATACATTAATTAACCCTTTTTGGTCTTTAACCTATGTTTCAAAGTAAGGCGAGGGGTAATGTTTCGTTCGCGAAACGTCGTTACTTAAAACGGCCGTTTCTCCTAAACCGTACATCGGAATCAAACGAACTACATACCAAAACGAAGCTCGCAACATGAACTATCTAAACATGGTAATGGTAAAAATCTAGCAGGGAGTTCTCGGGTCCTAATGTTATGAACAAAAGCAGTCTAAAGTAAATCGGACATTACGACGGCTATGTTTACGCGATTTCCCAAATTTAAACCAATTCAAAACAACCACAAATCCATCCACAATCACAACCCAATCAAAACTCCATCCATATTACTTTACAACAGCCCCAAATCAACTCATTATAATCAATTTACTTAGTCCTAAAACTTGAATTTAAACTATACTACATTCTTTAACCAAATCATAAGATTTCAACAATCCATTCACCACCATTCCAACCCAACTCTAAACCAACAATCACTAAGCTACTCTAATACTATATCAACCAAAATCATCCTAATGTACAAAGTAAAGCTAGGGTTTGGAGATGATATACCTTCCTTGAAGTGGTGTGAGTAGCTAGGAAGCCTTAGGAAGCCTTGAGGAGTCTTAGGAATGCTTGGATCTTAAAGAAAAAGCAAGAAAAATCAAGTTAAAAAACCTTGAAATCACTATTCATTGTCTTCTTCATTGATTTATTGGAGAAGATAGAGAATGAATGGGATGCTTAAACTCATAATATAGCCATAACTATGCATAAGGAATACTAGGGAATTATCTTACCAATTTAGGAAGCTTGGATCTTGGATTTTGAAAATTTCCCCTTTGAAAATGCAAAAAGCCGAGAGTAATGTTCTTGGTGATGAGAAATAGAATTTTGTTTTGGTGAAAAATGATTTGTTTTGTCTTGGTGGATGTAGTTTTGTTTTTTTTGTTGTGGTTAATTACCTTTTTAGTCTTAAACTTTGTGTGGTTCTAATTCAACCACATTTCCTTCCTCCCTTTGTCATGCTTATGTCATCATGTGGTGTCATCCTTCCCTCTTTGTCCTCTTCTCATTGGTTGGATGACATCATCCCCTCTAATCTCTTTGATTAACTTCCTAATTGCTTGCCTAATGACCGCTGATCTGTTATATGGTTCGCTTAACTTTCGTTTTTGTTTATCGTTTGAGGGATCATACCCGGGATCTTATTACTTGGGTTTCCTTAACCTTTCTCAATACATTCTAATCCTTTTATGATCCTCTCTTATAATCCTTTTATTTAAATCCTTTTTATCCTGTTACCTTATACTCAATTCTTTCCGTATCTAGTGGATTTCCGGGAAAAAATCAAAGTGTTCGGAATTGGATTCTGACGATCTTTACATACACTTATATACCATATAGAGTACTAATAAAATCTCAGAATATCAATAACAGAACCCCTACATAGTGTGGCATGAAAAGTTTTCTTATTCAGCATAATCTGCAAAATCACTATTCGTAAGGGTTTCAAAAATTTCCAAAAATTGGGGTTATTACAGTAAATATATCTGCAAGTTGCTTCTCACTTGGAACAAAATGAAGCTCCATAGTACCATTCATTATATGTTCCCTTATGAAATGGTACTTGATGTCTATGTGCTTTGTCCTTGAATGTTGCACTGGATTTTCAGTGATGGCAATTGCACTTGTGTTATCACAGAAAATAGGAATCCTCTCAATTTACAAGCCATAGTCCAGCAATTGATTTCTCATCCATAAAATCTGTGCACAGCAACTGCCAGCAGCAATATATTCAGCTTCAGCTGTAGAAGTAGAAACTGAATTTTTCTTTTTACTGAACCAGGACACAAGCTTGTTTCCTAGGAATTGACAAGTTCCTGTTGTACTCTTTCTATCAATTCTACAACCTGCATAATCTGCATCTGAATAACCAGTTAGATCAAAACCAGAATCTCTAGGGTACCAAATGCCAAGGTTTGGTGTTCCCTTGAGATATCTGAAAATTCTCTTAATAGCTATTAAATGAGATTCTCTAGGATCAGCCTGAAATCTAGCACATAAACAAGTAGCAAACATTATATCTGGCCTACTAGCTGTTAAGTACAGAAGTGAGCCAACCATGCCCCTATAACTTGAAATATCCACAGACTTTTCAGTAGTGTTTAATTCAAGCTTAGTTGTTGTGGCCATGGGAGTTTTTGCAGATGTGCAATCTATTAGATCAAACTTCTTTAAAAGATCAAAAATATATTTAGTTTGACTAATGAATATTCCATCACTAACTTGCTTAACTTGTAAACCAAGAAAGTAAGTTAGTTCTCCCATCATACTCATTCCATACTTACTTTGCATCAATTTGGAAAGCTTTTTGCAAAGTTTCTCATCTGTAGAACCAAAAATAATATCATCTACATAAATTTGAACAAGTATACTAGAGCCATTAACATTTTTGAAAAATAAAGTTTTATCTACAGTACCTCTTGTGAAGTGATTTTCCAAAAGGAACTTTGATAAAGTGTCATACCAGGCTCTAGGTGCTTGCTTCAGTCCATAAAGTGCTTTCAAAAGATAATAGACATATTCTGGAAAATTTGGATCTTCAAAACCAGGAGGTTGACTGACATACACTTCTTCCTCCAAATCTCCATTCAGAAAGACACTTTTGACATCCATTTGATAGACTTTGAAATTGGCATGGGCTGCATAGGCTAAGAAGATTCTGATGGCTTCAAGTCTTGTAACAGGAGCAAATGTTTCATCAAAATCTATTCCTTCTTGTTGACAGTAGCCTTTGGCAACCAATCTGGCTTTATTCCTGACAACTATGCCATTTTCATCCATCTTGTTTCTGAATACCCACTTGGTGTCTATTAGATTCTTTCCTTTAGGCTTGGGTACCAGCTTCCATATATTATTCCTTTCAAATTGGTTTAGCTCCTCCTGCATAGCTAAAATTCAATCAAGATCCAACAAAGCTTCTTCTACCTTCTTTGGTTCTTCCTTGGAAAGAAAGCTGCTATATAGACATTCTTCCTGAGTTGCTCTTCTAGTTTGAACTCTAGAAGAAACATCACCAATGATAAGCTCAAAGGGGTGATCTTTTGTCCATTTCCTTTGTTGAGGTAGATTAGCTCTATATGGAGAAGCCTCATTGTTTTCTTGATGTGTGATTGAGTTTTGATTGTTAGAAACCCCCCCTGAGTTTGTGGATCTTTGATTTGAGAAATGGGAACTTTCTATAGGTGATCTGTTTTGACCTCCTGCTCATTTTGATAACCCGACGGATGGTGAATTTTGAGTACCGACGGATGAGGCAGGTTGTCTCCCGATGGATAACGTAGATTGCCTCCCGACGGATGAAGCATTATGCAACTCGACAGATGTTGAGTTTTGTGCTTCATTGGTAGTAGATTTATCTGCATTATCCTTAGACACTGTTTCTTGATCACTTTCATCATCACTGTCATCAATAACCATCTCCACATTGTCAAATTTGAGGCTCTCATGGTAATCTCCATCTTTCAGTCCTTCAATCTTTTTATCATCAAACACAACATGTATAGATTACACAACAATGTTGGTTCTTAGATTGTAGACTCTATATGCTTTACCAACATCATATCCAACAAAAATTCCTTCATCTGCTTTAGCATCAAACTTCCCATTTTGATCAGTTTGATTTCTCAGAATATAGCATTTACAACCAAAGATATGAAGAAAGTTTAGAGTTGGTTTCTTGTTCTTGAACAATTGATAGGGAGTCATGCATCTTGCTTGATTAACCAGAGAAATATTCTGAGTGTAGCAAGCAGTATTTACAGCTTCAGCCCAGAAATATGTTGGCAGTTTAGATTCTTCAAGCATTGTCCTTGCAGCTTCAATAAGTGATATGTTCTTCCTTTCCACTACTCCATTTTATTGTGGAGTCCTTGCTGCTGAAAACTCATGCAAAATCCCATTTTCCTCACAAAATGCTCTCATGATAGAATTCTTGAACTCAGTTCCATTGTCACTCCTGATTCTTCTAACTTTGAAATCAGGATGATTGTTGACTTTCCTTATGTGATTGATGATGATTTCACTAGCCTCATCTTTAGACTTTAGGAAATATGTCCAAGAGAACTTTGAGAAATCATCTACAATTACTAGGAAAAATCTTTTCCTTGAGATGGACAATACATTGACTGGTCCAAACAAATCCATATGAAGCAGTTGCAAAGGCTCTTCAATTGTTGAATCAAGTTTCTTCCTGAATGATGCTTTAATCTGCTTCCCTTTTTGGCAGGCATCACATAGTTCATCATTTGAAAACTCCACTAGAGGAATGCCTCTTACCAGTTCTTTCTTTACCAGCTCATTCATGGTCTTGAAGTTTAAATGGGATAGCTTCTTGTGCCATAGCCAACTTTCATCTTGACTTGCTTTACTGAGAAGACAAATTACAGATTCTGCATTAGATGAGTTGAAATCAACTAGATACACATTTCCTCTTCTCACACCAGTGAGAACCACTTTGTTGCTTCTTTTATTAGTCACAACACAGGCTTCTGAGTTGAAGGTTACTGAATTGCCTTTGTCACAAAGCTGGATGATACTCAACAGATTGTGTTTGAGACCATCCACTAAGGCAACCTCCTCAATGATGACATTATCCTTTGAAATTAAGTCATATCCCACAGTATAACCCTTTCTGTCATCTCCAAAAGTAATACTTGGGCCAGCTCTTTCCTTGAACTTTGTGAGCAGGGTAGAATCACCAGTCATGTGTCTTGAACAACCACTATCCAAGTACCAAAGATTCTTTCTGTTTCTCTGCACACATCAAAATCAAATCAAGTTGATTTTGGTACCCAAGTTTCCTTGGGTCCTGCCTTGTTAGCCTTCTTTTTCTGTTTCTTAGGCTTTATCTCATTTGACTCAGAAATTCAGACTCATTCTTAGTCATTTGAGTTGGGCCTTTGAAACCATTCATTGCAACAGAATTATCATGCATATTATGACTAACAGGAAATGGCATGCAATGAGTAAACATATTATTCCAGTTGGCATGCTAAATGGCATCTGTGGCATACTATATGCAGCATAATAAAGATTAGGTACAAATGGAATATTAGCAAACTGTGCATTCATGTTCTGTGTAGACATAGCATTAACAGGCATGGGAGGCATGGCATTTATATTAGGAAATTGAGGCAGGACAGACATGGAAGTAGGCATGGCAGATTTGTAATTAACAGACAGATGATTTACACTACCACACTTGACACAGATTTTTCTGGGAGCATATTTATCAGGTGTGTAGTTGTTGTGTTTGTTAATCCCTACTTTACCATTCCTATTATTTTTCTTTTTAGTATCTGTTTTTACCTCAATTTTCTCAAGTCTGTCACTTAACTGTTTGATAGTCATGTGACCAACATTAGCCTTTTTACCTTTCTTAACTTGACTTGATTCTCCTGAAATAAAGTTCTTGGAAACAGATCCATACTTCTCATTCAGCTTAACTAGTTTGGCTTTGCTAATGGGCTTGCTCACAGCCGACGGATGAGGATTTTCATCATTCGACGGATAACACTTTTTGTTATCCGACGGATAGTCCTCATCATCCGTCGAGTCTACATATGTTAGCAATCCATCTACCAAATTGGATTCTAGTTTCTCTTTGTTCTTTTTCCAGGATTCATCACATAAAGACTCAATTCCTTAAACTTTGGTGATTTGAGCATGGACATCCCTGGATGTTTTCCATGCTTTAATTACCTCTTGTTCACGCTCGAGCTGCTTCTTTAAAATCTCTTCCTTTTTCAAGGACTCAGTTAATTCCTCCTTGGCAATCTTACACTCAATTCTTAATTTCTCAAAATCAATAAACTGAGACTCAAGCACATTATTCCTCTCACTTAAAAACAAATTGTTTTCTTTGATTTTGGCATTTTCTTTAGTAAGAGACTTAAGTGTAACACGCAAATGATATAATTCTGTAGACATGTCATTTATGGCATCATTACACTCAGCTTTAGATAAATGTGCAAGGTTTGTAGTAATTACCTGATTGCTTGAGGAACTTGTCTCTGTCTCATCAGACTTGGCCATTAGGGCTAGATTGACATAGCTGACATCTTCATCTTCATCCAGACCATCTGCTGCCCAGTCATTTTCTTATGTAATAAAAGCCCTTTCCTTTTGTTTGAGTAGATCAAAGTATTTTTTCTTATAATCCACAGACTCAAACCTTTTCTTACTGGAATCTGACTTTCTACACTCACTGGCAAAATGCCCTGCCAAGCCACATTTGAAACATTTGAATTTTGACTTATCCACCATGTTTCTATTTGGCTTGGCTGCTCCAAAGTTCTTCTTGAACTTGAGCTTGGCAAATCTCCTGGAAAGAAATGCTAGGTGCTCATCAATGTCCTCCATGTCATCTTGGCTCAATGAATCTTCACTTTCTACTGCAAGCCCCTTGCCCTTGTTCTCACAGACCTTTGAAGTTGATTCAACAGCTTCCATCTTCACTTCCTTCTCCTTTTCCAACTCAGCAACTAGTGCAATGGATCCTCCTTTCTTCTTTCCTCTCTCCATCCTTTCATCCTGCTCTATTTCAAGCTCATAGGTTTTCAAGATGCCATACAGTCTCTCCAAAGTAAACTCCTTATAATCTTGTGAGTTTCTTAATGAGACTGTCATTGGTTTCCATTCCTTTAGAAGAGATCTAAGGAATTTCAGATTAGAGTCTTTAGTCTGATAGACTCTTCCATGCAACTTAAGAGCATTTAGTAGTTTTTGAAACCTACTAAAAATGTCAGTGAGAGACTCACTTTCCTCATTGTGAAAATGCTCATATTGTTGAATCAAGAGCTGCATCTTATTTTCTCTAACTTGCTCAGTGCCATCACAAATTATCTGTATAGTATCCTAAACCTCCTTGGCAGTTTTGCAGTTGATAATGTTGTCAAACATGTCTGCATCAACTCCATTAAACAGAATATTCATGGCCTTTTTATCCTTCCTAACTTGTTCAATGTCAGAATCAGACCATTCATGCCTTGGCTTGGGGACTGATGGCTCGTTTCCTGTTGCAGCTCTCATTGGAGCATGAGGGCCTCTTTCTATGCAGTCCACATAGGCCTCATCTTGAGAAATCATATGAAGATGTATCTTTACCTTCCAATGATGGTAATTATCTTTATCCAGAAAAGGAATCTTGACTCCAACATCCTTCTTGTTCATCCTGCTGAATTGGTTTGATCTTTAAACTCTTTGTAAGTTAAGAGCTTGCTCTGATACCAATTGTTAGTCCCTTAACAATATAGCAAGAATTACAGAAAAATTGAACTTGATGAAGTTCAAGAAGCACAAACTACTACGGATCAAGTGGAAACACCTGTTCTGACTGAACAACCTTTTGTGGAACAGCCCATTCATAGATCAGGGAGAGTGTCTCGCCAACCTGAGAGGTAATATGGCCTTGTCATTGAGAATGACAATGAGTTGTCAATCATTTGATGATAACGACCCTGTGACCTATAATGAGGCTATGAGTAGTGTTGACTCAGAGAAATGGCATAGTGCCATGAAATCCAGAATGGAATCTATGTATACGGTATACAAAAGATAGATTATAGCAGATGGCCAGGTGGAGACTTATAAGGACAGGCTTTTGGGAAAAGGATTCAAACAAAGGCAATGGATTGACTTTGATGAAACTTTTTACATGTAGCCCTGTTAAAATCAGTTCGGATTTTGCTTGTGATTAATGTGGTTTAAAGCAAGCTTCTCGTAGATGGAACATCCGTTTTGATGAGACAATCAAAGAGTTTGATTTTTATCAAAAAACGTGGATGAACCATGCGTCTAAAAAAGGGTTAGTGGGAGAGCGATAACATTTCTTGTATTATATTGAATTAGAGTTGACACACATAACAACATAGCAGACCCACTCACAAAGCTACTTTATGAAAGTCACTTTGATCGTCAAGATGGGTATTAGATGCCGGAGTGATTGGCTTTAGTACAAGTGGGAGATTGAAAGGAATATGTCCTAAGTCCAATCATGTATTAGGATTTAGGAATAACTTTTATGTAATCTGTTTTGATTTCATTGATATTAATAAAGACTTATTTTGGTTTTATTACGGGCTTTATCTATTTAAGTGTTTAAATAAGATATACCATAGTTTAGAGTAAAGCTTTTTATGGATTATGATGAGATCATAATAGTGAGACCTAAAAAGATGATAACTCTAAACTTAAATAGTTCCTGGTCATAGGATTACTAACTGGTAATTAATAATCCGCAAAGATCGGTACATACTATGCTTGCTTCATTATGAAGGATGTCTGTTCTCATAGACATTTGTGTGGTGACACTATAGCTAGTATGTAGGTGCTTATTATGGAATAAGTTCACTGAACATGACTCGCCCAGCTGAACAACTGATGGAGTTCACTCACGTGTCAGCAGTTGTTCGCTTAGTGATAGTTGTACAAGTATCCTTAGACTTGAGGTCATCATAGTCATCTTGTGTACACTGAACTATGCTTTGGTTTAGTTCTTAGTCTCCAGGGACAATTATAAGGGCTCTTCTGGGTATAGGAATTTGTACACGAAGAAAGTATATGATCAATAAAGGATCTACCCCTTCCAGTAAAGGAAGCGAATGTTCAAGGCTGATCCACTTATGCTAGTTCAGGAATCTCTGGCCAGAGTGAATGAAATTAGAAAGGAGTTTCTAATTTGCATAGAACTACGCATAGTAAATGGTAAGCAAGTGATTGAATTAGATAGGCTTGACACGAGATACATGCCTTGTATTTAATCGGGACATTGTAGGGTAGAAGGAGTTTATTGTACGGTAACTATTCACTGACAGGTTCTTGGTATTCTAAGCAGTGAATTCATATTATCCGGATAGTCGCGATATGTTGAGAAGCATCACTCACGATGTAGAATAAATGTGATTAATTAATTAATCATATTTAATAAATTAGAGAATTTATATAAATAATGATAAAATAGTTTTATTATTATTTATTTCTACTACCGGTTTAATATTGAACCTACAGGGTCACACCATAAAAAGAGAATGATTTATTGGTGGAGAAATTAATTAATAATGGCTAATAATTATTTATTTGTGAAATAAATAATTAATTGGAAAATTCAATAATTGATTAAATGAGATTTAATTGATTATAAATTAATTAAGAAAAGTTCTTAATATTATTAATTAAGGATTTAATTTTTGGAAATTAAATCAAGAGAGAGAATTATTTCTAAAGTGTTTAGAAAAAGGATTAATAATTAAAAGGTGTTTTAATTATTAATGAGAATAATAAATGGGATAATAATAATAATATTTATGGGAAAATTTCAGCTGAAAATTTTGCCTATAAATACACTATTATAGACCCTATTTTATTCTAACCCCAGAAACCCAAAAGTTTTAAGAAAACCAAATTCTCTCCTCCTCCTCCTAAAAGTCGTTTTCTTGGTGGATACCGGTGGAGTGCTTCACACTTGAGGAGCAACTGCTAAGGATCTCTGATCGTTGTCTCCGAATTAATTTTAAAAGGTTAGATTGGATCCCTCGAATTTTTATTCACGATTTATATGCTTTTATTTGGATTTTGTATGTGTAAAAGTGTTTTTCCACGCCCCGCTGCATTTAAAAATCCAACAATGGTATCAGAGCATAGATTGTATGCATATAGATCTGTGGTAAAAATTTCAGAATTTTATGTGCTTGTATGAATTAATTATGATTTTTACAAGTTATATCATGGATTAATTTTGTCTGATGAGAAATCGTTTCTCAGAATAATTTTGAATGTTGATCTGGGTTCTACAAGTGTTGTATATCGTCTGGGTATTTTTTTCATAATTTTAGGATGTATAGATTTTTTACTATGAATTTTTGAAGTTGTTACAATTAAAATTCGTATTAAATAATCATATATATATATATAATTGTTTGTATGTATATATCTATCATATGCATCTGCTGTGATCTACTGCTGCTGCACGGAGACAAACAAGAAAAGAGACTGTCAGATAAGCAGCATAAAATCCGAGGAAAAGGCGGCGACTGACGTAAACAGGCGAAGGACCGCGCGTCGACCACGCGCGCGTGGGGCTCACGCCGCGTGGAAGACACGCGCTGGTGACGTCATGCTGACGTCATGCTGACGTCATCAGATGACGTCATGCTGACGTCAGCATAGGGTTTAGGGGCGCGTGGGCGCGCGTGGGGGAGATCTGACACGCGCCTGACAGCGCGTGTGCGCGTGGCGGCGCGTGGGACACCTTCTCGGGGCGCGTGAGAGCGCGTGGGAGCTCAGAATTGGGTGATTTTGGTGCCGTTGGATTCGTCTTTTCGAGACACTTCTAATGGTATATTATATGATATTTTATGAAATTGTTTCGAACTGTTTATAGCTAACAGAAGTGTTGTTTAAGCTGTTTTTAACTGTTTAAATTGCTTTTAAATGCTTCATGTGATACATAGAGATGTATAATGCTTAGACTAATGTGCTAGATGATGTAACATGCCTACCTTGATGTTTATTCATATTGATATATGTGATATATGCTTAGTTTATCATGCGATGATAGATTTAGGTGAACTTAAATAAACATAAGGCGTTTGTTAGACAACCTAGTATAGTGAAATTATTTCATAACCTTAATAATAATATTATGAATACAATCATGAGATTCTTGTGTTTATGAAACACATAATTGAATATGAATTTTCGATATGAGAGAAAGGATGATTCTGTCAACAACAGATTTCTATCTGTAAGAAAGGGTTATTAAGTGACGCCTCTTGACAATGCTCCACCCGATCTGGGAATCATCTGATTATTGATTATTGATTTGAAATATTTAATTTAAAAGGAAGAATCTCTTTATAATATGATTATGATTGTAACGTAATATAATCCCTCTAAAATTAAATAATATCAAGTAGTAATTGGCCAATGATACAACGGGCTTGTGTCGGTCATAGCCTTCCAACATGATAGAAAAGTAGTTCTTATTTTTGAATCATTGTCGTTTCGTGCCACAGCCGAGGGCTTTGATTTTGAAATAAGAAATACTTGTCTATTACATAGAGATGTGTACATTGAATAAGAATCTAAAGGTCGTTACATGCCACAGCCGTGGGCCTTTGGGGACTGATTCAATAGTACGGAATGTTGGGTTAGACTTGACTTAGAATATTGAGTTTGTCGTGCCACAGCCGTGACTCAATTATTCAAGAGGCTAAAGTTTGATTAGGGAATAACATGAGATGTAATTGACAAGAGTTGTCTGCCTATTAAACATTACATGGCGTTTCGTGCCACAGTCGGGGTTGTGTGATGGAATGTAGGATCCCTATTCCCACTAGCATTATGAATGCTTAATTTTTCATGTAGGGGGTTGAATAAATTAGGAAAACTAGTGGGAGCCACTTATGAATAAAGACCCGATTCATATAGTGTTTTGAAATGAAATTGAATATTTGCTAAGTGTTGTTATGTGTTTATCATTTACAGATTTACTTTGTACGTTATGTCTTCTGCACTATCACTCAGGAGCATACTAGATGCTCACAAATTGACTGGTCCTAATTATGCTGACTGGCTTCGAAACTTGAGAATTGTTCTCAGGATTGAGAAGCTGGAATACGTGATTGACTCACCTAAGCCTACTAAACCTGCTAGTGATGCACATAATGATGAACATGTTGTGTATCGTAAGTGGATAGATGATGCAAATGTTGCTCAATGCATCATGCTAGCTTCCATGAACATTGAGCTACAGAAGCAACATGAGCATATGGATGCTCACACTATCCTCATGCATCTACAAGAGTTGTATGATGTGGCGGGGAGGACATCTCGATATGAGATATCGAAGGAGTTGTTCGGTTGTAGGATGTCTGAGGGATCATCTGTGAATGACCATGTACTTAAGATGATCAATTTGATTGAACGTCTTGGACAACTTGGTTTTGCCATGGATGGGGAGCTGAGCCAAGACTTGGTCTTGCAATCGCTTCCGAGTTCGTTCTCGCAGTTTGTTGTGAACTTTCACATGAATAAGTTGGATGTCAGCCTGCCTGAACTCCACAACATGTTGAAGACTGCGGAATCGAATTTTTCCCCTAAGAAGAGTTCTGTTCTTCTAATTGGTGAAGGTTCCAATCCTAAGAAAAGGAAGAGGAACTCTTCCAAGAAGAAGAAAGTAGGTGAGAAAATGCCGGTTCCACCAAAAGCTGAAGACCCCAAGAGCAAAGTTGTTTGCTTTTACTGTAACAAGGTGGGGCACTGGAAGAGGAACTGCAAGGTTTACCTTGCAGAATTGAAGAAGAAGGGTAGTGAGACTACCACTTCTGATTCAGGTATGTTCATGATAGAAGTGAATATGTCATTTCTACTTGGGTATTAGATACCGCCTGTGGTTCTCATATCTGCAATTTGTTGCAGGGACCAAGGAGAAGTAGGACTCTTGAGGAAGAGGAGGTGATTCTACTGATGGGAAATGGAGCAAGAGTTGCTGCTGAAGATGTAGAATCATTTCATTTACATAGGCCTACGGGCAAGACTATTGTTTGAAATAATTGTTATTTTGTTCCCTCGATTGTGAGGAATATTATTCCCATGTTAGACTTGGCTAGATTTTCATTTATTATTGAGAATAATGAATGTTCTATTCTTGGAGATAATATTCTTTATGGACGTGGTGCTTTAAATAATGGTCTGTATGTATGTGACATAATTTATTTCAGATTGAACAAACTAATAAAAGAAAAGGGATGATGAAAATCTCACTTTATAGTGGCATTGCAATCTCCATTTAGTAGACATGGAGAGAGGACTACAAATTTGCTAGGAATGGTACACACAGATGTATGTGGACCAATGTCTACGCAAGCCATGGGTGGATTTTCATACTTCATTACTTTCATAGATGATAGATCTGGATTCGGATATGTGTTTGATGAAATACAAGTCTGAGGCCTTTGAAAAGTTCAAAGAATATAAGTATGAAGTGGAGAAACAACCAAACATAGTATAATAACTCTTCGATCAGATCAAGGTGGTGAATACTTTAATGGAGTGTTTCTAGATTATCTCAAAGTAAATGGTATAGTCTCCCAGTGGACTCCTCCAGATTGGTATCTGAAAGGAGAAATCGAACTTTGTTAGACATAGTTCGGTCCATTATGAGCTATGCAAATCTTCCAGTATTCCTATGGGGTTATGCATTGGAAACCTCAGCATATTTACTGAATAAGGTGCCTTCCAAATCTGTTCCTTAAACTCCGTATGAGATATGGAAAGAAAGGAAACCGAGTCTTAAACACGTTAAGATTTGGGGATGTCCAGCTTATGTCAAGAAAGTTGACCCAGATAAGCTGGAATATCGATCCGGAAAATGTAGTTTTGTGGGATATCCTAAAGAGACTTTAGGGTATTACTTTTGCACCGATCATCGGGTGTTTGTCTCCAGACATGCTATCTTCTTGGAAAAGGAGTTTATCCTTGAAGGAAACAGTGGGAGAAAAATTGAACTTGATGAAGTTCAAGAAGCATAAACTACTACGGATCATGGAAACACCTGTTCTGACTGAACAACCTTTTGTGGAACAGCCCATTCATAGATCAGGGAGAGTGTCTCGCCAACCTGAGAGGTAATATGGCCTTGTCATTGAGAATGACAATGAGTTGTCAATCATTTGATGATAACGACCCTGTGACCTATAATGAGGCTATGAGTAGTGTTGACTCAGAGAAATGGCATAGTGCCATGAAATCCAGAATGGAATCTATGTATACGGTATACAAAAGATAGATTATAGCAGATGGCCAGGTGGAGACCTATAAGGCCAGGCTTTTGGGAAAAGGATTCAAACAAAGGCAATGGATTGACTTTGATGAAACTTTTTATATGTAGCCCTGTTAAAATCAGTTCGGATTTTGCTTGTGATTAATGTGGTTTAAAGCAAGCTTCTCGTAGATGGAACATCCGTTTTGATGAGACAATCAAAGAATTTGATTTTTATCAAAAAACGTGGATGAACCATGCGTCTACAAAAGGGTTAGTGGGAGAGCGATAACATTTCTTGTATTATATTGAATTAGAGTTGACACACATAACAACAAAGCAGACCCACTCACAAAGCTACTTTATGAAAGTTACTTTGATCGTCAAGATGGGTATTAGATGCCGGAGTGATTGGCTTTAGTACAAGTGGGAGATTGAAAGGAATATGTCCTAAGTCCAATCATGTATTAGGATTTAGGAATAACTTTTATGTAATCTGTTTTGATTTCATTGATATTAATAAAGACTTATTTTGGTTTTATTACGGGCTTTATCTATTTAAGTATTTAAATAAGATATACCATAGTTTAGAGTAAAGCTTTTTATGGATTATGATGAGATCATAATAGTGAGACCTAAAAAGATGATAACTCTAAACTTAAATAGTTCCTGTTCATAGGATTACTAACTGGTAATTAATAATCCGTAAAGATCGGTACATACTATGTTTGCTTCATTATGAAGGATGTCTTTTCTCATAGACATTTGTGTGGTGACACTATAGCTAGTATGTAGGTGCTTATTATGGAATAAGTTCACTGAACATGACTCGCCCAGCTGAACAACTGATGGAGTTCACTCACGTGTCAGCAGTTGTTCGCTTAGTGATAGTTGTACAAGTATCCTTAGACTTGAGGTCATCATAGTCATCTTGTGTACACTGAACTATGCTTTAGTTTAGTTCTTAGTCTCCAGGGACAATTATTAGGGATCTTCTGGGTATAGGAATTTGTACACGAAGATAGTGTATGATCAATAAAGGATCTACCCCTTCCAGTGAAGGAAGCGAATGTTCAAGGCTGATCCACTTATGCTAGTTCAGGAATCTCTGGCCAGAGTGAATGAAATTAGAAAGGAGTTTCTAATTTGCATAGAACTACGCATAGTAAATGGTAAGCAAGTGATTGAATTAGATAGGCTTGACACGAGATCCATGCCTTGTATTTAATCGGGACATTGTAGGGTAGAAGGAGTTTATTGTACGGTAACTATTCACTGACAGGTTCTTGGTATTCTAAGCAGTGAATTCATATTATCCGGATAGTCGCGATATGTTGAGAAGCATCACTCACGATGTAGAATAAATGTGATTAATTAATTAATCATATTTAATAAATTAGAGAATTTATATAAATAATGATAAAATAGTTTTATTATTATTTATTTCTACTACCGGCTTAATATTGAACCTACAGGGTCACACCATAAAAAAAGAATGATTTATTGGTGGAGGAATTAATTAATAATGGCTAATAATTATTTATTTGTGAAATAAATAATTAATTGGAAAATTCAATAATTGATTAAATGAGATTTAATTGATTATAAATTAATTAAGAAAAGTTCTTAATATTATTAATTAAGGATTTAATTTTTGGAAATTAAATCAAGAGAGAGAATTATTTCTAAAGTGTTTAGAAAAAGGATTAATAATTAAAAGGTGTTTTAATTATTAATGAGAATAATAAATGGGATAATAATAATAATATTTATGGGAAAATTTCAGCTGAAAATTTTGCCTATAAATACACTATTATAGACCCTATTTTATTCTAACCCCAGAAACCCAAAAGTTTTAAGAAAACCAAATTCTCTCCTCCTCCTCCTAAAAGTCGTTTTCTTGGTGGATACCGGTGGAGTGCTTCACACTTAAGGAGCAACTGCTAAGGATCTCTGATCGTTATCTCCGAATTAATTTTAAAAGGTTAGATTGGATCCCTCGAATTTTTATTCACGATTTATATGCTTTTATTTGGATTTTGTATGTATAAAAGTGTTTTGCCACGTCCCCGCTGCGTTAAAAATCCAACAATATTTAGAGTGCATGAACTCGACCCAAGTATATCTTGATAAATTATCCACCATCACAAGTGCATATTTGTTCCTTGAAATTGAAAAGACATTTACTGGCCCAAACAAGTCCATGTGAATAAGTTGCAATGGTGCACTTATAGAATTCACAGTTTTGACTTGTGACTTGATCTTTTCATTTTTCCTTTCTGACAGGCTTCACAAACTTCAACTTGAGCAAACTCCAGATTAGGCATGTCTCTTACTAACTCCTTTTTGACCAAGGTGTTAATTGCCTTGAAATTCAAGTGAGATAACTTTTTATGCTATAGCTTGCTTTGTTCTTCTGATGCCTTGGTGTAGAAGCAACAAATACCATCCTCATTTGTTGAGTCCAAGTCTGCAACAAACAAGCTTCCTTTCCTTACTCCTTTCAGAGCAACTTCATTGGTTTTCCTGCTTATGAAAATACATTCTTCTTTGTCAAATAGAACTTTAAAACCTTTGTCTGTAAATTGACTAACACTGAGAAGATTTAATTCAATACCAGTTACCAATGCCACATCATCAATGACAACATTTCCAGAAACAATTTTGCCATATCCCATTGTGAATCTTTTGTTGTTGTCTCCAAAGGTCACCAAAGGGCCAACCTTCTCCTTAAACTGTGAGAGCAGGGCCTTATCACCTGTCATATGTCTGGAACATCCACTTTCTATGATCCATATGACCTTCTTCATTTTGCCCTTCACACAATGATTTTTAAGTGTTTTTAGCAACCCGAGCAGTATTGGGTACTTTCTTCTTATTAACTGATTTAACAGAAGTAGAATGAGTTGTTTCAGATAAAATATAAATCATTGACTGTTGTGCATTTTCCCTGTCTGTTGTAGGCCCAATTTTTGTTTCTTTGAGATCTACTCTCAGCTTGTGGCAACTTTTCATCACTTTCAAGTTGCAAGGGATCATTTACATCTGCTTCATTGTATTTGTAGGCTCTTTCACCTGGCTTGCTAACAACCTTTTTGCAAAGGTGAGTTGGGTTATTCACAGAGCCACATTTCTCACATTTCTTTCTTGGAGCATCTACAACATAAGCAAAATTGTTGCTTTTGTTTGTCCCAATCTTCCCATTTCTATTTTTCTTCTTCTTTCTTGCATCTTTAGTTCTTGTTTCCTTGACAGGTGTCTTGGAATTTTGGTTGTCCATGAGCTTCTCTTCAGCTTTGAAAGATTGAGTTGCTTCTGCATTTTTCTTCTCATTATCTTCATCAACAATTTCTTCTTCACTGAAGTTAACTTCACAGCCTTGAACATAGGTGAAACAACCTTTTTCGGCATAGCTGGAACATTTTTATTTTCTGTTTCTTTTCCTTTATCACCTGTATCTTTCTTCTTGCTGTTCAAGGCATCATAATCAAGACCAATAGCAATATTTTCTCATTGCTTATTCTTCTCATGATATTTTCCAACCAACTCAGATGCATTCTTGAAGGACTTTAACCTGACTTCATTCTTTTCCAGCTTCTTTCTTAACACTGCTTCAATTTCATTTGCACACTTGAGCTTGTTCTTTAGATATGCATTTTCTTGCTTAACAGCTTCAAGCTCTACCATCAACAACTCAATTTCTTATTTCTCATTTTCATGCTTCTCATTTATCCCTGTCAGTCTGCTAACTTCTTCATTAGCAACAACCATACTTGTATGAATGTGAAATATTTCTATGCTCATCTTCTTTACAGTTTCCTTATATTGACTCACATTTAAATCAATGGTAGTAAGAGTTGGTACCTGTGATTTTGATGAGGATGACTCTCTTTGCTCCAAGGCCATTAGTGCATAATTACCAACTTCCTCATCTTCATCATTATCTGAGTCATACTAATTCTTTCCCTCTGCAATATAAGCTTTGCTTTACTGTTTCTTCAGAAGAGCTTCATACTCTGCTTCCAGTTCAAGATAAGCTTTGTCTTTCCTTGCTTTCTTGGGTTTCCTGCATTCTGTTGCAAAATGGCCTAGTTCATCACAATTGAAGCACCTTATTTTTGATCTATCAACAGATCCAGTTTTGTAACCATTTTTGCTATCAGATGTTTACTTTCCTTTTTCTTTCCAGTTGCTGTCTTTGTTGAATGACTGTCCTTTACCCTTAAAGAATCTTGGCATCTTTACTCTAATTTTAGAGAACTTTTTTGCCAGATAGGCCATTGACTAATCAAAGTCATCAAGTTCATCTAGGGTGTAGAACTCATCTTTTTCCAATTACAGAATGACTTATTCCTGTAAATCATTATTTCTTTGTTCACTTGCTGAGGCAACTGGAGTCTGGGATCTTGGCTCATCATTAGAGGTTTGGCCTTCATTTACAATTAGAGCACTTGAACCATCTACAACATGCCCTTGACCAGTTCTTAATGATTTCCTTTGAATCATCTCTAATCCATATATTTTTAGGATTCCATATAGAACTTTCAGTGTTATTATGCTCAAGTCTCTCCCTTCTCTAATTGCTGAAATTTTCTGTTCCAAATGATCAAGGAAAGTAAGCAAAAACTTCAAGTTCACTTCTTCAGCTTCATAGTATTTGTCATGCAGCTGCAAGTCATTTATCAGCTTGTTAAACCTTTCAAACACATCAGTGATACTTTATTTCGGCTTAGCCATGAAACCCTCATACTGTGAAATTAGTATCCTTCTTTGATTAGATCTAACTTCCTCAGTTCCTTCACAGAGTATAATAATCTTTTCCCAAATCTGCTTAGCAGTGTCACAGTTGACAATGTTATTGTACATTACATTGTCAAGTGACTCTATCAATATTAGTTGCAAGCTACTATCTAGGGAAACTTTTTCTTTCTCAGACTCAGTGTACTAAGAAGGGTCTTTTGGAGCATAATGAGTTGGAATGACCATATAACCATCTGTAGATTCCTCAACTCTAACCATACGAGTGAATGGCCCATTTTTGAGAATCTGAATCTATAGTGGATTGGCCATCCTGATAAACAACAATATTTTCTTTTTCCAAAGAGTGTAGTTAGTTTTGTCAAAAGTAGAAATTGTTAATCTTAGATATTGAACTGACCTGCAATTTTTTCTTTGAGATTTTACCTCGAGATCTCCAGTTAGGCATATAGAGAACTTGACATCTTGATAAGTATATTGGGTTATCGAGATCTCTAATACTCCATAGTTGATTTGACTTGTAGAGGTCTCTGAGTTCTCTATAAGAGAATTTAGCTTGTCGAGATCTCTCATCTTCAAATCTTCACTTTGGCTTATCAATATCTCCGAGTTCTCTAGTGATTTGTTGACTTGTCGATATCTCTGAGTTCTCTAGTCAAATTTAACTTGTCGATAACTCAGAGTTCTCTAGTAAATTTTGACTTGTCGATATATCCGAGTTCTCTAGTGAAATTTGACTTGTCGATAACTCAGAGTTCTTTAGTGAATTTTGACTTGTCGATAACTCTGAGTTCTCTAGTGAAGAAATGACTTGTCGATATCTCCAATCTTCATGTCTTCAATTTGGCTTGTCGATATCTCCGAGTTCTCTAGTAGCTTTCCTGAGTTCTTTAGTAGCTTTCCTGAGTTCTCTATAAGTCATTCTGGAGTTCTCGAATGGCTTCTGTAGAACATTAAATCTGTGACTTGTAGACATCATGACTTCGAATATTTTTCTCAAAACAGATTTATTCAACTCCAAGCTTCTTCATAATTCTTCTGAGGCATGATCTTCTTGATCTTCTTCCAGATAGAATTCTTAGGCTTGATACTGTTTACAGAAAAAGACTCCAGCCTGCTCTTTGACATTTTTACAGATTTTAAATGTTCCAATACAAAATGCAAACTAAGATTACAATACAACTTACTTAGGGTTATCAATTTAACTTAGTCTTGTTAAGGTACATGCATATTTTGCACAACATGAGCCACTACCTGGCTTCTCTTGGGGAATTTGTTTAGGACCTTTTGTGAACCAATCTTCATCTTGTCTCCCAGCTACATCGTCTACCTCTCTCAATGGTAAACCAAAGGCAAGCTCCTTTGCTTCCTTCCAAATATTGTATTTCCCTGGTAGTAATAGTAAGTAGATCATAGACACTTGATAATACTAATCAAAAGGCAAGGGGATCCTGTTAGGGTATATTTACAAACACTATGTGCAACAATGAGGCAGTTATATATAATCAGAATTAAGCAAGAACATGCCATTAAATCAAACAACAAAATAAAACACGAAGGCAAAAATAACAAGATAAATAGTAACTGAATTGACAAAGATCGAATAGAACACTTAGCACTAACAGAATTTTAACAAATCTGAAAGAACTATGAACAGCTGAGGTGCCTAGCTTTCGAGAAGACTAGACTATTCTTGAAGAGATTATTGCCCCACTTACACTGTGTTGGGTTGTAAAAATATCACTTACAGGATACAACAGCTCATAGTACTTCGTCCACAGATACGTAACACTCAACAACGACCCGTACCTTAGTTCGCCCAGAAAACCTATGCTATAATCTGTATGTTATGGAGGAGAGAAAGAGAAAGAGATAGCAGATAAAATATCTCCAAACATCTCTTCCAAACATTTTTGTCTGTATATTATACAAAATAAAAACATAACTGAAGATATGCATTAATTAAAATAAATATTCCGACTTAATATACATTTAATAGAATATTTCCGGAAATAGAAATTCAGTAAAATTCCTCACCTCGCCTCGCGTACGCGAAATGCTCGCCCAAATCGCCCTTCGACCCGACCCGAGTCGAGGCGGCGGCGGCGCACACGAGGCACACAATAACACCATGCACACTCACATGCCTTAGTAGTTGGTATACAACTCTTGCACATGGAACTATATAAAGCACTACACCCCTCTTTACTTAATCAATTTGGGACAAAACCCACAAACCCATTTCAAACGACTAACTTCAACTCAATTTTTATATGAATTACACTAAGAAAATTACTTAGATCCAAACATGAAAGTTTAGGTCCTCATTACAAAGAACAATCTCCAACAATTAGTTTTTGAAAATTACATCAAGAACATGTCTCAAATTTTCCATTTTCTAATAGATCCTCTTATTGTCTATGGGCATTAATCTGATAGATGAGTAGCTCAAGATTGCAGTCCTTCAATGCCAGTCATAAGAGGGTGACCATATGGTACAATACACACTATGCCGCGCTTTAAATGGGCACTTAACTTATGATCAGCTAATTGAGTTGCTCCCGGAAGTGTTAGGAGTTGTCCCACATCGTTTGTGGGAGGGGCAGTTTGCTAGAATATAAGCAGTCAGATAACTCCATTATTATGAGGCCTTTTGGGGTGTGCCTAAAACCAAATCCGTGCGGGCTCGGCCCAGAGCGGACAATATCATACTAATGTTGAATTAGTCCAATCTCACGTAGGCTCCAGAAACAAACCTGTGCGGGTTCGAGCCTAGAACGAACAATGTCATACTAATGTGGAGTTAGGTCTGCTTAACAAGTCCATTAGGAAGATGAAGTGGAGGAGGAGAACGGGTGATGTGGGCATGCCATCTCAAAGTAACCTTCACCTTTATTTATAATCATTGTCTTTATTGACTTAGATTTGAGAAATAGATTTCCCATTCCTCCCTACATTTAAGTGTAATAGCATAGGTAAGTCTTTTTTTAATCTTAGTAAGTAAATTTACACAATTAACATCAAAAAATAACTCTTCCCAATACCAAAAGATGGAGTTTCGAGTGACTGACTGAGGGATGTATTAACACATTTACATGTTACAATTTGTAACATTTATGATTATTAAAGTCAACTACATGTGATCACCATTGTAGTGTTGACAAAATCTAGGCCGGTATTAATCTTTGTTATAGCCAAAATTTGGTAATGGATCATTTCGGATCAAGAGGTCAATTGGAATCAAATTGGGGAAAAAAATGAAAGATTAGGTTTTAGGTCGCAACGCATGAGGGGATGACGCGCCCTAGAGTTAAGACGCGCCCTCATTTAATGAAATGCAAGATATGGACTATGTTTGGGTTTAAGATACAATACAACAGAAGTGGACGCGTCCTAGGGGTAGGGCGCGCCCTAGTCAAGTGGAATGCACTACATGGCTTGTTTGGATGAACAGACTTGTCCTCACTCCGGGCTTGTCCTCGCTCAGGATAAGGCAAAGGGCTTATCATCGCTCTAGGCTTGTCCTCGCTCAGGACAAGGAAAAGGGCTTGTCCTCGCTCCGGGCTTATCCTCGCTCCAGACTTGTCCTCTCTCAGGAAAAAGAAAAGGGCTTGTCCTCGCTCCGGGCTTGTCCTTGCTCAGGACAAGGCAAAGGGCTTGTCCGCGCTCTGGGCTTGTCCTCGCTCTGGATAAAGCAAAGGGCTTGTCCTTGCTCCGGACAAGGCAAAGGGCTTGTCCTCGCTCCGGACAAGGCAAAGGGTTTGTCCTCGCTCCGGGCTTATCCTCGCTCAGGACAAGACAAAGGGCGTGTCCCCGCTCCGGGCTTGTCCTCGCTCAAGACAAGGCAAAAGGTTTATCCTCGCTCAGGACGGCACAATGGGCGTGTCCTCGCTCAGGACAAGGCAAAAGGGCTTGTCCTCGCTCAGGACGACGAAATGAGTTTGTCCTCACCTGGGACAAGGAAAACAAGAACAACCTCAGGACAAGACAAACATGGAGAGAGCAATGGAAATTATTTTCACTAACATATTTTTTGTAGGTACTCTTTGAAGAATTCCCTCCTTGACACTTTGAAGAATTCCCTTCATGAGTCAGTCAAGGAGGGGGATGTCCATGAAAAGCTTGAAGGCCTCAGGGGTATGCCTGATGATTGAAGGCCCCCCCTATATTCAACGAGTGTTCTCGTTGGGGATGCGAGGTTTAATATTGGTGTGTGCTTTGGGAGCTCTGTTCTTGCATTCAACGGGTGTCCTCGTTGGAGAACTTTGGAGTCATCCTGCACTTTACACCCAAGAGTTTGGGATCACCTGTCCTATTATCTGGTGGGTTATCCTCATTCGGGGGACAGAAACGCGTCCGACATTTGGGGTGAATCGTGACTATACCTGCGTTCGTAAATCAAGAGAGATAGCTGTAGCGGAGTGTTATCTTTGTGCAAAAGATGCACTATCCGTGAAGTCCTACGATTACGGACGAGTCTTGGGCTTTCGCGGTTAGGCCTCGTAGTTGGACATTCTAAAAGTTAGCGGGAGATGGATTCTAGAGGAACTTCTACCGGGCCTAGGAATGAGAAGTCTAAACCTGTTAGATTTCTTGTTCCCCAAAAATTACGTCATGCTTGATCCTTATATAAAGGGTACGTAGGCACATTAAGAGGGGTTGGAAATTGAGAGGTAAAAAGTAGTCACCACTAACCCTAATTAATCTCAACCCCCAATTTATCACAACCATCACACTCCGCTCACTTTTCCGCCGAAGAAACACCATCGTAAATCTTGATTCCGACGATGAACCATCCTCCATCAAAGACTGATTGTGTTCTTTGGGAGAGATCTCACAAAGTTCTCCAAAATAGTTAGATTAAAAGGCTTCTGCTCATTAAGGTTTATTGTACCTCGTGACTCGCTAAAAGGCTAGATATATTCCACCTTCTTCGTGATGGCTTAGGCTTGTAATATGCTATACAGAACCTTCAGTTACGGGTTCTGCTGATCTTCAAACATCTTCTATAGCCCAAGCTTTTTATCTAATTAATGTTGCACAATCCAAACTGCTACTTAGTGCATCATTATTATATATTATTCTAGACAACTATGAAAATTCATTAAAAAGCTACACCTTACATTGAACGCAACATTAAAATGATCGTATGCATTTAAAAATTTACTATATTCAAGAGTGAAAAGTGAACAGGGATAGATGAATGCTTGTAGATAGGGATAATATTCTAGATACGACGGATTCAAGCGGTAACCCGAACGTAATCTGGGTTTTAATACGTTTGAAAATAGCGGCAGGTGCCCGTTTCAGAAATTAGAAAATAAGTACGCCTTACGACTTAAAATAAATAAAAATAAATAAGTGAATTATAAGTGATAAGTAAAAAAATATTAAGTTAAATAAGTGTTTGGATAATTTTATTAATAAATTAGAATTTTTTTTCTCTTAAATGAATTAAAATACATAATTATTAAATATAATTATCTAAATTATTGAATTTTAAGTTAGATTAACAATAAAAAAATATAAATTTTATAATTGAGGATAATAAATCAGCAACAAATCAAAATAAATTAAGAAAAAGTATGTCATTACTAACATTCAACTTATCAACTTATAAGATATAAATTCATTTTATAAGTTGAATCGACAAACACTCGCTCTTACGGGCTTATAAGAGCTAACTGGCTTATAAAACATAAGTGATGGCTTATAAGAGCTAAGTGGCTTATAAGACGTCTGCCAAACATGTCCTAGATCTTTTTTTTGGTAGCTGCAAAGACTACATCACACTCCCCTTAATTTACCAGCACACACACAAATAGGGCTGTTCACGAACCGAGCTGTTCGTGAACAAGCTCGAACTCGGCTCGTTAAGAGCTCGTTCGGCTCGGCTCGTTAACGAACTCGAACTCGAACAGAAAAATATGTTCGTTAAGCAAATCGAGCTCGAGCCGAGTTTTGGGTTGTTCGGCTCGAGCTCGGCTCGGCTCGAGCTCGGCTCGGCTCGAACTCGTTCGTTAAAATTCAAAAAAATTATAATATATCCTAAATATTTTTATATAGGTATGATTTTTTTTTAAATCCGACTTCACTGTATTTTTTTTATCTTCCAACGATAATTTTGCATATCATATGTGATATATTTTGAGGTGATTTAGAAATTTTATATTTTAGTTTCTAATTTTAAAATGTAGATTCATAATTATATTTTAGTTAAGATTTTTTTTTAAATATTTTTCATCTATCCAACCGTATGTATGTTATAAAATATATATTTCAATGATATAACCAAAATTTCACATCAAAAACAATTTTATTTGATTTTCTATTTTATGGTCAGGCATTAGTTTGACTATTAACGCTAACTAGTGTTTAATCCGGATTTGTTGTTTCGATTATTTTAAAAATACTTTATATCGATTCAACCGTATGGATGTCATAAAATATATATTTTATTGATATAACCAAAGTTTTATATCAAAATAAATTTATTTGGTTTGTTATTTTAATAGTCAAACATTAGTTTGACTAGTCTTGGTAACTAATGTTTAGTCTTGTATTGGTGTCTCGATTTATTTAAAATTATTTCTAATTGATCCAACCGTATAGATGTCATAAAAAATATATTTTATTGATATAACCAAAGTTTTAGATCAAAATAATTTTATTTGGTTTGCTATTTTAATAGTCAAACATTAGTTTGACTAGTCTTGGTAACTAATGTTTAGTCTTGTATTGGTGTCTCGATTTATTTAAAATTATTTCTAATTGATCCAACCGTATGGATGTCAAAATAAATATATTTTAATGATATAACTAAAGTTTCAAATTAAAATAATTTTATTTGGTTTGTTATTTTAACAGTCAAGTATTAGTTTGATTATTACCGCTAACTAGTGTTTAATCCTGATTTGTTGTTTTGATTATTTTAAAAATACTTTATATTGATCCAACCGTATGGATGTCATAATACATACATTTTATTGATATAACCAAAGTTACAGATCAAAATAATTTTATTTGGTTTGCTATTTTAACAGCCAAATATTAGTTTGACTAGTACTAGTAACTAGTGTTTAGTCCTGTATTAGTATCTCGACTTGTTTAAAATTATTTTTAATTGATCCAACCGTATGGATGTCAAAATAAATATATGTTAATGATATAACCAAATTTTCAGACCAAAATAATTTTATTTGATTTGTTATTTTAACAGTCAAGTACTAGTTTGACTATTACCACTAACTAGTGTTTAGTCATTAATTGGTGTTTCGATTTTTTTAAAAATATTTTTTCTCGATCCAACCATATGAATGTCAAGATATATATATTTTAGTGATATAACCAAATTTTCAAAAAATAATAAATTTATTTGATAAGTTATTTTCACAGTCAAACATCAGTTGACCAGAATTTTTTCTGGCTCGGCTCGGCTCTTTTATGTTCGCGAACAAGCTCGTGTTCGGCTCGTTAGTTAACGAGCTCGAGCTCGAACACGTTTTTTATTCGATTAAAAAGCTCGGCTCGGCTCGTCAGAAAAAAAAATTAAAGCTCGGCTCAATTCGATCAAAACTCGGCTCGGCTCGTGAACAACCCTACACACAAACCATTAAATCATTTCAGGGAAAGAGAAAGAACCATGTCGTCTCTCCTCAACCTCAAGGAAGACATGAAGTTGAGGAACTAGTGTTCTGATGTGCTACACCTGCAATGCACCAAAGTATTGGCAACAAAACACATCGGATCAGAAAGGAGGCGATTTTATTTACGTAACATCAGCAGCCTAGTTACAGAGATACACTAAAACGCGAAAACAAACACTGCAGAACCAAACACTCTTCACTAATTTACAGAAACTGCTGCTCCGATCGCTGCTCCCTTGATATGTACAACAGCACTCTCCAGTCACTCATTCGGTCTTCATTCGTATGTAGGCGCCACCACCTTGCTTCTCCTGATGAATTTGTGAAGGACCTTTCATGAACCAATCTTCATCCTCTTTCCCAACTACTTCATCCACCTCCCTCCATGGTGAACCAAATGCAAGTTCCTTGGCTTCCTTCTCTATTTGCTTCCATATATTATTTTTCCCTAGTAGTAAATAACAAGTCAGTCCTTTTTCTCTCCAAATTGATCATAAGCAAAACATATGCAATTAGTAATTACCGTAACATATAATGTGTGAAGTTTTAGTTACCTGCGAGAGGGAACCTCTTATTGTCTCTGGCATTAATCTGGAAGACGAGTAGCTCCAGATTTTGGTCCTTTGATGCCACGGTTATTACAGGGTGACCAGGTGGTACAATATACACAGACCCACGCTTTACATGCGCGTTTACATTACGATAGCTAATAGGGGTGCCTCTGGAAGAGGAACCGGAGGATAAGTGAGGGCATGCCATCTCAAAGTAACCTTCACCTTTGTTCACAACCCCTATGTTTATCGATTTAGAATTAAAGAATGGATTTTCCATTCCACCCTGCATTTTTCAATCAAAATCAATACACGTCATTCATAAGCACTCATCTTCAACAACAAACACTGATCGGAAAATCTTAATAACCGACGCAACCTCATTTTTACCAAATATAAGATGAATCTACTTGGGCTACAATATCCACTTTAATACAAGACTAGGAAAGTTAGGATGAATGTGTAAAAGTAAACATGAAATTCTTTAAATCAAATTTAAATGAACTCTAATGCACCTTTGTAATGTTGATGAAAGCAAGGCCAATGTCGATGTCTTCAAGCTGCCTGTGTTCTTTAGGAGACACCTCACGAAGCTCGCCATAATCGTTAGATTTTACAGGCTTCTGCTCAAAAAGGTTTATTGTACCTTTTGACTCACTAAAAGGCCAGATCCCACCTTCTTCGTGATCGCTCAGAGCCCTAATTTGCTCTTCAGATGCTTCAATTATCGGTTCCCCTGATCCTTCAAACATCTTATGCAACCTAGAGCTTTCTGTCTGATATTAAATTTATATTACACAATCCAAAAGGCCAATTTAGTACTTGTCTACACCACTACACATGACATTCAAATAAAATGTAACACCTTACTTTGAAAGCAGCTTGAAGCAACTCGTCGCTGAAGGCCTTGAAAAATGACTCTTTTCCCACACCAAAAAACGTCTATATGTACAAATATCATAATAGTTATTCAGTTAATATTAATTACAAATGTTATTAGCGGCAAGATGAAACTAAAATGTAGCAAACATAAAATTTATCACCTCCGCGACGCCAGGTGTGAATACAGGCTGCAGGAGCTTGATAATAACTAGTTTTTCATTGTTGTCTCGGTTAATTAGATACACAGTTGTCCCTGAAGGAATCCTTAGTATATCACCACATCGTACATTTAAGCTCTCCCTCTTCTCAGAACGTACCAAACTGATAGTCCCCTTTCCTACAATAAATCAGCGAAAAACAAATCCAAGTGTAAAACAAGATCTTTAAATTTTTTAGAACTTCTTCAATTAACTTTTTACTTCTGAAAAGAATATACAACTACGCAACTGACTATGTTTGTTAATATTATCATTATTTTGTGTGCGTGGATACAAAATAAAGTAGTACCGTGAGCGACAAAGATGACAGAGTCGGCATCCCAATGGACAGGCACAAAGAAGGCACGAGGGTTGGCTACAAGCACAGTCAACCGAAAGTTTTCGATGGCTTTAAGAAGCGAATGATTGAACTTCTGAAGTAGCTGAATTTCACCAAGTGCACTCTTTACAACTGAAGTGAAGTGTTTCTCCTCGAAAACATATGGATATTCATCGCCTTCTTTCTCTGTCTCTCCCACCTTGGTGTCGCATGCACCGCCACGTCGGTGTTTCTCCTTAATATACTGCCTGCACATCTCCCGGCATTCAGATTTTTCAGACTCGCTATAAGCTTGTTGCTGTCTGCACAGGTGAAAGCATTGCAGCAGCTCCGGGTCTTTCTTTTGTGCTACTTCAGAACATGTGTTTGATACAAACAAAACAGAAAATATTAACACAAAAGCAAAAGGCTTCATTTTTCGGTACAAGAGGAGGTTGTGTATGAATATGATTGATTAATGTTGTTGTAAGGAAGAGTAAAATAGGATAGGGGAGAGTTGGAGGAGAGAAGGGAAGGGCAACATGCAGGAGGACATGTGTCCTTGCTACGTGTTACATTAAACTACAGCTGGATCATCACTATACCAGTATCCCCGTATGAACAGGAGCAGTCCAAAGAGGCCCATGCTGTTTTATACAGGGAGACTTTAACCAGACGTGGCAATAGGGTATACCACAAGTTAATACAGTACAAAATGACACAAATAATTAGAGTTTGTATTTCAAAATTTGGTACACGAACACGAAAATACACAAATACGAAAATACACAAATACGAAAATACATTAATATAATTAGTGTCGGATTTGGGTTTCCGATATAGATATATGATACGGAACGAAAGTGCACAGAATAAATAAATAATTAATTTTTTAAAAATATATAATATACATATATATATATATATACTAAATACCAAATGTGAATTTTACCTATTCTAAATAACATATATATAATTGTAAATACTAAAATATATCTTATTATTCGTTGACTACGTGAGTGAGCACTTCACCATCTAATTATTTATTATATTTTTTAATAATTAATATTTTTTTATATATTCGTGTATTTTAGTATACTAAAACGGGTAAATATGAATATATTAGTTCTGGGTTAGTGTCACCAAATTGATACACACGGATGTAAATCCGGGTCACATTAGAGTTTAATATTTATTACACGAAAACACGAAAATACATAAAATATTTGTTATAAATGACACGAAACATTGTTAGGCACGGAACATTGTCAAATAAAGTAGCTGGCCTGAGGGTCATGGGAGCCAGGAAAACCAAATCGGACCATGGAATAAAATTGGACCGATCGAACAAAATATTCATTTTCAGATATTTTTATGTGCATTACTTGAAGGTAGTTTGGTCAGAGGCACTCGAATCATTCTTTTACCGTAAGGCTGGACAAAAAAAAAATATTATTATCCTCATGACGATGTGGTAATATTGAATAGTTTAATTGATGTCTTTGATACGGGTGCCGAGTTCATTTTCATTCAGTAATATATAATACTAGACAATAACCCGTGCGATATACGGATTGATTATAATATTTATAATTTTATTATTTTATATTAAAATAATTTAGAAAAAATAATAAATATAAATAATTGAGATTAATGAAGTTAAAATATTTATATATTATTTTGTATGTTATTATATTATTGAAGAATTCAAAATTTAAATAGTTAAAATCTTAATAAGTCTTTTTACTACAGCCTTCACTTTACTGTGCAGATGCAGTGTCTATATGGAAGTGGTAATCTTGAATAGCAGTGATGTATTTGAATGATTTGGTATTGTTTTTCTTAATATTGGTTTTTTTTCTTGATCTATTAGTTATTTTGTTATAATATAATTTGAATTACTAAAATTAATCTTGAAAATGTTTGGTTCCCTATAAAAGAGGTAAGATTGAAGTTGAGTGTGATTAGAAATTAAATTGAATAATAATTCATAAGAGTACGAGTATGCAATTATATTAAATACATGGTTTATTTTTTTTTAGTTAAATTATAATTGCTTAAACTTTCTTTTGGAATGTGTTAACAGACTTTTTAGAAAGGTGTGAACCAACATTATCATATGTTTTGCTTATAATAGTAACCTATAAAGGAGGTTAGATAAAAGTTGAGTGTGATTAGAAATTAAGTTGGATAATAATTAATAAGAGTATGTAGTTATATTAGATACATGTTTTTTTAGTTAAATTATAATTGTTTATACTTTCTTTTGGAAGGTGTTAACAAACTTTTTAGGAAGGTGTGAATCAACCAATCAAATTATCCTATGTTTTGCTTATAATAATATAGTATAGGTATATATAAATTATTTAATCTTATATTTTTCAAATTTATTTATTAATTTTGAGATTCAAATATGTTTTTTATATAAATAGTCAATGGAGAAGGTTTTTAGTTATATGGCATTTTTTAAATTAATTATATATAATTTTAATACGCAAGACGAACGAAAAGTATTTTTGTTGAGAGGGAGAGGCAAATTTTATTTTTATTTTTTAGTGAAAAATGATAAGCGTTTGGTTATTTTTTATTATTGCGTTAGGCTATTTTTTTGGAAAGTGTCTACCAGTCAACCAAACAAAACTATATTTTGCTTATAATAGTATAGTATAAATAGATAGATTGATATTATATTTAAAAAAAAAAATTTTAATTTTTTTTTGATTTATTAATTATATTGTTATATTATAATTTTAATTACTAAAATTAATTTTGAAAGTGTTTGGTTTCCTACAAAAATAGTAAGAAAGAAATTAAGTGCAATTAGATATTAAGTTGGATAATAATTCATAGAATTTGTAGTTATATTAGATACTTGATTTATTTTTTTAATAAAATTATATTTGATTAAGCTTTGGAAGGTGTTAACATACTTTTTAAGGTGTTAACCAATCGACCAAACGAAACCATGTTTCGTTTACAATAGTATAATGTTTCGCTTATAATAGTATAGTATAGATTTATAGTTATTTGGAAATTAATTTTATTCCCAAATTTTAGTTTTGAAAATTTATTTTTCTAAATTTATTCCCCAAACTCGCGAGAAATGGTTTTTTATTATCATACCCAAGGTATAATCAATCTGGTCAATCACCCTTTATAAGAAAACAATAAAGAATATAATAGAATCATGCATAAAAATATATATATCTTCTAATTTTTATACCAAAAAAGTTTTTTTTTTTTTACAAATATGACTTATAACCTTACAAATGAGTATTTGTTCTCATAAATCTCGGAATGAGCGAGGATCGAACCTAGTACCTGAGACGACAGAGTATAAACTCTTAACCTTACAAAGGTTTTTTTATAAGTAAATTAAAATTTAAGAAAAATTAAAATTAAATTATATCCTTATTATATAATATGTGTAAAAAAGATCTTATCCAAATATTTGGTAGTTATAGTGTATGTACCGTCAAAACAATTTCAACCGTTGAATAATAAAAGATAATATACTAGCCTTAGATTATAAAACTAGATATAATAATAAAAGTGTAAACTAGAAAAAATAAAATCTCTAAAATCAATTAAAAAATTCTTAATACAATCCTGAAAAATAAATGATTACGTTATTCTAATATTATTCAAACATGAAAATACAATACAATTTTCGAATATGATTACATATTCAACCAATTATAAATATAAAAGAATTGTTCTACTAATCCTCAAACACTAAAATATGATATAATGATATAACCATAATTTGATTAAATATTTTATTATATATAGCAATATATTATACATGACAAAAAAGTAATTAAATTCAAAATCCGTATATTTATCGATATCTGCATATTTGTTGAAATAATATTGCAATAAACTAAAAAAAATAACAATATAAATCATCAAAAGTAACAATATACATAAATTAAAAAATTAAAATTAATTTATAAATTTTTAAAAATAAAATAAATAAATTTTAGAAAGTCGTGCATCATAAAGATTATAAGCTAGTATAATATTAGTACACATAATTTAGTTGGTACAAAAATATATATAGAAGATTTTTATACTGGTATCTATATTACACATGCTTTTCATATTTAAATGTAATTTTACGTTATATTTCATATGTTAAATTTAATTGATGTTAAATATTGTGAATCAAATCTTAATAAATATTTTTTATAAAAAAATTAAATATTTTAATGGCGTTCTTATTTATTATAAGGTGTTCTTGGTGGGAGTGAACTCCCACTTTAGTTCTACTATGTATACTATTTCATTATCCTAATAGTAAATTAAAAATAATTTTTTTAATACAAACATAAGTCAATAAATCTAAAAAAAAAATATTAAATTAATACTTAAAATTAATTAAAATTATTAACTCAAAAATATTTTAATCATACATACTCATAGACCAAACACATGATATTGAACATAATTATGTGAGCATTTGGTTTGGATATCCAATAACAGAATAGATATATCCGAAATAATTGGTTTAGTATTTTTTTTGTCATAGATAATCCGCAGCCGCTACCCTTCGGGTACGCACCGGTTAAATCCTACGGGCTCACACAATAGCCTGTAAATTACGTGAACCAAAATAACCCGCATTTAAGCGACATGCTCTGGCTCAGGAGGCATAATCATAAATTTTACTCCCGTGGGATTCGAATTGTAAAACATGGTTCGGTATTTGAAAAGAATTTTTCAATCTTTAGAAATTTGGATTTTCGGATTTTCCAAAATATCCAAATTATGTTTTATTTTAGAATTATATAAATACTATATATAAATAAATGTAATTCTTATATCACATCAATGTATATTTATTCATCATCCATATCAATTTTTTTATATTATTATTTAAATTTTAACAATTACTAATTTGTTACCTACTCACTACATAATTAGTAATATCTTTTTATAAAATTAAGTATATTTATAAATTTTAAATGTCATGTTTACTTATACTGATATTAAAAATAGTATAATAAATCTATAATTAAGTAAAGCCGATACTTGAAATGATAAATGAGTAAAAGTATAAACGAATAAATGGTTACAAATTAGAATGAGACGAAGAGATGGAAGTAATATGCAAGTTTACGTGGTTATATATAATATAATATAATTATTCTAATTTTAACTTATTTTATTATATTTAATGTTTATTGAAAATTTAGATACATTTGCAACATTTTACTTAATATTTTGTTTATAAGAAAAGAAAAATAAAGTCAACAATAGGCACAATTTCTCACAAAAAGTTTAAAATATTTTAATTTTGTAGTAAGATCACCATATCTTTTTATGAGAATATTGAATAAGCAAATTGTTGTAAACATGTAGAACACTACACATTTTACGATAAATTCATACTCCACATTTAAGGATAGAATCATAGACCACTTAAAAATTCAAAAAAAAGTCTAACTTTTACGAAAGTCTCGAGAAGATTTCCCAAAATTCGGGAGGGGAAATGATAGTTAATAAAAATATCTCAAGAAACATATCTAATATCGGATACGTTCAATGCAAAGTGTTTGATTTTTCTAATAATCATATTGATGTTGTTATAAAAGACTTTCCCGAAAGAGAGCGAAAGCAAGCTTTTTGGGCTCTCATTCGATCTTTGGCTTCGGTTTCTCAATTACCATGGTGTCTCTTTGGAGACTTTAACGATATGCTTTATATCAGTGATAAGAAAGGAAAAAATAAGCATCCTCAGAACTTGTTAGATGGATTTAGACAAACAATTGAAGACAGTTCCTTAGTGGAGGTCGATTTGAAAGGTGGTGACTTCACTTGGGAGAAAAGCAAAGGTACGTCGAGAACGGTTCGTGAAAGATTAGACATATGTTTTGCTAACAGTTTATGGTGGAGCAGATTCCCTCTTTGCACGTTAACAGTTTTTCATGTTGTGGTTTCAGATCATGATCCCATAAAACTGGAGTTGATTAACACTGCTATATCCAAGAAGCAATTCAGGTTCATGTTTGAAAATACTTGGCTAAAGGAAAGTAGCTTTCATGCAGATGTGTCTAATTACTGGCAAAAATTGCCAGTTTCTCATCTTCTCCCTAAACTCTTATTTGTGTCTAAATATATGACGAAATGGGGGAGGGTTTTCTTTCATAAATTTAGAGAAAAAGTTGTGGAGCAGAAGGAGACTATAGATTCTTTAGAAAACAGAGAGGATGATGATGGAGTTCAAATGTATTATGATGAAGTCGATAAGTTGAATGAGCTCTTAGCCCATGAAGAAGCATATTGGCGTCAAAGAGCTAAAGCATTTTGGAGCTAAAGCATTTTGGCTCAAGGAGGGAGACACAAATTCTAAGTATTTTCATGCAATGGCATCAAGCAGAAAAAAACTGAATCATTTTACTTGTCTTAAAGATGAGGACGGGAATCTCAGTACCAGTCATGAAGGAATGTGCAGAGTGCTAAAGTCGTATTTCAGTCAGGTGTTTAAGGCCTCAGACAACAATGCTGTCCAACCAAGTCATAGTACTGATTTTATTATTTCGAATGTTCAGAATAAGTATCTAACTGCAGAGCTGACGTTTAAAGAATTCACTCAAGCAGTAAAGAGTATGCATCCGGATAAAGCCAGTGGACCGAATGGCTTAAATCCAGCATTTTTTCAACATTTTTGGGACTTACTTGGGAAAGAGGTGTTCAAGAGCTGCCAACAGTGGTTAGAAGAAGTTTCTTTTCCTGCTGAGGTAAATGATACTACTTTAGTTCTTATCCCAAAAAAAGATAATGTTGAAGATCCTAAAGATTTACGTCCAATAGCATTGTGTAATGTTCTTTATAAGATTGTGGCTAAGGTTTTGGCGAACAGGCTTCAAAAAATTCTCCCAGGAATTATCTCTGAAGAGCAGTCCGCTTTTGTTCCTGGTCGGAACATATCAGACAATGTAATGGTGGCTTTTGAGATATTACATTTTATGAAACGTAAAAGTAATGGTCAGGAAGGAGAGGTGGCCTTAAAACTTGACATTAGAAAAGCCTACGATTGTGTAAGGTGGAATTATTTGAAGAATCGTATGGTGGGGATGGGCTTCTCAAAAATATGGATCAGATGGGTGATGCTTTGTGTGTCTATTGTGGCTTATTCCATCTCATTTCAGGGTTCTTCTATAGGTCCTATTGTGCCAACTCGGGGTCTCCGTCAAGGAGATCCACGGTCTCCCTATTTGTTTTTACTGTGCGTTGAAGGCTTATCAGAGGCGTTAAAGTCAGCTGTTAACTCAAATAAAATAAAGGGCTGTCGTATCTGTTATTCAGTTCCAGCAGTAACACACTTGTTATTTGCTGATGACAGCTTTTTTTTTAGGCTAATGTTGCAGAAGCAAGAGCAATCAAAAATCTGTTGGATGAGTATGAAGGTTGGTCAGGGCAAACAGTAAACTACCAGAAATCTAAGATTTTCTTCAGTTCGAATGTAAGGATGGATAAACAGTTAGAATTAAAACAGGAGCTTGGTGTTCACAAAGATATTGAAGATAGTAAATATCTGGGTTTGCCTCCGCTGATAGGAAGTTCTAAAAAAACTGTGTTCAGGTACTTGAAGGAGAAGGTCATTCACAAGATTAAAGGGTGGAGCTCGAGTCTGTTATCTAGAGCTAGTAAGTTGGTGATGTTGAAGAATGTAGTGTAGTCGATCCCAGCATATGCTATGTCCTACTTTTTGCTCCCTAAATCATTGTGCCAGGAGATAGAAAGAACTATGAACACATTTTTGTGGCAAAATAACTCTTCTAGCAATAAAGGCATTCGATGGTTGAATTAGAGTAAGTTATGCAAAATGAAGAGTAATGGAGGTTTGGATCTCCGAGAATTACATGGTTTTAATCTGGCCCTTCTGGGAAAGCAGTGCTAGTCTCTATTGAATAGACCAAATGCTCTAGTTACTAGAGTCTTAAAGGCAAGATACTACCCCAACTGTCATTTTCTTCAAGCTGATAGGGTTGGAGGTGCTAGTTTCACTTGGTCTGGAATATGGCAAGCGAAGGAAGAAATGAAAAACGGCTTAAGATGGGTGTTGGGAGATGGTAATTCGATATGTATTGCCAAAGATAGATGGTTACTAGCAAAAGAAAATTTTTGTGTCACACAACGCTTAACAATCTTCCTGATCAAACGAAAGTTAGTGAGTTTTTTCGAGGGGATGACAAGGTATGGGATAAGAATAATGTTAAGCACTACTTCAGTGGTGTTGATGCAAATGCTATATCAAGTACCCATATTCCGCAAGGGTGTGTTGTAGACAAGATTGCCTGGGTCCATTCAAGTAATGGTAAGTACACGGTGAAGTCAGGGTATTTTCAATGGCGTAAAAATTATCATACACATGAAGAAGTTCAAGTTTCAAATGGTTGGAGTAAGATATGGAGGTTGGAGATCCCACATAAAATGAAGGTGTTCCTTTGGAGATTCTGTTGCAATACGCTACTAGTTAGGAATCTATTACAAGGCAGAGGTATTCCAGTCCCGATTGATTGCTCAATGTGTGTAGGTGAAATAGAGCATATGAATCATCTGTTCGTTGACTGTCCCTATGCTAAGGAGTGTTGGCAAAAAGTAGGATTTGATTTTGCGGGGAGAGAGGAGGAATATGCCCATGATTGGCTTCTTAATATGCTGTCAACTGTACCAAATAAGAAGGTCATCAACATCGCATTAGTGTTGTGGGGGATTTGGTTTGTGAGAAATAAGCGTATCTTTGAAAACAAGCACTTACCACCATTTTTTGGAGTTTCCTGGAGTAAAGCTCAAATAGAAGAGTGACAGTTAGACAATCAGAAGAGAGTGAATGGTCAGGAATTTGTAGAAAACAACTCCACAGGGGATCAAAAGTGGAAACCACCAGAGATCAACCAGCTCAAAATTAACGTTGATGCATCAGTTGTGGCAGGCCAAAATTTCTTTTCAGTTGGAATGGTTCTGAGAAATCATCTAGGTCAATACATTGAAGTTAGAACTATGAAGTTTGCTGGTGCTGTATCAGTTTTGGAAGCAGAGTTAACAGGAATCTGGGAGGCTATCTTGTGGTCTCATGAGCTGTCGAGTGGTTCTGTTATAATTGAGAGTGATTCACTAATGAAGGCCAGAATAATGTGTTGGAAATTGGGGACATAGTGCAGTAGTGTCAGGATGCTTTAAGAAGTAATGCTAGAATCTTTGTTTGGCATATTAAAAAGCAGGCGAATAAGGTAACTCATAACTTTGCTAGGTTTCCTTGTGCGCTTAATTGTTTTAGTGTAATCTCGTCTGCTCCATCATGTTTGTTGAAGATATTATTGTTAGATAGTTTGATTGTTTAATGAATTATCTTTTCTCAAAAAAAAAAGATCGGTCTTGCTACAAAGCCAAATAAATAAGGCCCGTCAATTAGTATTGCGTTAATAAAATCCTAGGTCGAAATTAATGCTCCCTCTATAGACGTGAATCTAATTAAATTGAAAATTATCTAATAAAATGTCTACGGTTAAAAAATGGTATTTATCATATTTACTGTATGAAGTTAGTCCCAATTAAGATCAAATAAGCCTATTATTATAAAGTATATGGCCTGTTTGGCAGCGCACTTATAAGTCACTTATGGCTTATAAGCCCGTAACAGCTTATCAACGAGTGTTTGTCGACCCAACTTATAAGTTGAATTTACAACTTATAAGCTGATAAGTTGAATGTTAGTAACGACGTACTTTTTCTCAACTTATTTTGATTTTTGGCTGATTTGTTAACCTCAGTTTTAAAATATATATTTTTAAATGTTAATCTAACTTAAAATTTAAGAATTTAGATAATTATATTTAATAATTATTTATTTTAGCTCATTTAAGAATTTTTTATTTTGACTTATAAGTAAAATTATCCAAATATTTATTTAACTTATAAGTATTTTTTTCTTATCACTTATAATTCACTTATTCATTTTAAGTCGTAAGTTACTTATTTTCAGATTTCCCAAACGGGCACAGATCATGCTTCTTATTTCATCAAACCCCATATAAGGCCAATGGAACTTGGATTTATTTCCGTAATAAAAAAGAACTTGAAATTATCAATTATTCTGTGGTTAATTATTAAGTTAATTATACATCTGATTATATAAGTTAATTTGAGTCTATTACTCTAAAATGTGGCTTCCAAGCCATCAAAACCTACTGAGGCTCTGATACGGGTGATGACCAAAAATACCTTTTTTTAGAAGTTATAACAAGAATACCACTTTTTGGAGTTTATGGCCAAAAATACCCTTCTAATACGCATTTTAGAAATGGGTAAATCTATTACGTATCTGAAAAATGGGTATTACATAAAAAAAATTAAAAAAAATTAAAAAAATAAAAAAAGAGCAGAACATGTGATACGCATGTCACAAATGCGTATCACCAGAATCAAATGGGTGATACGCATTTTGTGAATGCGTATCTCATTTTTATTTTATTTTTTATTTTTTTTTCAACTTTTTTTAATACGAATTACCCATTTTTAAAATGCGTATTAGTAATACCCAACTAAAAAATGCGTATTAGACGGGTATTTTTGGCCAAAATTTTAAAAAGAGGTATTTTTATCACAAATTCTAAAAAAAGTGGTATTTTTGTCATTTTTTCCTCTGATTCATGCAATAAAGGACCCCAAAGCCCATTAAAAAAAGAAGATATGCCTACCAATTCTTCCCGTTCATAATACGATTTAGACTCTCATTTTTAGATTACGTTTTGATTTGATTTTTAAATATACCAAAGTATTTAGGCATATAGTATGGAAACAGAATTAAGTCTCATATTAAAACTCGAAACTGTCAATTCTAATATTAAAAATATCCTAATTTTTTATTCATAATGTTATACTGCCGTTTTACTTAAAAAGAAGTTATATATAAATATTATTTAACAAAAATCTAGGCCATGAGATAAGAAATAGATCAATGATAAATCTTGTAGTTTGACAGTGGGTTGGATAGAAATCATATTGAAAGAAATCCACAATTTGATTTTGGTGGGGATATAATCAAAAATCGGATCGGTAATGTGATTTAACATGAAAAGTCATCTATCCCTAGGGTTTATACATGTAATTTCTAAAATCATTTTACAGAGATTAAATACGTAACATATACAAAAAACAAAAAAAAACATTCAACATGTTACTGGTCAGCTTTTTATTGTGGCTTATTATCTGGCTCTCGGTAGGCGACGCTACTGCAGCCATGCCTTGCACTTTCACTGGTTTTTTTTCTTAGCCGCCAGATTTACTGCACGCAAAATCATGTAAATATGAGAAAATTTATGTAAATATCGTAAATTTTCCAAAGTTCATAGATGAGAGTGGTTAAAAAAGAATGAATATGAATGTATCAATAAACATAAATGGATTTGAATAAGTACTGTAGTGTTATTACCTTTATCCTCTACCTTTGAACAGTCTTCATCGCATTTCTGTTCACAAAAGGAGCGCTTATTATCCTTGAGGCACTCTTTATCGCATTCCTCAAGGCACTGAGTTAACTCTTTCTGTTTATGCGCCAGACCACCCTCAGCAACATGGATTGCTGCCACCAGAACAAGGCATACCAGAAACCCTGCAACAACCTTCCCAGATGCCATTCTTCTTAAGTTTCCCGTCTATTCGATATTCTTTACCTTTCTCTATTTTGCTAATTAGTAGTCGATATGTTCGTGCATTCGTCTTTAATATTTTGGAGATTTTTCAAAGAGCCTGTCTAGATGGTTTTGAAAGAGGAAAGGGTTATTAATGGTTATCGGGATCATTTGGTGATGGACGAAATAGCTTAAACTATGGAAATGCAAGTGGTCTAAATTTGTTTGTGTCAACTAAGTGTCTTAATCTCCTATGATCCAGGGGTGCTAACAACATTATAGGCCAGCAAAACATAACTACTAATATATAGGAAAAGAGTGGACCAGGTCTTTCTCTAGTTTTTTTTGGTAATTGGTCTTTTCTAGTTGTATTGTCACCATTAGGCTATTTGAAACTTGTAAGACTGTTAGAAAAGTACGAGCCCTGCAGAATCCAATTTTTCAAAGCAAATTAATCTAGAAAAGTACTAGCTCAACAATATCTAAAATCAAGGTAAAGCCAAGTTTGCAAATGTGTGCCTATAGTCTTCCACTTTGTGCCCTCCTTTCAAAACCTTGTAAGGCTCAATGCCTACAGGACCAGTAGCCATATGGTGGAGGTTGCAATGGCAGGGATCCTCTAGCAACAAATTTAGCTTTCAGCTTATCAACTTCAGGAATGCTAATTTCTTGCCCTCAGGTTGGCCAGTGCAGCCATCATATCCACGTAATAGTTTGTATTATCTTCCTGAAAATGTCAAAATGAAATTGTTACGCAAATTTACCAACTCATTCTCAGACACATCTTGCTAAAGTCAAATGTTAACTTATAAAGTTTTATCGATACTAATATACCCTCTGCATTGCAAACTAAACTATGATAAATATGACAAATAGCTTTAAACTATAACACACTCCCATACATAAAAGAGAGACCTTACAAATTGCATTGGTTTAATCTTAAACCTAGATGACAAACTCTTCATTGCTCTAGCTTCATGATCTGTTCAGCAAGTATAAGATAAATTGCTACAATAGGTTTAAAGGAGACATTAAAATCAACCATCTCATCTTCTTTTCATTAAACAACAACAATGTATAGCCTGTCAAAATAAACAAAAAACCAGAGCAAGCTGAAATATAATTCTTCTGGAAAAGTTTCAGAAATTTTTTCTGTACGACATAGTAAACAGATTCTAAAGCAACAGGATTCATAATCATAATGCCAGAACATGAACAGAAACCTTCAAATGATAGATACTAAAGCTCAAAACTATCAGAAGTATAATAAGTATACATTCATACTGTCAGATTTGAACACCTAGTTGCGCAACAAATCCCAAAACTCCCATATAATGAAAGATCCAGGAAAAAAAGCATACCTATGTCATCACCGAGAGCTTAACATGCCTGAAACAAGCACATTCGAAGCAAACAGACACCTCCGTGGTTATTATGGACGCCTGAATACTCTCAAAAAGACTAGTCAACAAGTCGCTTGACTAACCGGGTATAGTTAACAAAGTGTTCATTGTACAACTTACTAGTTACTAGTTTTAATATATAATATAACTAAACATGTCAATCCCTTATTTTAAATCGAAACTAATAGAAGATTAAGCTTAAATAAGCATTGTTAGTACATAATAATATGCATATTTCAAATATCAAACACGTGCAAGAAAATAAATACCCAAGTATGGTAAATATGAGGCAAAGTTATCCATTTTAATATCATTTTCATTTTCATTTTCATATCTTTCTTACGTGCTGTCATAGGTATGGCACACCACAATCTCCCCAAATCGGATGTCGACCAGATTACCTTCACAACAACTAGACGACGACAAGTGAGGCTCGACTAATCACTAGTTCGTTGACTCGTCGTTTTCATGATAAAAAATGACCGGTTACTTATTAGTAATAATTAAATTGTGAGGTTTTTTTAAAAAGACGTTTTTTAAGTTTTATTTTGTAAAAAAATATATTTTTAAAAAAATTTTATTTGGAAAAATATGATTTTCCAAAAAACAATTTTACGACCTGATTCAACCTCAACTGCAACCGATATAAACTCAAATGCAAAAAAAAAAATTCAGTCATTTTTCAGAAAACGTAAAAAAAGTTGCATATTAGTTGTTTTTGGCTGTAAAACGTATTTTTGCAAAAAATTCAAAATATAGAAAAATCACAAACAAATTTTTAAAAAAATAGTATTTTTGATAAATCATTTATATTTTTAAATAAATGAACGAAAACTGTTAAATCAACACTTTCAATATTTCGGCTATAATACAAATAGTACATATAAGTAGTATAGGTTGTGATACTATCGTTACATTATAAAACACATATACGAGAATCGTTAGATTCAGTATAATTGTTATTTTGGAATTTAATATTTTAACCATCTATAATTTGTATAAGTCAATAATGTAATATAAATACTCCCTCCGTCTTGCTAGGTTGTTAACGTTTGAGATGGAGGGTTCGACACGTATTTTAAAGCTCTTATCTAGTATAGTTTCCATAACTTATTTTTAAGATTTATTTTTCTGAATAAAAATTTAAACATTTAAGTTTTATTCCGACGATTTTTCTTTTTAAAATAATACATGTAACTATACTAGATAAGGGTCTTAAAGTGCGTGTCGATCACTATATTTGAAATATTAAGAATTCATTGGTACAGAAGGAGTAATATTTATGTCAATAATTTCAATCATACATAATTATTATAATATATAATTTATACAGTTGAAACTCGATAAAATAATAATCAATAAAATAATAACCTCGCTAAAATAATATTTTTCTCCGGTTCCAACATAATGGACACAATATATATTTACTCCCGATAAAGTAATCAACTCGCTTAAGTAATATTTTTTCTTGGTTTCAACCATATTACTTTAAAGCAGTGTTTTAAAAATCGGCCGATTAACCGATTAATCGGAGTTCGGACGGGTCCCGTCTCGAATAATCGTTAATCGGGTCAAAGTACGGTTTCTTAGAAAATCGGTCAAAAGTCGGGCAGTTCGGGAAATACCGGTCGAATTGGGTCAAAAATCGGTCGAATCAGTCAAAGTTTGAAATTATTAAAAAAAATTTATTTTAAAAAAATTAGTTTTTTGAAAATAATAATTAACATTTAACATTTAATAATTAATATTAATATATTGACTATTTTACATACATAGATGACCGTATATTCCTTATATTCCTAAATTCTCTACACAAATCCCTAATTGAATTACTTCCAAATCTCAACCCTCAACTCGATTGCTTGATCGATTAACAATCTCAAGGTATTCTAAAATTATTTAACAATGATTGCATTTTTCATATTTGTATTATTTTATCTTACCCTCACTCGATTTATTTTAAATCTTAAGATTTGAACTAGTAGGTAGTAACTTTCTGAATAGCAAGTAGTGAGTAGTCAGTAGTAATTAATTAGTATAAACCACTTAACTATCAATTATGTACTAGTGATGGTGAGTTTTCTTTGTAAGTTTTACCATTTAAACATCAATATTTTTATGAAAGGTTAGTGACATTTAAATAGAATTATTTATTAAATAAATTACTTCCGATTAATGCTCCGATTAATCAATCCAATTAATCACCGATTATCCGATTAATCACTAAAAGGTCCCTTCACCGAACCATCCCGATTTCCGCTTTTTAGAACACTGCTTTAAAGAGGTTTAACTGTATAACCAATTAATATATAATTAAATTACGAATTATAATTAGTCCGTGTATCGCACAAGTTATAGGTCGGTATATAATAAGAAGTGTAACGAACTTCTTATTCACGAACTTCTTATTCAAAACTAAACAATTCCCTATCAGCTTGTTGTATTTTGACACAATTAGTTCACGTGAAAATGTTGTTTCACGAAAAAAAAAGGCTTAAACTTACATGTATTCGGAAAGCACAGTTTTATTATTAGGGTTAAAAGAGGAGGAGAGTTTTGGGGTGCGTTAATTAGGGGTGCGGGTATTTTACTTGTTAGACGAAGCAGTTAAAGGAGCAAGAGATCTAACCAAGATGTTTGGTCATGGTCATGGAACGAAGATGCTTGGTTTCTTCATCCTCTCCGTTCCTTTGTTTTTACCACTATTACAAAAACTACTACTCGATACTCAACCAAAACATAACCCTGATGAAACGGAAAAGAAGGAACATGCAAAACAAGAAGAAGTTGATATCAACAAGTCGTGGTCAGAACTTGATCCCAATCTATTGGGTGAAATCCTGAACAGGCTCTGTCTCGCCGACCAGCTTCGTTTTCAAGTTGTTTGCAAAAACTGGCTGCACGCTCATCCCATTACTGCTGTAAGAAAGCCATTATTCTGGTATCTAACTTTTGGTTATAGTCTGTTTGAATTACAACTGCATGACCCGTCATCTGCGGACCCAGCTTCAGTTCAACATATATCATTAACTAAATTAGGTTTTCAATCTCCTCCTTATAAAAATATTGTAACAACACTTCTCAGCCACAATTGGTTATTCATTTTTACCTGGAAAAGAAGATTGTTTTTTTGGAGACGTAGATACAACTTACTGTTCTCGCCTTTCACTAAAAAAATCATCATCCTCCCTGAATTTGACTACCCATGCCCTTTTAAATACTTCATATTCACTTCTTCCACCCAACCGGATTCACCAGATTCTGCCTTCTTTCTTTTAGACACTTGCAATGCTCGTAAAATTACCATTATATCGTATCGCAATGGTGATAAAGAATGGACTGCTAAAGAATTCAATATTGGACGCACTCATTTTTAGCCCTGCATTTGTCATCCTGTTTACCTAGGGGGAATTCTGTACATTGTCACTCCTTATGGACAAGTAGCTTCCTATAATATTGCGGACGGGGAATTCAAGTTTGAAAGTTTGTTTGTACACCAGCTTTTTCGTCTAAATATCCGTTCCAAGAGGAGATTCAGAGCGTTCGAGTTGAATGGAGAGCTGATTATGATATATTTTGTCCTATATGAGAAGAAAGATATTACATCACCCGGAAAACCATGTATAAACAGATTTAGTTGATTATATAAGGCTTGGTAGCGATAATTAATAAAGATGGTATGACAAAAAATGGAGTATTATCCAACAAGATATATCAATTTTCCAATGACGGGTGCCTTATTTACTCCATAGAGGCGGATGGTGAATTAACTGAATTTAAGTCTATAAATTCAAACTCGAGAGAGGAGGGCGGCAGTGATTTACCCGAGTACAAGTATAAAGGTGGCACCGCATATGCTGGTACAACTAAGGAACTTTACTGGTTAGAACCTCCTCATGTTTACTCCTCAAACATTAAAGGTAGACTACTGACTAATATTATATATGTATTAACTTAACTTTTGTTTATCTTACGTGATTAAGTGAAGTTATATCTGTCTTGTTGTTGTTCATCCTTGTTTATATACTTGAGGCTAATTTGATGATCATGCAAGTTTACATGACATTTTGTTTAACTCATTTGATTATATGTATTTTGTCTATTTATTTATGTCACGTTCGTATAATCACTGGAACAATAAACTTGATGTGTTCTGTTTCTGCATATGGCATGCATTAGTACAAACCAGCTTCACATGTTTTCCTGTCGAAATTGCAGCAATGCAAGGCTTAACGTTTTCATTTATTACATAGCTAGTAGATATATTAAAAATCATTTTCAGGTTCTTGAGCTGTAGACACTAAAAGACCTATGATTAATTTTGTTCAATCAGTAAAGTTTCTTAGTTGAACATAAAGACTTGAGGATCCATCTGGCCAGGAGGCCTTCCGATACCTGAACGAGTATCCTGGTCATGATTCATCAAGATAAAATGGCAAACTATAGAGAATATATGATTTCAAGCTGAGTGATTCTCAACCGAGGAAACTCTATGTTCCCTGCACGAAATTAATGAATTACAGTTTTTAGCCTGGTGGATCCAGAGATATTGAAAATAAAATAAAATAAAATTATGATCATTCCCACTTTTGAGCCTTATTGGTCCAAATGAATTAAGGAATTTGTTATATTGCTGCCTAAACTGAATCTGATATAAAAAAATCCAAAGGTCTTCATCCAGAATTATAAATTTATTTCATGTAGATAACAGAATATCATCTCCAGAATGTATTGCAGGTTTTACAAAAACAAATACACCAAGTGAAAATATTTCACCTTGAGTTAAACACTAGGAATCATAGAAAAATGTTCCCCTCGGGAACGTATTTGAACCTTTATGTAAATATAGAGTTCAACCTTACACTTAATATTGTCAAATTCCTCACTAGAAGACTTATGATTGATTTTGTTCTTGATCTCACCGACTGCAGATATCTTGTTATTTGGTTTTCCGAACATCAATTAACATATTCAGTCTAATTCATTGTGCAACTTTCTTTCTTACTTTGAGAGACTGAAATGAAATCTATCATACTTATTGTATTGGTCAGCAGGCAGCCAAACACATCATATTTGGACTGACTACTTTGTGTTCTGGATAATTAGGTTGCTACGGTGCTTCAAGGTGATGGAATGACTACAACTGATGATCCTCCTGTTGTATTTGGCTGTCTGATCAAGGAAAAATGAAAAGGTTTGACCATTTAAAACTCAGGACTTGTTATCATACAAGATGTAACTAAGTAGCTGACTGTAGCAATCATTTTCATGCCAATCAACGGGGACCAAATTTCTTTTGCAACAACGATAAACCAACATGTCAATTTTATGACAGATGGAAGTGTTGACGGAGGAATTTGGGAACAACAAAACTTGAGGTTAGTAGCCGGAAACAAGATATGTGATGGCGGTTCTTTATCGGAAACGTGAGCAGTAGTCGGTGGATCCGATGAACAGTATTCGTCGGAAAAGATGAACAGTATTTGGTGGTGGTGATTATTGGGGGCTGAGATTGCTTAGGGTTAGTGGTGGCTCCTTTGCGCTCTCGCTTCTGACCCTTACAATGTGCCTACGTACCCCTATTTATAGGGGATCAAGCCCACGTAGTTCTTGGGGAACAAGAAACCTAATGGGCTTAGATTTCTTATCCCGAGGCCCAATAGGAAACCTACTGGAAACCGTCTTCTACTAGCTTTAGGAATGTCCGCCGATGAGGCCCAACCACAAAGGCCCAAGGCTCGTCCGCGGCTTCGAGATTTCACGGATAAGGCATCTCCCTGGCCAAGGATAACCCTCCGCTACCAGCTGTTTCTCTAGTCCGTGAACGCAGGTATAGCCGTGATTCACCCCAAATGTTGGACGCATCCTTGTCCCCCGATAAGGAGCCCCTACCAGATTGCAGGACAAGTGATCCCAAGCTTTTGGGTGCAAAGTGCAGGATACTCCGAAATCTCCCAACGAGGACACCCGTTGATTATAGAGACAGAGCTCCCAAAGCACACACCAGATTTTACCCCACATCCCCAATGAGGACACCCATTGACTACAGGAGGAGGCCTTCAGTCCAGGCATACCCCTGGAGGTCTCTGACCACGGACACCGCCTTTCCTGTAGATATGCTACAGGATGGAGTTCCTCAATAGAGTACCTGCATCAAGTAGGTTAGTAATAATAATCTCCATCTTCCTTGAGCCTTTTAGAGAATCCACCTAATCAGCACATAAAAGCTATGCTTATGTCCAAGTAGAAATTCAAGGCGCGCCCTAACATCTCTGTATGTTGGCGCCGCCCTGTATCACCAGCTTTTGGTTTCTCATACCATTTTACATCATAAGGCGCGCCCTAAACTATTCATCTTTGGGGCTGACTTTAATTCTGCCCAAGCCACAGTATGGACATGTCGAAGTAATCATGTTCAAATGATCCACCCAAGGAGCCTTCCTTACCTAGGGCGCGCCCTAAGGCTCACTATAGGTCAGACTCCAATCAAGCCACTCATCTATCTTTTTTCAATGATTAGACGCGCCTCGTCATGTTCAAGGGCGCGCCTTTAAGGCAAAACGGTCATGGGCCACTCAACTGTTTAACCAATGCAGCGCGTTCTTAGGGCGTGCCATCTGTTTATGGAAAGTTAATCTTATCTTTTCCTAGTTTTTAGGCGTTTCTTCTTCAATTTTACCTACTTTATCAATCTTAATCTGAATATTGTTTATACCGACATTTGGGCATAACAACTACCCCCCAAATTCTATATGTCATTTGAGAATGGGATTGAAATTTCTCTTTATCTTTAACAAAATCTGTATAAACAATTCCCTAGTACTACTTACTGGGGCGCGCCCTCAACAGGGCTTGATCTATTCAGAGTTCCCATTTTCGCGCATCCCCAATATCACACTTATGAGGCGCGCCTTAAAAAGGGTGTGCATTCCTAAAGTTTCGGATTTTGCATTCAGGATTACTGAGTTAATTTATACGAGGCGCGTCTTCAAGAGGGCGCGTCCTTCAATTTGAATTATTTTTAAAACGGTTCCCCTGTTTATTCGGAAATCGTGCCTGACGTGATTGGTGTGATTTATTTTAACAGCTGTCAATTTCACCTATAAATACAAGTCACCGTCAGTCATTTTCATTTTTACTTCACTTTCCCCCTCCTTTTTATTTTCTCTTTCTTCACCAAAGACTTCAACTCCGGCGACGAACTCTTGCTTAGAATCGGCCTTCTCCGTCACCGTATCCTCGATTTCTTCTAGTCAACGTCTTCTCCATTTGAAAAGGTATGTAAATCTTCTTTCTTCTCGGGATTTCATCACACAAATAATACTGCATGCTACATTATCTCTTCAACTTCCTTTCTTGATGATAAACACAAAACGATGTATGTATCTGTGTATGTATATCTTATACTTTCAAATTTTGTTGCTCTAGATCTGAAATCATGGGGTCTAGCTTTTAATTTTATGTTTCTAGGAATCCCAACCGTTTTATCCTCAAAATTAAAAATATACGTCCCATGATAAGGCGCGCCTCTTTATCGATACGAGGCGCGTTCCTTTCACTTTAAGCCACGCCAATGTCACCCAATCTTCCAGTCTTTTATAGATTTTAGGACAGAATAGGGCGCGCCTTCATAGTGTATGACTCACCTCACCCTTCCTTTAAGTCTATCCCTACCTTTTCTGTTTCCTTCATATTTTTGTATCTCGTTCTTTCGTATTGGGCGCGCCCTCAACATTTTTGGTTTTCTTGGCAGCTGGAAGACGAGGGCGCGTCTTCTCCTTTTCACCCCTTCAAGGATTTCCTTACCAACTTGGGAATCTATTCTCCTCCCAACGCTTACTTGGACCCCCAGCTTCCAAACGCTCACCATACTCCCGAATTCCTGAACCGGGTGGTGCGCCTTCTTCAAGACTCCAAAAAGGGTTCCTTAATGGCAGATTTTTCAGATAGCTCGTCCACGGACAACATTCCCTTATCTCGTAGACACGGAAAACAAAAATTAGTCCAAAAAGAGAGGTCTCCAGCCCCGACTAGTACAGAGCTAGACGATGATGATTGGTTTGAGAGCTTAAATGTCGACAGGTATAGGGGTGTTGAAAGGGGGGTTAATGTAGACGCTGGGCCTTCCAAGGTTTTTTACAAGGCTGTTTCCCCAAGTCTATCTCCTCAGCGACCAAAGGGCGCGCCTACCTCTCCTACTCACGAGGGCGCGCCTGAAGCAAATGTATCACCACAACAAAACTTGAGGTTAGTAGCCAGAAACAAGATCTGTGATGGCGGTTCTTTATCGGAAACGTGAGCAGTAGTCGGTGGATCCGATGAACAGTATTCATCGGAAAAGATGAACAGTATTTGGTGGTGGTGATTATTGGGGGCTGAGATTGCTTAGGGTTAGTGGTGGCTCCTTTGCGCTCTCGCTTCTGACCCCTTATAATGTGCCTACGTACCCCTATTTATAGGGGATCAAGCCCACGTAGTTCTTGGGGAACAAGAAACCTAATGGGCTTAGATTTCTTATCCCGAGGCCCAATAGGAAACCTACTGGAAACCGTCTTCTACTAGCTTTAGGAATGTCCGCCGATGAGGCCCAACCACAAAGGCCCAAGACTCGTCCGCGGCTTCGAGACATCACGGATAAGGCATCTCCCTGGCCAAGGATAACCCTCCGCTACCAGCTGTTTCTCTAGTCCGTGGACGCAGGTATAGCCGTGGTTCACCCCAAATGTTGGACGCATCCTTGTCCCCCGATAAGGAGCCCCTACCAGATTGCAGGACAAGTGATCCCAAGCTTTTGGGTGCAAAGTGCAGGATACTCCGAAGTCTCCCAACGAGGACACCCGTTGACTACAGAGACAGAGCTCCCAAAGCACACACCAGATTTTACCCCACATCCCCAATGAGGACACCCATTGACTACAGGAGGAGGCCTTCAGTCCAGGCATACCCCTGGAGGTCTCTGACCACGGACACCGCCTTTCCTGTAGATATGCTACAGGAAGGAGTTCCTCAATAGAGTACCTGCATCAAGTAGGTTAGTAATAATAATCTTCATCTTCCTTGAGCCTTCTAGAGAATCCACCTAATCAGCACATAAAAGCTATGCTTATGTCCAAGTAGAAATTCAAGGCGCGCCCTAACATCTCTGTATGTTGGCGCCGCCCTGTATCACCAGCTTTTGGTTTCTCATACCATTTTACATCATAAGGCGCGCCCTAAACTATTCATCTTTGGGGCTGACTTTAATTCTGCCCAAGCCACAGTATGGACATGTCGAAGTAATCATGTCCAAATGATCCACCCAAGGAGCCTTCCTTACCTAGGGCGCGCCCTAAGGCTCACTATAGGTCAGACTCCAATCAAGCCACTCATCTATCTTTTTTCAACGATTAGACGCGCCTTGTCTTGTTCAAGGGCGCGCCTTTAAGGCAAAACGGTCATGGGCCACTCAACTGTTTAACCAATGCAGCGCGTTCTTAGGGCGTGCCATCTGTTTATGGAAAGTTAATCTTATCTTTTCCTAGTTTTTAGGCGTTTCTTCTTCAATTTTACCTACTTTATCAATCTTAATCTGAATATTGTTTATACCAACATTTGGGCATAACAACTACCCCCCAAATTCTATATGTCATTTGAGAATGGGATTGGAATTTCTCTTTATCTTTAACAAAATTTGTATAAACAATTCCCTAGTACTACTTACTGGGGCGCGCCCTCAACAGGGCTTGATCTGTTCAGAGTTCCCATTTTCGCGCATCCCCAATATCACACTTATGAGGCGCGCCTTAAAAAGGGTGTGCATTCCTAAAGTTTCGGATTTTGCATTCAGGATTACTGAGTTAATTTATACGAGGCGCGTCTTCAAGAGGGCGCGTCCTTCAATTTGAATTATTTTTAAAACGGTTCCCCTGTTTATTCGGAAATCGTGCCTGACGTGATTGGTGTGATTTATTTTAACAGCTGTCAATTTCACCTATAAATACAAGTCACCGTCAGTCATTTTCATTTTTACTTCACTTTCCCCCTCCTTTTCATTTTCTCTTTCTTCACCAAAGACTTCAACTCCGGCGACGAACTCTTGCTTAGAATCGGCCTTCTCCGTCACCGTATCCTCGATTTCTTCTAGTCAACGTCTTCTCCATTTGAAAAGGTATGTAAATCTTCTTTCTTCTCGGGATTTCATCACACAAATAATACTGCATGCTACATTATCTCTTCAACTTCCTTTCTTGATGATAAACACAAAACGATGTATGTATCTGTGTATGTATATCTTATACTTTCAAATTTTGTTGCTCTAGATCTGAAATCATGGGGTCTAGCTTTTAATTTTTTGTTTCTAGGAATCCCAACCGTTTTATCCTCAAAATTAAAAATATACGTCCCATGATAAGGCGCGCCTCTTTATCGATACGAGGCGCGTTCCTTTTACTTTAAGCCACGCCAATGTCACCCAATCTTCCAGTCTTTTATAGATTTTAGGACAGAATAGGGCGCGCCTTCATAGTGTATGACTCACCTCACCCTTCCTTTAAGTCTATCCCTACCTTTTCTGTTTCCTTCATATTTTTGTATCTCGTTCTTTCGTATTGGGCGCGCCCTCAACATTTTTGGTTTTCTTGGTAGCTGGAAGACGAGGGCGCGTCTTCTCCTTTTCACCCCTTCAAGGATTTCCTTACCAACTTGGGAATCTATTCTCCTCCCAACGATTACTTGGACCCCCAGCTTCCAAACGCTCACCATACTCCCGAATTCCTGAACCGGGTGGCGTGCCTTCTTCAAGACTCCAAAAAGGGTTCCTTAATGGCAGATTTTTCAGATAGCTCGTCCACGGACAACATTCCCTTATCTCGTAGACATGGAAAACAAAAATTAGTCCAAAAAGAGAGGTCTCCAGCCCCAACTAGTACAGAGCTAGACGATGATAATTGGTTTGAGAGCTTAAATGCCGACAGGTATAGGGGTGTTGAAAGGGGGGTTAATGTAGACGCTGGGCCTTCCAAGGTTTTTTACAAGGCTGTTTCCCCAAGTCTATCTCCTCAGCGACCAAAGGGCGCGCCTACCTCTCCTACTCACGAGGGCGCGCCTGAAGCAAATGTATCACCACTCCGTGATGAAGAAAACTTCTTTGATGAAGACTCCTTTCAGTTTTCTACCTCTCCCGAGCCTTCTCCAATTCCCTTTCAACATTGGGAAGTTTCTGACAGCGAATTGGATTTTGATTGGGACGAGTTCGAATCGTGTAATGAAGCTGTGAAGAAACGTTTCAGGAAGGAACATGGGAAGCTTTTCTGCGTGGGCCTATCTTCGGCTTGTTCAGATGAACAACTAGGATGACTCATGGAGTTTTATGACATGGAAGGCATATGGGCACGCCCTTTGAGCATGATGCGGCCCCATATCTTCAATTATGGGAGAAACTTTAAAATTCCCAGAATGGTGACCAGCCCCAAGCTGATGTCTTTAGGTATAGGCGTGCCATTACATCCCTTCCTTAGGAAAGTGATAGAATTCTACGATGTAGCTCCACTCCAACTTTCTCCCAACAGCTACAAGTTCGTCCTGGCCTTGTTCATCCTCTATACGGACTTGGGTTTTTCCCAACCGTCCATGGCCGAAGTTGCTTATTTTTTCAATCTAAGAAAGTCTGACCACGGGTACTATTATTTGGTGGTGGATAAGCAGCATAACAAGAAGGGTTTCTCCTCTGGCAAGCTTAGCCACGAGAAAGGTTGGAAAGAGAACTTTTTTTACCTGTATGACGTTCCCAGGATAAGAATAAGATTCAACAAGTCACCAAGTAAGGACGCGCCTTTGTATCTTTTCCCTTATGTTATTTTTACATTTTTTCTTTCTTTTCTCATTCTTATACTTTTCCAGACAGACCATCTTCAAAACTCCTTAAAGGCGAGCCTAAAAAATGAGCTGAAGCCCTCCTTAGAGTGGATTCTGACAGGTGGAACTTAAAATCCTTAGTTACTCGATTCAACTTGATGCGAGTAGGGATTCTTTCTGACCAAGTAGGAGTGAAGTGCAAATACATAAAATTTAGGAAAGGTGCTCCTGTTTCCCGTGTTATCGACTTAGGTAGCGAAGAAGCTAAAGAAGAAGAAGAAGAAGAAACAGAGGATGGTTCTTTACAAGGCCCGGATCCTTCAGGTTAACTAACCGTAGGATATAGAGGCGCGCCCTTATCCTATTGGCGCGTCCATTTCTTCTGTCATCTTTAATAATCATACTAGATGTAAATTTTTATTTATTTAAGCTCCACCTTCCAGGGCGCGCCCTTTGCATCTTAGGCATAACATTTTATACATGTTTGTCAATATTATTATTATTATATTTAACTGCTATGCTTAACTAATATGTCCCATGTTTTGTGCAGAAATGGCTCCTCCAAGAATCCCTAAATCATTTGGGGCGCGCCCTGGTGATAAGCCTAGGCCGAAGTCGAAGAAAGATGTTCCTGCAGCACATACATCCGTCCCCACTTCAGCTCCCATTCCTCAAACAACACCTGTTAAAAAATGGCCCGTAATTGACCTTACAGAAAAACAGGGCGCGCCCAAGAGACATAGAACAGAGGGCGCGCCTTCTGGTTCTTCTACTGCTTTCAGCGCTCTTGGCCCCATGGGTGCCCTTCATGTTTCAGATGAAGAAGTGGAACAGTGGCAGGCTATGGATTTGGGAGATGCTGCCCGTGCTTCTATAAAAGCTTCTTGCCAACTGTTCATCCACTCCACCCAAGTGGTGGACAAATTACTTGAGGAGAAGGCGCGCCTAGAGAGGCTACAGGGTGATAACAATATTCTGAAGAATACCCTCACAGACAAAGACTTCTTGCATGCCAAAGACATCAAAGCTAAGGATTCTGAGATCTCTTTCCTCAAGGATGAGGTGGCCAATCTCACTTCTCAATTAGAGATTGCCAATAAAAAGGCTACCTCTCTCCATACTGAGCTTGTTGGTGCCAACTTGAGGATAGAGTACCTCGAAGAGCAACAGAAAACAGGCTGGCCTGATGAGAAGAGGGAAATGACTGATGAAGCATTTGCCAATGGTTTTCATTTTTACAGGGTGGGCTTTGTGGCCAATGATCCTGACTATTCCTTTGAGAAATTTGGGGAGGAGACTGTTGCTGAGATGGTGGAATTCAAAAAAGAGCATGCTGCTGAAATCAAGGCAAGGAGGATAGAGCTTGGATTAGAAGAAGAAGAAGAAGAAGAGAGGGAGGGCGCGCCTCAAGAGGAATTCTCCAAGGACGCGCCTGAAGTTGATCCAACTGTCCCCCTCCAATCTATTCCTCCAACAGACCAGTCCCAAGGCGCGCCTTAATCATTTATAGTCTTTAAATTTCAGATACTTATGAGGAGCCAGCCCTCTTTTGATGCTGTGCAAAGTTGTATGACTTGTTTTGTTGCTACTTTTCCTTTTTGCATCGTGACTTTCTGCATGGCTTAATATCTTTTTTATAAAAACTTTGTTAAGGCACTTCGATTTTTCACTTGGCCTTTTTACGTTCCCATGGATTTTGTGACTATAGGGTGCGCCTTATTTCTTGAATTTGCAAATAACACCTATTTGTAATCCCTTTGCGATATTTTACTGAAGTATTAGTCCACGGGCGCGCCTTAACCTAGGGAGCTTAGCTTATTTTGATGGCCATGAACACTTATTCCTTTCACCCTCGTACACTGTATTTAATCTTGATTATGAATCAACAATTACTAGACAGGGCACGCCTCAATATAGGGCGCGCCTCAGATGTTTTTTAAATGAGTAATTTTATGTTAGGCAGATAAAACAATTTGAAGTAACTTTTCCTTTTGATTGATAATGCGCTCTAGTGTTCAAATTACACCGGTCCCATGGCTACTATGCTCTATGGGGAAGTTATTTGAAAAAAATTTCTTCCTTCTGCTAGTTCCACGGTTCGCAGTCACATGTACTACCCCCCTAGGCTAGAAGGAATTTATTTGCTACTAGCCTATTACATGAGAATCAAATAAGAAAATAAGGAGGCACAACCACACCCTACTGATAATACTTTCGTAGATGTTCTGCATTCCATGCTCGAGGAATAAGTTTACCATCCAGGTCTTCTAGGCGATAGGTTCCCTTCCAGAGTATAGCTTTGACCTTGTACGGTCCTTCCCAATTAGCCCCAAGCACCCCGTGTTGAGCTAACTTAGTATTAGGCATAACCTTTCGTAACACAAGATCCCCAACCTTGAATGGTACAGATTTAACCCTTTTATTGAAATACCTTGCGACCCTCTGCTGGTATGCAACAAGCTTTAATTGAGAGTTCGTTCTGGCTTCATCTAGCAAATCCAAGTGAAGCCTCTGGTTAACTTCTGCATCTTCCTCAACAAAGACATCTCTCCGGAGGGATCCAGCTCCTACCTCCACGGGAACCATGGCCTCATATCCATAAGTTAGTAGAAATGGGGTTTTCCCTGTAGTCATTCTAGGAGTCGTATTGTAAGACCAGAGGATCATGGGCATTTCTTCTGGCCAGTCTCCCTTCTTTTCTTCCAACTTAGCCTTCAAGGTATGCTTTATGATTTTGTTTATGGCTTCTGTCTGACCATTACTCTGCGGATGATAAACCGCAGCGAAGTCTTTTTTAATCTTTAGGTCTTCACAGAGCTTCCTTAACTCCTTACTATCAAATTATTTCCCATTGTCTGAAATGAGCTTGTAAGGAATACCAAACCTGCATACTATGGAGTTGAACACAAAATCCCTTATCTTTTTTGCCGTTATCGTGGCTAATGGCATGGCCTCTGCCCATTTGGTGAAGTAGTCCACAGCCACCACAGCGTATTTCACACCCCCCTTTGCTTTGGGTAACTCTCCAATGAGATCAATCCCCCACATGGCAAAAGGCCAGGGACTTGTTAATGAGGTAATGGTGGTTGTCGGGATGTTGCAATAGTTGGCAAACCGTTGGCAGCGATCACAGGTCCGGACAAAATTGAAAGCATCTTCCCTCATAGTCGGCCAGTAGTACCCTTGTCTGAGCACTTTAAATGCTAAGGAACCACCCCCCGAGTGATTGCCACAAATCCCTTCACGCACCTCTCTGAGAATATAATTTCCTTCTTCCCTGTCCACACAACGTAACAGTGGCTGGTTAAATCCTCTCTTATATAGTACCCCGTCATACTCGACATACTTTGCAGCTTGGTACCGAAGACGTCGAGCCTGTAGTTTATCCTCCAGTACAGCCCCTGATTGAATATAGTTATGGATGGGGGTCATCCAGCTTTCTTTTGGGATTTCTTGCATTTGACACACCTCCACCTCTGGGATACTTGGAACTTCCTGGATTCCCAAGGGGATTTGTCCAAGTTGGACGCTGTCCATCTGCGACCCCATCTTGGCCAAAGCGTCCGCATTACTATTCTCTTCTTGTGGCATGCTTTCCAGTCTGGCACTTGAAAATTTTCCCAGTAGGCATCTTGCACATCTCATATACAGCTCTGTCCGCGGTCCTCGGGCTTGGAATCCTCCGTTGACTTGATTGACAACTAATTCGGAATCACTTCGAACTATCAAATTCACGGCCCCTACCTCCAGAGCTAACTTCAGACCGTTAATCAAGGCTTCATACTCAGCATCATTGTTGGTAGCATAAAATTTGAGATGAATAGCACTCATCAAGCGGTGTCCCTCCGGAGTGATCAGGATTATCCCGGCACCGGACCCGCTATTGTTTACGGCCCCGTCCACATGTAATGTCCACCACGGGTGGAGGAGTTCCTGCTTCTTTTCATCCTGATGACTTTCTTGCGAGGTTGGTTCTGCCGTTACTATGGCCTTATCATCAATTTCTTCATCAAACTCAAGTATGAAATCGGCCAGCGCTTGTCCTTTGATTGCCGTGCGTGGACAATATTCCAAATCGAATTGCCCTAGCTCTATGGCCCATTTTAACATTCTTCCCGACGATTCAGGTTTATGTAAAATTTGCCGGAGCGGATAAGTGGTGCGAACTTCTATTCGGTGAGCCTGAAAATACGGTCTTAGCTTTCGTGCCACAAGAATAAGAGCGTACACTAATTTTTTCATGTTGGTATATCTGGTTTCTGCATCTAACAACCTTTTGCTTACATAGTATACATGCCACTGGTAGCTCGCTTCTTCCTTTACCAAGACGACACTGACGGAATATTCTGACACCGCCAAATATAGATTTAATGTTTCTCCATCTTCTGGCTTGGTCAACATCGGCGGATTTCCCAGTTGTTCTTTGATTTTCAGAAAAGCTTCTTCACAATTAGGGGTCCACAGAAAATCCTTCTCTCTCCCTTTGATTGCTTTGAAGAATTCTTTGCACCTATCCGACGACTTCGACACAAATCGATTCAGGGCCGCAATCCTTCCTGTTAGACTCTGTACCTGTTTGACACTGGTGGGGGATTTCATGTCTAGCAGAGCTTTTATTTTTGCCGGGTTGGCCTCAATCCCCCGGTTATTGACCATGAATCCCAAGAATTTTCCCGATTCTACGCCGAACACGCATTTCTGCAGGTTTAGTTTCATCCTATATTTTCTCAGGATATGGAACATTTCAGTTAAGTCGGCGACGTGGTCTTCCGCCCTTTTCGATTTCACGAGCATGTCATCCACATACACTTCCATAGTCTTCCCAATCTGCTTCTTGAACATTTTGTTTACCAACCTTTGGTAAGTGGCACTGGCGTTGATCAGAATAAATGGCATTCCAATATAGCAGTAGAGCCCTCTATCAGTGATGAAAGAGGTGTGCTCCTGGTCAGGCTCATACATAAGGATCTGGTTATACCCGAAATATACGTCCATGAAGCTGAGCAGGGCATGCCCCGCCGTGGCGTCGACCAACTGATCAATTCTTGGTAGGGGAAAACTATCTTTTGGGCGTGCTTTATTTAGGTCGGTAAAGTCCACGCACGTTCTCCATTTGCCGTTGGGCTTTTTTACCAATACCGGATTTGCTAGCCATTCTGGGTAAAAAGATTCTCGAATTAGTCCGACGTCTAGGAGCCTTTCTACTTCTTCTGCTAGGGCTATAACTCTTTCTCCACTTACGGCCCTTCGTTTTTGTCGAACCCCTTTATGCTTGGGGTCGATATTCAATCGATGGCACATTATTTCTGGATCAATCCCCACCATATCAGAATGGCTCCATGCAAATACATCAAGGTTTTCTAACAGAAATATTGACAGACCTTCCTTTAACCTTGGTGTCAATTGGGACCCTATTCTCAGAACCTTACTCGGGTCTTTTTCATCAACGGGGATCTCGATCGTATCTTCTGCTGGCCCCATCTTTTCCGTCGGCATTGGTATCCGGGGATCCAAGTCAAGGGGATTATAGATCTCCTGATCTTGTAGAGAGGGTGCATTCCCTTCAGGAGGTGTGCCTTGCGTAGTAGAGTTATCAATTTTTTCAGTATATTTTGCGGGCGGGGGTGCTTCTGCAAGAGGTATGACGTCACCCTGTTCGAGGCTTTGCAAGATACCGAATCTTCCTTCTAAACGTTCCCCATGGAAATCTGCTTGGACTATGGTATACATCGCCTCCTCTTCTTCTTCTAACACCTCAATTCTGATTGTGTCTTCCAGGTACAACATTGTCGAGGGCAACTCAGAGGGATGTTCTTCTTCTTGCTCAACATAATAGTGGACTCAGATTTCCTCGGTTGGTTGCTCAATGCTTTTCTCTCGATCCACGTTCGGAGTATCATCGGCGTGGGAGTCTTTTCTGAACCCTTTCATTGCTTGCCTGTAGCACTCTCGTGAATCATATTGGGAACCCCTGATACTTCCCACTCCATTTGGCATTAGAAATTTGATTGTTAGGTGATGAATTGAAGTGATGACTCTCATCTCCCGTAGAAAAGGTCGTCCCAATAACACGTTGTGGGATGATTCCTGATTCAGAACCTTAAATTCGAGCATCTTTATTATCGATAGTGGGCTTTCCCCTAGTGTGCATGGGAGCCGAATTGACCCCATGACTCTGACTCCTGCACCTGAAAAACCATAGACCCACGAGTCTTCCCCCGACATATCCTGATCAGGCAGTCCCATCTTCTTGAAGGTGCTGTAATAGAGGATGTTTGCGGAGCTTCCATTGTCCACGAAGGCTCTATGGACATTCTTTGTACCGATTTGGATGGAAATAACCAACGCATCATTGTGTGGGTGATGTACCCATCGGGCATCTGTTTCTCTGAAAGTGATATCCATGGACTCCCCTTTAAACACTTTGGGTGGCCGGGTTTCCACCCTATGAATATCTGTGAGAGGCCTAAACCGGGCTTCCCTAGCGTATTTTGCCAAGGCTCGGTTGCTGCATTCCATTCCGGGATCTCCCCCGTAGATTGTTCGGATACTGCCATCTCTGATAAATTTGTTTTCCTCCGGGGTATCATTGTTTGTCCCGCGTGGGGCTCGTCTTTCCTCTTCCCTTGTCCTGTCATCCTTGTGCTTCCTTACTTCCTTGACTACCCATTCTCCGAGGTATCCTTCCTTGATAAGCGCTTCGATTTCATCTTTTAAATGTCGGCACTCGTGCGTGTTATGTCCAGATGATCCATGGTATTCACAATATTTTTTCTTGTCTTTGCTTTGCCATGATGATAAAGCTTCAGGTTTCCTAAATAGCCCTTTATTTCTGTTTACCTCATAGATATGGTCGATAGATGCGACCAAAGGTGTGTACCGGCTTGTCTTGTAGTCATAGTTTGAGGGAGGGCTCCATCCCCTCCTTGTGCTTGTTGTATTTATCCGGTCTGGGCTTCGACTATTCCTTCGGTATCTCGGGCTTGGTGACCTATCCCTCTTCCTTCCTTTGTTTCTTTGACTCGACTGTGAAGTTGATTGTACATCTGCCAAAGATTGTTCTATAGCTTTAAAGGATTCTGCCAAAGCGAAGACATCTGCGAGAGTGGCCGGATCTTTTCCTTGCAAGTGCTTCCAAAAATCTGAACCAACCCTTAATCCTGCGATCAGGAAACTTTTTAGGGCTTCGTCTGAGGCCCCCCTCACGCTAGTAGACTCGGCGTTGAACCTTTTAAAGTACGATGTTAAACTTTTATTTTCTCTTTGCCTAATATTGGCAAGAGTTGTGACAGAGGGAGCGTATCTCACCGCGGCTTGGAACTTAGTTAAGAACAAATTCTTCATCTGATCCCACGAGGTGATCACTCTTGGCCCGAGCTTTTGAAACCACTGCTGGGCGCTTTCTCTAAAGGTTGCTGCCAAGAGACGATATCGAGCCAAGTTTGGGACTTGGTACACATCCATCTCTATATTAAAACGACCCAGGAATTCCACCGGATCTGAGTTTCCGTGGAAGCGGAGATCGCTGGTAGTGTTGCGATACCCGGCCGGCAATTGCGCATCCCTTACTGCTGCCGAGAATGGGGACGGGATTTCAGCTGTAGCCGCCACCCTGCCTTCGAGATGGTTAAGTAGCCTTTTCAGATCTCCTACATTGAAAGTTCCCACGCCGGGAATGGTCTGCATTTGAGTCTGTGAACCTTGGGGTTGCAATGGAGGTATTTCCACTTGATTCCCCCCGGGAGGGGCTTGCTGCTGGTTTGTATTATGGGCGTCTTCAGGTATTACAATTATTTCAGGATTTCATCCCTGATTTCCCTCTTGATTCTCTTCTCCACCTTGGCCGCGGCCTCGAACCGTACCGCGGTCATAGTTTTCTATATTCCTGGGGTCATCATGTTCCACATAATCATAGCCATCTGCTTGGTTATTCCAGCGGGAATCGAGGTGTCTGCGGTAATTGTCACGATGATATCCGTCTAAATATCTGCCTCGGCCTCCACCTCTTCCCCTCCATTGAGGCCTTCTCCATCGATCGTTTCCATACCCACGTCCATGATCGCGGTGCCGCTCCCGATTTTCCTGGGGATTCGGGGGCACACGCGTTGGATCGCGGTGCCGCTCCCGATTATCCTGGGAATTTAGGGGCACACGCGTTGGATCGCGGTGCCGCTCCCGATTATTCTGGGAATTCAGGGGCACACGCGTTGGATCGCGGTGCCGCTCCCGATTTTCCTGGGAATTCAGGGGCACACGCGTTGTATCATGGGGCATCACATCTCCGCGATCAGCTTCTCTCTGCCATTCAAGTAACACCATTCTCAAATCGTCATCGCCCAAGCGAATCCCCAAGCGATCTTTCAGAGCTGCAAAGCCTCGTGGCTGATTCTCCGGTATTGATTTCGCCTGCCGGCGTTCCTCGAGACTACGTCCAGAACGGTGTGGATGGGTGGCTCCCCGGTTATCTATTCGCAGAATTTCCCGTCCATCAGCATCTTCTTCCACTAGCTCAACGATCGGGGACGTGTCATTAGAATAGTCCAGGCGTCGCGGGGTTATCGGCACGCGCCCTCTTTCAGTGTCGCCATGGCCGGCCGAGACATCCCTGTCTGTCATGGGTGCTTTTCCAGGCGCCTGAGCCGCTCGGTTGTGGTGAAGACCTCTCCTGCCCTTGCGTCATTCCACGGTGCTTAACCTTGAATCGAAACCATTCAAAGCATCGCCCATGCGATACAGTTGTTCCAACAAGTCAGCATTGCTGATGAGCACAGGCGGCTATCCTCCAACGTCCGGTGTGGGATGGTCAGTCATTGGCGGAACGTAGGGTTCATATTCATAGCCATGATCGAAATCTTCTTCAGAACTTCCATCGTAAAAACCTCCATCATGATATTGAGACATCCTTCCTCCCAGATGTAGATCTTGTTAGGCCCCTCCTTCTAGCGCCAATTTATTGACGGAGGAATTTGGGAACAACAAAACTTGAGGTTAGTAGCCGGAAACAAGATCTGTGATGGCGGTTCTTTATCGGAAACGTGAGCAGTAGTCGGTGGATCCGATGAACAGTATTCGTCAGAAAAGATGAACAGTATTTGGTGGTGGTGATTATTGGGGGCTGAGATTGCTTAGGGTTAGTGGTGGCTCCTTTGCGCTCTCGCTTCTGACCCCTTACAATGTGCCTACGTACCCCTATTTATAGGGGATCAAGCCCACGTAGTTCTTGGGGAACAAGAAACCTAATGGGCTTAGATTTCTTATCCCGAGGCCCAATAGGAAATCTACTGGAAACCGTCTTCTACTAGCTTTAGGAATGTCCGCCGATGAGGCCCAACCACAAAGGCCCAAGGCTCGTCCGTGGCTTCGAGACATCACGGATAAGGCATCTCCCTGGCCAAGGATAACCCTCCGCTACCAGCTGTTTCTCTAGTCCGTGGACGCAGGTATAGCCGTGGTTCACCCCAAATGTTGGACGCATCCTTGTCCCCCGATAAGGAGCCCCTACCAGATTGCAGGACAAGTGATCCCAAGCTTTTGGGTGCAAAGTGCAGGATACTCCGAAGTCTCCCAACGAGGACACCCGTTGACTACAGAGACAGAGCTCCCAAAGCACACACCAGATTTTACCCCACATCCCCAATGAGGACACCCATTGACTACAGGAGGAGGCCTTCAGTCCAGGCATACCCCTGGAGGTCTCTGACCACGGACACCGCCTTTCCTGTAGATATGCTACAGGAAGGAGTTCCTCAATAGAGTACCTGCATCAAGTAGGTTAGTAATAATAATCTCCATCTTCCTTGAGCCTTCTAGAGAATCCACCTAATCAGCACATAAAAGCTATGCTTATGTCCAAGTAGAAATTCAAGGCGCGCCCTAACATCTCTGTATGTTGGCGCCGCCCTGTATCACCAGCTTTTGGTTTCTCATACCATTTTACATCATAAGGCGCGCCCTAAACTATTCATCTTTGGGGCTGACTTTAATTCTGCCCAAGCCACAGTATGGACATGTCGAAGTAATCATGTCCAAATGATCCACCCAAGGAGCCTTCCTTACCTAGGGCGCGCCCTAAGGCTCACTATAGGTCAGACTCCAATCAAGCCACTCATCTATCTTTTTTCAACGATTAGACGCGCCTCGTCATGTTCAAGGGCGCGCCTTTAAGGCAAAACGGTCACGGGCCACTCAACTGTTTAACCAATGCAGCGCGTTCTTAGGGCGTGCCATCTGTTTATGGAAAGTTAATCTTATCTTTTCCTAGTTTTTAGGCATTTCTCCTTCAATTTTACCTACTTTATCAATCTTAATCTGAATATTGTTTATACCAACATTTGGGCATAACAGGAAGTTTAGAATAAGATAGCATAGTTTATAAAGGCTGGGGATGTGAATGTGAAAACTATTGAACTAGACAAGAATCTTTCATTATTGCTGAAACACAAATAACTTAAAATTCAAAGCACATCCGCAGTTTCAGCCTTATATTCCTTTGCATCAATGCAGTCACTGATTAGCTTCTAGCTAGTTGGGGAATATGTGTTTTTTGGTCATTCACCCTAAAGCTTCTTATTTAGGGTCCTAAAATGCATATTTTTGCAGTTCCTCAACATTCTTTTAATCACCATTTATTTTTTGTATGGTTCAAATTTATTAACCTAAACTATCTTTTGCTCTTGAGTTTCTTTGTAATTCAATGGTGAACAATAACATAATAATAATATAGTTAAACATCTGCCAGCTTGCTAAAACCGCCATAATATAAAGACTTAATTACTAAAAAAAGAAACTATTAAGCTCTTGTGTTTTTTCAAATCAAACCATAGAATATTTTCATTACTGCACAATGCAACCGACTATAAAAACTAACTTCATTGATGCAAAATGCAACCAACTACAAACGCTATACTTATATAAATTATCAACAATTACACAACTATGAATAGTTTACAGTTATAAGGTGGATTCAACGTAAATTGCCAAATCATCCAATGCTTAACAAAACTTGAAACCTTAAACTATTCTCACAAACTTATTGTAGATGAGATTTATCTTTTCAACACAATCTATAATTTTAGCCTTTTGAAACTATATCTTATGAAAATTTTGTTGCAATCCTTCTCAACAACGAACGAAGATTGTTTTTTTGGAAACGTAGAGACAAATTATTGTTCTCGCCTATCAATAAAAAAGCTACCCTCCCCAAGTTTGACTATACATGTCCTTAAAGTATTTTACAATAATGTCTTCCAGCCAACCCGATTCACCAGATTGCGCCTTCGTTCTTCTAGAAACTAGCAATGCTAACAAAATTACTATTCCATTTCTTTCAAATGTCTGGACGCTACAACAAAATATGCCAATTACGACGGCGAATTTAAGAATAAAAATCAAGAAGAATATACAAAGACAAGATGTGATTTCCACATAGTGTATTTACTATTTACGTGTGCTTATAGTTTTAGAAATATAGGTATGTGACTTTTTACACAAACGTTCTGAACTAAAAATTTTGCGACATTACTGTTAGTCGCTATCTCTTAATAATGTTATGTCTAATTCTTGCCTTGTGAATCAAAGAAATTTGATTAGTTACGAAGTTAAAGACAAAATGTGATTTCAATATAGTGTTTTTACTATTTACGTGTGCTTATAGTTTTAGAAATATAGGTATGTGACTTTTTACACAAACGTTCTGAACTAAAAATTTTGCGACATTACTGTTAGTCGCTATCTCTTAATAATGTTATGTCTAATTCTTGCCTTGTGAATCAAAGAAATTTGATTAGTTACGAAGTTAAAGACAAAAATGTTAAAAATAAAATATAATTTTGACTTAAAATAATAGAAGAGTATGGACTATTTTAGATTATTTTTGATTTTGTCTAAACTCTAGAACTCTCTATAGAGTGTTCTAGTTGTGTGTCTTTTGATGTCTAACATTTAAGCACGAGTCTTTTGAACTCTAGCAATTAAGTAAGTGTCTAGAGTTTTCCATGGAGTCCTATATAAAGCCTTGTACCAAATCATTTGTAATCAAGTCATTTTCAAGCATTATATTTTACATAAAATACCTCTTATCCTCAATATTTTTGAGTTGTGTGCGTTTGAGTGAGATCCTTTCTTCCAACAAAGTGGTATCAAGAGCCAAAGGTTCTACTTGTCTTCAAAGAAGACTTTTGTTTTGTTAAAGAAGAAGGAGATCATGGCAAATGGAATGTCTCAATGGCAAATGCCAAAATTCACCAAAGACAATTACGAGAATTGGTGCATTCCTATGAAGGCGATCCTTGGAGCAAATGATGTGTCGGAACTTGTGGAGAAAGGATTAATGGTGCCCGAAGATGAAGCAAATTTGAATCAAGTTCAAAAAGATCAACTACAAGCCCAAAGAAAGAAGGACCAAAAGGCGATTATGATCATCCATCAATGTTTGGATGATTCTATGCTATAAAAGGTGGCTTCCGCAACAACATCAAAGAAAGTTTGGGATATTCTAAATTCTTCTTTTAGTGGAGATGCAAAAGTGAAGAGAGTTCGGTTACAAACACTTCGTGGCGAGTTTGAGGCTTTGCGAATGAAAGAATCCGAATCAATTTCGGATTATTTTTTAAGGGTCTTGACTATTGTCAACCAAATGAAAAGTAATGGAGAAGAGGTAAGTGATGTTCGTGTTATTGAAAAAATTCTTCGTTCTCTTGTCTCTAAATTTGATTATAAAGTCGTGGCAATTAAGGATGCTAAAGATATAGATGAAATGACTATTGATGAGCTTATGGGATCACTACAAGCCCATGGAGAAAAAATGTTAAAAAAGAATGAACCAATTGAACAAACCTTGCAAGCAAAACTATCTTTCAAAAATAATGATGGAAGATACACAAGTCAAAGAGGTCGTGGCCAAGGATGTAGACGAGGCTTCTTACATGGACAAGGAAGAGGACGTGGCCAACAAAGAGAGGAAAATCAAAAGGATGAAAGAGTGTGCGAGACAAGAAATTCAAGAGGCCGTGGAAGAGGAAGATTTATTTCAAGGTATGACAAATCAAATATCAAGTGTTATAATTGTCAAAAATTTGGTCATTATGCTTCTGAGTGCCGCACTTTAAGAAATCAAGTTGAGGAGAAAGCTAATCTTGTAGAAGACAAAGGCAATGAACCCACTTTACTTTTAGTACAAAAGGAGAAGAAAATTGTGGAAAAAATCTATGGTATCTTGATAGTGGGGCAAGCTATCATATGTGTGGAAATAAAAACTTGTTCGTGGATCTCGATGAAAATGTGAATGGAAAAGTCACTTTTGGAGACTCTTCGGGAGTGCCCATCAAAGGAAGAGGTAACATCTTAATTCGCTTGAAAAATGGAGATCATGATTTTATTTCAAGTGTTTATTATGTGCCTAGTATGAAAATAATATCTTAAGTTTGGGCCAACTAATGGAGAAAGGCTACACCATCACCATGAAAAATGAATTTCTTAACTTGAGAGACTCTTGTGATAATTTAATTGCTAAGGTGCCTATGACCAAGAATCGTATGTTTATTCTCAAAATTGAAAATGATGGTCCAAAATGTTTAAAGGCTTGTATTGGAGATTCTTCTTGGCTTTGGCATCTTGGGCTTAGGCACTTAAATTTTGAAGGATTAAATTCACTATCTAAGAAGCACATGGTGAATGGTTTGCCTCACATCAATCATCCAGATCAAATTTGTGAAGGATGTCTATTAACAAAGCAATCAAGAAGGAGTTTTCCTAAGGAATCTATGACAAGAGCAAAGGAGCCGCTTGAACTTATTCACTCAGATGTATGTGGGCTTTTTAAACCTCCATCTTTTAGCAAAAACCGTTATTTCTTATTATTTATTGATGATTTTAGCCGCAAGACATGGGTGTATTTTCTCAAAGAGAAGTCTCAAGTTTTTGAATGCTTTAAAAAATTCAAAGCCCAAGTTGAAAAGGAGAGCAACTATCAAATAAAAGCAATTCGTTCGAATCGAGGAGGCGAATTCAATTCAAATGAGTTCTTAAAATTTTGTGAAGATCATGGAATAAGAAGACCCGCAACGGTGCCAAGATCATCTCAACAAAACGGAGTCGCTGAAAGAAAAAATAGAAGTATTCTTAACATGGCTCGAAGCATGCTAAAAAGCAAAAATATGCCTAAGGAATTTTGGGCCGAAGCGGTAGATTGTGCCGTTTATTTGTCAAATCGATGTCCAACAAGAAGTGTCAAAGACATGACTCCACAACAAGCATGGAAAGGAAAAAGACCATCTATTACTCACTTACGAGTTTTTGGAAGCATAGCTTATGCACATGTCGATGATGAGCTACAAACAAAGTTGGATTACAAAAGTCAGAAGTATGTCTTTGTTGGCTATGATGCAAGAGCAAAGGGGTACAAACTTTACAACCCCATCAATGGAAAAATTGTTATTAATAGAGATGTTGTGTTTGATGAAGATAACTCATGGGATTGGAGCAATGCTGAAGAAGATTATAATTTCTTCCCATTTATTGATGAAGAAGATATCGAAGAAAATTATGGGCAACATATCACTCCTCCCACATCACCACGAGCAACAAGTAGTGATGGACAAACAACTCCCTCATCTTCTTCAAGTGATAGTGATGAGACACCACCAAAGAATTATAGAAATCTTCAAGAGATTTATGATGAAACGGATGAGGTGCCCACCATTTCTGACTTAACTCTACTTTGTCTTCTAGAGGAAACTGAACCAACAAACTTCAAAGAAGCCGTGCAAGATGAAAGGTGGAAGAAAGTAATGCAGGAGGAGATTGAGTCAATCAAGAAGAATGACACATGGGAGTTAGCAACACTTCCTAAAGGGAAAAAAGCTATTGGTGTGAAGTGGTTATATAAGGTGAAGAAAAATGCCCAAGGCATGGTTGAAAAATACAAGGCAAGATTGGTAGCCAAAGGCTACAATCAAAGACATGGAGTGAATTATGATGAAGTATTTGCACCGGTCGCAAGAATGGAGACTATAAGGTTAATAATCTTGTTGGCGGCACAAAATGGATGGAAAATTCATCAAATGGATGTAAAATCTGCTTTTTTGAATGGTGTTATTGAAGAAACTGTGTATGTGGAGCAACCATTGGGATACATGGTGAAAGGACAAGAAGGAAAAGTATTAAAGTTAAAAAAGGCCCTATACGGATTGAAACAAGCGCCAAGGACATGGAATAGTAGACTTGACAAATACTTTCAATCTCAAGGATTTCACAAGTGTCCTCATGAACATGCTCTATATGCCAAGGTTACAAAAAATAGAGAATTTTTTCTTGCGTGCTTATATGTGGATGATTTAATATTTACGGGAAATAGTCCAAGTATGTTCGAGAAATTTAAGATAGACATGGAAAGAGAATTTGAGATGACCGATATTGCGCCTATGTCTTACTATCTTGGCATTAAAGTGAAGCAAATGAATGATGGAATATTAATATCACAAGGAAGCTATACAAGGGAGATATTGAAGAAGTTCAAGATGGAAAATTGTCAAGCCATTAGCACCCCTATTGAGTGCGGAACAAAGTTGTCAAATTTTGAAGAAGGTGAGAAGGTGGATCCCACTTACTTCAAAAGTCTTGTGGGAAGTTTGAGATACTTAACATGCACGAGGCCCGACATACTCAATAGTGTTGGACTTGTTAGTCGCTACATGGAGACGCCAACAACAACACACTTGAAGGCGGCCAAGAGGATTCTTCGTTATCTTAAAGGTACGATGGATTATGGGTTATTTTATCATCATTATAGTGAATTCAAACTTGTTGGTTATTGTGATAGTGATTGGGCCGGTGACATTGATGAGCGAAAGAGTACCACCGGATATGTGTTCTTTATGGGTGATATATCTTTTTCATGGAGTTCAAAAAAGCAATCCATTGTTACTTTATCTACTTGTGAAGCGGAATATATGGCGGCATGCTCCTATGTTTTTCAAGCTATATGGTTAAGGAAAGTTTTAGAGGAGTTCAACATGGCACAAAATGAGTCTACCGAAATATTGGTTGATAATAAGTCGGCTATAGCTTTGGCAAAAAATCCGGTATTTCATGAATGTAGTAAGCATATTGACATAAAATATCATTATATTCACGAATGCATTGCAAGAAATGAAGTGGAGGTCAACTATGTGAAGTACCAAGATCAAATAGGTGACATCTTTACAAAGCCTCTCAAGAGTGACGTATTCAACAAATTTCGGAGACTACTTGGGATAGTCAAAATTAAGGGAGGGTGTTAAAAATAAAATATAATTTTGACTTAAAATAATAGAAGAGTATGGACTATTCTAGATTATTCCTGATTTTGTCTAAACTCTAGAACTATCCATAGAGTGTTCTAGTTGTGTGTCTTTTGATGTCTAGCATTTAAGCGAGAGTCTTTGAACTCTAGCAATTAAGTAAGTGTTTAGAGTTTTTCATGAAGTCCTATATAAAGCCTTGTACCAAATCATTTGTAATCAAGTCATTTTCAAGCATTATAGTCTATATAAAATACCTCTTCTCCTCAATATTTTTGAGTTGTGTGAGTTTGAGTGAGATCCTTTCTTCCAACAAAAAAGATAAAACACTTCACATAAATTGCATGCCAGCGTGATCCTTACTTAAAGATGCTCTGCCTATAAACTCGGTTGAGAAGCCTGTAAAGATACCGTTTGAGCCAGTCAAGAAGTAGTTGGTGAAGAAACCAACTGATAACTCTGTTTCTTCCCCGGTCTTCTCCGCTCTCTCCACGAGCTTGAATCTCTCCACGAGCTTGAACTTAGTACACGTGGCAGGAGTTGTGTGGTTGAACTGCTGTGTGGGGGCTTCTGCAAAACAGAACCGGAGGGGGGTCGTGTCCCCGCGACAACTCCGGTGTAAGAATAAGAATAGAGTTTCTTGAAGGAGAAGAAAAAGGAAGATAGAGCTATTCACATATATATGCAGTGGTGTGTATAAATGTGTAGGGAGCAAGTAAATATTTTCCAACCCCTAAAACCCCTTTATGGGGCCTTATACAGGCTCCCAAATTTAGGGTTTTAGGGGTTTGTACCTCTTCATCCCAGCCCTTGGTGAATAATTGGATGATTTAGATTATAAATGGGGCCCATCTATCCCATAGCACCTGGGGTGTCTTGAGATTTGGATATATAGACGGCTGGGATGTGGTTGTTCCATTTCTGGTAATATTGGACAGTTGACATTTTGGCCACCTGCCACGTGTCCCAGGGACCACCCTCGTCCGGGCATGGGGGACCCTTTTCTTGGGCTTTTGTAATGTTCTTTAGGGCCTGATTACTTATGACCTATCATTTTCCTCCCACTCCCTTATGCAGGTTTTCTCGGATGGGGGAGTAGTATTGTATTCCGAAGTTGTGTTTTTTTGTGTTTCTTGCTTGTTACTTGGAGAAAATTTTGTCTTTTTCTTTGATTTATAGCCCTTAACCCCAGGGTGTTGTTGGATACAAGTCCCCGGGGTTGTGTTTGGGAGGCCATTTTATTTTTGTAACTTGGAAATGTTTTTGCATTTTTCTTTGATTTATGGCCCCTAACCCCTGGGTGGTGTTCGACACAAGTCTCCGGGGTTGTATTTGGGTAGGCTATTTGATTTTTGTAACTTGAGAATTTTTTTGCATTTTCTTTGATTTATGGCCCCTAACCCCGGGGTGTTGTTAGGTACAAGTCTCCGGGGTTGTGTTTGGGCAGGTCCTTTAATTTTTGTAATTTGGGATTTTTTTTGCATTTTTCTTTGATTTATGGCCGCTAACCCCGGGATGTTGTTAAGTACAAGTCTCCGGGGTTGTGTTTGGGTAGGTCCTTTAATTTTTGTAACTTGGGAAATTTTTTGCATTTTTCTTTGATTTATGGCCCATGGCCCCTAACCCCGGGGTGTTGTTGGGTACAAGTCTGCGGGGTTGTGTTTGGGTAGGCCCTTTGATTTGACCGGTTAAGTACGGAAGTGACTGATATATATGCAGTTTTTGTCATTTTTCCGGGGTGTTAGGCGGCGGTTGAGTGTCTTGTATGAATATATACGTGTATATATATATATCAAACGTTGCAGTTTTTCCCTTCTTTCTCCTTAAAAGTCGCGCCTGTTAAATAATTACAGCTATTTAATCATTAACTGCTGTGGTTACTTTTTGGAAGGCCAGGATCGCGCCACGTGTCCCATTCCTGTGGACACGATTTTTCAACAGTTGAGTGGGTTTTTACCCTTCCTTTGCTCTATAAATACTCGCCTCTTTCATTTTTTTCATTCTTTACGCAATCACAAACGTCAAAAACCCTTTAAGTTTTTCTGGAAGGCGAATTTCAGAGCTTTTCTTCTTTGAATCCTTTTATATATCCTGCTTTCTTGTAAGTTCTCACTTTTCCCTTGACTTTCTTCGTAGCACTTGTACTTGATTTGATGAACTAAGTAGGCGAGTGTTTCGAATGCATGTAACTATTTTCAAATGCAACTATCGGTTTAATTTTATTGTTTTGGGTTTTGATATTTGGTATGCAAAACTGTTGTTGTGTTTAGAGTTTTTGTACGTGCAATTTTGGTTTTATTTCGTAAAAATGGGTTTGTTTTGGTACTTATTGTGTTTTTGTTTTTGGTTTTTTGGAGTTTAGGTTTTTGTAAAATCTGGGTTTATGTTTATTGTTCATCGATGTTCTTCGTGTTTTGGTATAAGTATATGTGTATGTATAGGTTTTAGGACATACTTCGGTTGTTTTGATTTCGAAGTTATTTGTTTCTGGGTTTTTTTTGTTGTCTTGGTTTTTGGTATCCGAAATGACATAGACTCCGGGTAGTTATATGGTTAGCAGATTTAAATAGTTGGCTAACCTTGAACTTAGATCTGCCCGTCCTGTATTCTTAGGGTTGCCCGAAATCTCGTCTAATGACGCTTCCCCGGATCGAGATAACATGCCTCCCCGTTCTTCCCAGCCCGTAGTTGATGTAACACCCCCAGATCCGGGGTCAGGGATCCGGGTCGTCACGGTCTTTCTTTCCACAATATCACTTCACTTAATTAATAATAATTAACCTCATGTTGTGACCCCACACTAACACACACCACAACCCGTTATAGTCTCAGAGATGAAATTGAAATAAGTACAAGTCTTTAAATCCACAATTTAAAAGTTATTACAACCCAAAATGATTACTTAATAAGTTTACAATTAATTGCCATTATCTGCCACAAGTTATAATTATACATAATTGATTCTCAAAAGTAGATGGTCTGATCTACAATAGATCTACCTCTGCAGCTATAGCAGCTACAACATCAACGGGAAGACGCGGGACGCTTCCCACGCGCTTGTGCTGGGTCTGCTTGAGTCTGGCCATCCTTCCTAACTGTTGTTGTGTGATGAAGAAATAAAGCAAGAGTGAGCATTATAGCTCGCAAGATAATATATAGTGTAATCAATGATGCAAGTATCTAATAGATAACTTACTGAAAACCTTTATCAAAAGTAAGATAATTACTTACTGGATATAAGCTGAAAGGAAGATGAAGTTACCAAATACTTCACTATACTTATATCATTTATAAGGCTACTTGAACTACCACTGTTCAAAGTATTATAGGTTTAAAAAAAATCATCCCATAGATGAGACCACAAGTTAAGACTTGAATAGATTCAATCTTTTAAATATTATTGAATGAAATAAAGTTATGAGATACTTTATTTAGTCCCGATATATATATCCACATATATATCTCTTAAACATTTCCTGGAACCTCTGTTATGTAAAGTATGAACAGAGTTTGAAACATCCAATGAATTTTGGAAAGGAAAAGAATTTTGGCATAAACCAGATATCTTGCTGATCAGGCAAAGATACCAATAAGTAACCTTTTCTACTAGTAGATGGATGAATCCCCCACCGGTCATCACCCTGGCCACATAAGGACCTTGTGCTGGACCGCCACCCGGCCTCTTACGCGTTGATGGACTGCCACCCAGCCACTTACACTTTGATAGACCGTATCCCGGCCTGTCGCTTATGCCGACTCAATTAGACGGGCTTACTTCCCGAACATTGGGCAAGTAATCAATTCATTCATCAAAACAGCAACCTTGTTGCGAATATAAAATACACCACAGAGCCGGATCCCTTAGATTTTTGAGCGAGTATTCAAGTCCCCTTAAAATGGAAGATCTTGAATTAGAAAACAAGTTTTGGGATCCGCTCTACCTTTTAAATACATTTTGAAGACTCGAAAACATTTTTAAGAATGTTTGGAGTAGTACTGATTTATTAAAATAAATCAGTCCCGATATGAAAGAAATATCTGAATATTATTATTTAAATAATATTCCCATAAGAATAATTGAAGTAGAAGTTGGAAAACTTATACTTGAATGAATAGCAAATAATCAAAGATATACTTATACGAAAGTAATATCTTATTTGAATAATCAAAAATAAGTTTGATTATCGAAATATTATTCTTTAATAAAATAAAGAATTTTATTAAATAATAAGCGGAGTCATAATACCTCGAATGAATATTATAAATAATATTCATTAAATAAAATAAAGGAGTCAATATATCCTCAAATGACTATCCAATTAACAATCATTAAATAATATAAACTGAGTCATAAGCCCTCGGATGAATATTCGAAATAATATTCAATAATAAAATAAAGGAGTCATAAGTCCTCGGATGAATATTCAAATAATATTCATAAAATAAAATAAAGTTATCGAATAAACCTTATTCGATTAATAGTTTGGAAAACTATAACCATATATATATAAATATATATATATATATAAAATCTACTCGGGATCCTCGACTCCCGGTTTTAGAAAATGTTTTCACCTTTGGGTCCCTATACTAAGGGTATATGCAAATTACCGCTATCCTCTAGTATAGGTATTATCAACTGAACCAACAGATATATATGGTAAGAATACGAAACAGGCATGCATATATATACCATATCAGCATGCTTCAATATATCGCAACATTTCCTAATTAACCAACATGCATCTATCGCAAGATAATGCATATACAAATATACATCACAACAACAGTATAACGGGTAGAAAACTTGCCTGAGCGACTGGGAGTGAAAAAAAGGCTCGGGACGAGTCTGGTAACCTATAATCAACAAGTAAGTTGGAATTAAACCAAAGTCACTTGTAATTCTATACTCTAACCAAATTAGACTTTAACGCTCGCTTTGCGCTTACTGGTTCTCTTAAGTCACTCAAGTACCCTCGGCTCCACTATTTTTAATAAATTAACCATTACGAGTTTTAAGGCGATTCTTTCGCGAGTGGCTTACCAACTACCTAACACACTTACCATAATTGTTTCATACATTAATTAACCCTTTTTGGTCTTTAACCTATGTTTCAAAGTAAGGCGAGGGGAAAAGTTTCGTTCGCGAAATGCCGTTACTTGAAACGGTCGTTTCTCCTAAACCGTGCATCGGAATCGAACGAACTACATATCAAAACGAAGCTCGTAACATGAGCTATCTAAAAATGGCAATGGTTAAAATCTAGCAGGGGGTTCTCGGGTCCTAATGTTATGAACAAAAGCAGTCTAAAGTAAATCGAACATTACGAGGGCTATGTTTACGCGATTTCCCAAATTTAAACCATTCAAAAACCATCACAATTCAACCTCAACCCATTCATACAACCAAAGTCCATCCTTATCACATCATAACAGCCCCAATCAATTCAATATTAACATTTATACTTATACCTAAGCTTGAATTTAACTATACTTAAGTTCTTTTAACCAAAACAACAAGATTCACCATTCCATTTCACTACCACTCCAACCCACACTCAAAATTACAAGCATTAAGCTACTATATCACCATAATAATCAAAATCATCTTATTATACATAGGAATCTAGGGTTTGGAGATGATATACCTTCCTTGAAGTGGTGGGAGTAGCTAGGAAGCCTTAAGAAGCTTTGAGAAGTCTTATGGATGCTTGGATCTTAAAGGAAAACAAGAAAAAATTCAAGTTAAAACCTTGAAAACACTATTCATTGTCTTCTTCATTGATTTATTGAAGAAGATTGAGAAAGAATTGAAGGCTTAAACTCATGATATAGCCATAACTATGCATAAGGATGATTAGGGAATTAACTCACCAATTTAGGAAGCTTGGATCTTGGATTTTGAAAATTCTTGCCTTTAAAAAGTGAAAAAGCCGAGAGCAAATGAAGAAATAATGCCTTGGTTCCTTTTTGTTTTGATGAAGAATGAATTATTTGGCTTGGATGGTTGGTTTTGTTTTTGTTTTAGTTAATTACCTATTTAACCTTGGACTTCATGTGGTTCTCATTCAACCACACCTCCTTCCTTCCCATGTCATGCTTGTGTCATGCTATGATGTCATCTTTCCCTCCTTGTCCTCTTCTCATTGGTTGGGTGACATCATCCCCACTAATCTCTTTGATTAACTTCCTAATTGTTTACCTAATGACCGCTGATCTGTTATACGGTTCGCTTAACTTTCGTTTTCGTTTATCGTTTGAGGGATCATACCCGGGATCTTATTACTTAGGTTCCCTTAACCTTTCTCAATATATAATATTCCTTTTATGATCCTCTCTTATAATCCTTTAATTTAAATCCTTTTTATCCTGTTACCTTATACTCAAATCTTTCCGTATCTAGTGGATTTCCGGGAAAATTCAAAGTGTTCGGAATTGGATTCTGACGATCTTTACATACACTTATATGTCATATAGAGTGCCAATAAAATCTCAGAATATCCATAAAAGAACCCCTACCTAGTGTGGCATGAAAAGTTTTCTCATTCAGCAAAAACACTATTCATAAGGGTTTCAAAAATTTTCTAAAAATTGGGGTTATTACAGTCTCCCCTCCTTAAAAGGATTCCGTCCCGGAATCAGATTAAAAATGAATATGGATACTCTCTTAGCATTGCACTTTCTAACTCTCGAGTAAATTTTCCCACATTGTGGTCCTACCACCAAACTCTGCCTAGTTTAATAACCCTTCTTCTAAGCACTTATCCCTTTTCGATCTATAACCCTTCCTTGTTGCTCTATATAGGTTACGTCGGGTTGCTTTTCTATGCGCTCATATGTCCCTATTTATCTGGCATCCGAATTACACTTCCTTAACATTGACACATGGAACACATTATGAGCTTGCTACATGTTCGGGGGTAGGGCTAGCTCATATGCTAACTTCCCAATACGTCTTAATATATCCAAGGGTCCAACAATTCGTGGGCTTAGCTTTGCTTTCTTTCCGAACCTCATCAATCCTTTCCAAGGCTTTCCAAGGGGATACCTTTCACAATACTAGGTCCCCTACTTCATACTCCTTGTCCTTTCATTGTCAATTCAACATACTTCTTATGTCCATCTTGGGCTACTACCAGCCGTCCTCTGATTAGATCTATTATATCCTTGGTCCCTTGGACCACTGCTGGTCCGAACATCTAGCACTCTACAACTTCATTCTGATACAAGAGAGATCGGCATCTCTTTCTGTATAGGGCCTCGTAAGGCGACATTCCAACACTGCCATATCATCCATCGTCATAAGAAAACTCAATTCGTGCTAAGTGATCATTCCAAACTCTTTCAAGTCTATCGCACAGACTCTCATCATAGCTTCTAGCATAGCTTTTGCTTTTCAATACCCACTCTTTTCGAGTTCGTAATTGTTACTATCTTCCGTACCTAATATCATACTGGTTACACTTTTGCTCACTAGCGTTCTATAACCTTTAAATAAACGCGTCAACTTTAGTATCACGAATGCGTTAGAATCGGAATACCCCTGCACTGATACTACTCCTTTCTAGCTGCTTCTATCTTTGAAAGCTTGATCCATCGTATAGAAGTAAAAGAATTTATTGAGAGATCACTATGATAATGAACACTTGTTATATCGCATAGTTAGTACAGAAGGTGGCCAGCCTTTAGTACCTGACAAGCAATTAAACAACATGTGGTATCCTACTAGGCTTCTATCACACAGATAGATAGTCATTCGGCAATACCTCCCCTTCTGGAAGGGTTGTTCTTCTCAGCTTACATGAAATGAAAAGAAGAGAAAAGAACGAACTGAAGAGAATTGTATATATGTAAAAAAAATATTGCCATAAAATATCCGGCTTGGAATCTACCTCTGAACTGAGGTTTTTCATAGGAGAACAAAACATATACATATTTATATCAACATCAAGTATTATAGCATCGTATTTCACATGCCTAAATATTTTTGCTATTCCGTCCATCATTCTATGGACCCATGCTCTTCCTCGAGCTTATACACAATCACCTTTCAAACTCCCTCGACATCGAAAATCGAATCTGGGATCTCATTCTAGACATCATCGTTACTAGGATTCTATGCTTGCATCGCAACCTTCCTCGTATAGTCATACGACCCTCTATTGATAAGGAGGAATAAATATTCAATAGGTAAATAATCTACTTAATTAGTCTATTCAATGATAACTTATACATCACCACGACCCAATTAATGGTACTTAATCTCAACATTCATTACAATACAACTCTCACAGTTGTTATTGTCTCATTATTCATAGACTCATTGGAGCATTACTATGATCCACCACTGACCTATTGTAGTCATTCGCTTTCCATGAAGTCTTAATAGCTAACCATACGGAGTCCATACATATCGTATCAAATTCTTCTAAGGAGGTAACATGATCACCGTTCATGATTTATGAAGAACACTCCTGATCCTGACATACATTCATGAAATAAAGCAGATAAAATTACAGAAGAGTTTCAATCAAAGCAACGATAGCAGGTTAATACCATTCTTAATCATATGCCTTCAATAGAAGACTTAACTCAAAGGTTCGTTTAGTCCTTTTTGAAATATGGTCCTGGATTATTCTCAAGATAGGACCTTCTAAGATTGATAGCCCGCTCATGGCGATTACACGAATTAAACCTTTACCAACTACTATTACAGTTGGGTATTGCACAGTCATCAGAAGGAATGTCAATCTTCCAAACCATAATACAACCTTCATATCTTTAACCATCATCACTATATTCCTTTGGCACAAGCGCCTATAATTATCCTCTTACCTTTAAAGTGTCGGCCACCTCTTTGGCCTTTCCTGATAGTAAAATTTCCTTACAGTCAATGTCATTTTAACCACCTCCAAATAAATTTTCTACCTCATTTCAATCACAGCTTATGTGAAGATGTTTTCCTTAAAATCAGATGAGTAAAAAAAAATATCACCATTTTTCCATAAGTTATTGCCTCAGTCTTTAGAGGTTAATCACTGTCACGACTGACTCTCAATCATACTTAGAACATCTTTTATCTTAAGTACTAATTGCCCTGAACAATATCGACCATTACTGGTTCGATCCATACTTTCTCGTGGTTTAACACGTGCCCCACTTGGCATCATTATAATTACGTCACATTTCCTTTATCAACATTTCTATTCTTGAGAATTTTGAATATTACCTTTCTCCTTGTAAAACCTCTAAGGTTATCCTGGAATCATTCCTCCTGTATTCCCTAGATACAGGGCATATCAAGATACCATTTATTTATACCAGAATCATTGTCTATATACTTCTGAAAAAAATTTCTCCACTGATTCTTAAAGGTTGTTATTACCTTAATCCTTTCCAATTCATACTGTCAAAACTCATACTATCCCTATTAAGGGTGAAATGCCAACCTTTAGGCATTCCCCTAGGATTCGTTTTAAGTTACCGATGTTCTATCCTTAATTCCACCATTAAAAGGTACCTGCATCCTTCCATGGATAAATCAAGTCATATATCCCTGATAAGGGTGTCTTATTCAATCATTCCCACCTCGATAGTATATGCCTAATTTCACAATAACATCTGTATTCAAAATGAGGTTAATCAATATGGCCTCCAAAAGATAACAACGGTTATCCGCTTTTCTTGCCTAATTTGGTAACGATAACAAGGATGTTCTGGAAGATATTGGTCATGTTCAACGTGAACCTCTTCTTAATAATTCCTTATTTACTTTTGTTGTTTATCTCAACAGTCACCTCAATGTTGGGATATCTTTTATACCTGGCATCTCCCTTTCTGGGTATCAAGCCACCGGTCTTACACTTCACATTCTTGAAGGTCACTTCCTTCATCCAATTTTCCTAATTTCTTACTTCCTTGTCTCCTCAGTCTATCCGCGTCTCATTATTTATCCTTCGAACTATCTCAAGGTTTCCTTGAGTCCTCCCAACTTACAGGGGATAAAATATATGTATCTCTTATGCCTTCAACCATCTATTTAACTCATGGTGAATCACCCTCATCCTGACGATTACATACTTTTCTATTTCTATTGCTACGAGTCTTTAGGGTTTCCTCATACCCAACTTCCTTATCATTCCTCAATCTCTATTGCCTTTATATTCCTTTCCACTTCAATTTCTTTTTATTTTCCTTTCTCTTATCATTATTTCATGAACCAACCCAACATAAGCATTGATTTCAAACATCACATCGTTCTGAGATTCTTGTCATCAGAACGAATCTTGACAACTTTTACAACTTAGGTTCATAATTCATCATACTCGTCCGCTTTTGTTCTGGCTCTAAAGCTTTTACACTACCTCCATAATCTTGGGAAGTACTTTCCTGAAAACAATTGTCTGAACTTTAATCAATTTATTATGACCTCTGGCTCTGTGCCTTTCTTCGTCTTTCACCAGTGGGTGGTCTCTCTCTTAGTAGGGTAAGTGACAAAAACAGTCTTTTGTGATTCGTCAATCATTTAGAATCTCAAATGATTCATGTATTTCCTTTAGCCAGGCTCTTGCCTCGACTGGGTCAACCTGTTCCTTGGAACTCTGAGAGCTTAGCGACTTAAAGGTCATGAAAGAATTTCCTACCGCATTGTTTCCTCAAGGTGGTGGTTGGGGATAATAGTCTAAGTCCTTTTTAGACAGGTCCATGAATTGCCGTATAGGAGTACCATCTCGGGTCTCCTTTCCTTACTCGACTTTCTGTTTCCTTAGTATGAAATGTTTCATCCTTCTCCCATACTTGGGGTTATCTTATACGTTAAAATCCTCATTTTCCACTTCATTTTGTTATGGGTTCCTTCTATCTTGATGGCGTCCTCCCTGACTATCACATTCAGGGTTTGCCCTTAATCTTATTCCTTGAACTATGACTTTCATCTAAGATCTCATCTTTAAGCTCTTGAACATTTGGAACCCAAATTCTATAGGAATACCTCATTATTCCCTTATCATCTTTCTCGGTATTAATCTCATATCTATTTGCTGGCTCTCTGCCTTCATTCATCACTTTTTCTGGCACAATATGTTCTTTTCCAATAATTCGGTCTGTATTGCAATCTCAAACAGCTTTTCGGTACCGGCTCCGGTTACCTTCATTTCTATTTCCATTTTCTCAAAATCTCTTATAAACTCTCCCAAAGACATTATTATCTTGAGTCTCTCCTTTTTACTAAGGGCATCAGCCACCACATTGGCTTTCCCAGAATGATAAAGAATCTCCCAATCATAATTCTTGATTAGCTCTAACCACCTCATTTGGCGCATGTTGAGCTCTTTCTGCGTGAAAATGCACTAGAGCACTTATGGCTTAGGTAAATCTCGCACTTCTCTCCATACAAGTAGTGTCTCCAATCTTTAGGGCAAAACTATTGCCACAAGCCCAAGCTCATGGGTGAGGATATCGAATTGTTATATTCCCTTAATTGTCTTGACGCGTACGCGATTACATTGTGCTGTATAAGAAGCACCCTAATTCCTTATGCGAAGCGTTACTACACATCACAAAATCTCCTTTTCCATCCGGCAATGCCATCATAGGGGCCGCCACCAATCTTTGCTTCAGTTCTTAAAAGCTGTTTTCGCATTTCTCTGTCCATTAGAACTTCTCAGTCTTACGAGTAAGCCGCGTTAAAGGGGCTACTATCTTTACAAACTTGAACGAACCTCTGGTAGTGACCGACCAATCCTACCTCTGGTAGTCGACCTGACCATGGTCATCAATTCATCAGTGGTCCTTTATTCATTCTTGTGAGGATCCTTCACAGGATCCTTCTCAGCGATAATCCCTTCTAGGATAACATCCTCAACCGCTACATCCTCAATATGAACATCATCCGGTCCCGTGCTAGGACGCTCTATCGGATCCATAATCTGATCTCCAATAACTAATAAAACATCATCGCGTTGTTGCTCCTCAACCTCAGGGTTCGGGGTCCCGCTACCATATACGATAACGAACTACGCTTCTATCACGATATTTATAAGGGTTCCCATAAGGGTTTTAACTGTCAGTACTACGTTAGGTAGCCCGACTATGAACTTGGCAAGAGTTCTTATCATCTTAGTGAACTTATTATCTTAACGTCACATCATCTCTGAGGTTTATAACGCTTATCTCTGATACCATTTCTGTAACACCCCCAGATCCGGGGTCAGGGATCCGGGTCGTCACAGTCTTTCTTTCCACAATATCACTTCACTTAATTAATAATAATTAACCTCATGCTGTGACCCCACACTAACACACACCACAACCCGTTATAGTCTCAGAGATGAAATTGAAATAAATACAAGTCTTTGAATCTACAATTTAAAAGTTATTACAACCCAAAATGATTACTTAATAAGTTTACAATTAATTGCCATTATCTGCCACAAGTTATAATTATACATAATTGATTCTCAAAAGTAGATGGTCTGATCTAAAATAGATCTACCTCTGCAGCTATAGCAGCTACAACATCAATGGGAAGACGCGGGACGCTTCCCACGCGCTTGCGCTGGGTCTGCTTGAGTCTGGCCATCCTTCCTAACTGTTGTTGTGTGATAAAGAAATAAAGCAAGAGTGAGCATTACAGCTCGCAAGATAATATATAGTGTAATCAATGATGCAAGTATCTAATAGATAACTTACTGAAAACCTTTATCAAAAGTAAGATAATTACTTACTGGATATAAGCTGAAAGGAAGATGAAGTTACCAAATACGTCACTATACTTATATCATTTATAAGGCTACTTGAACTACCACTGTTCAAAGTATTATAGGTTTAAAAAAAATCATCCCATAGACGAGACCACAAGTTAAGACTTGAATAGATTCAATCTTTGAAATATTATTGAATGAAATAAAGTTACGAGATACTTTATTTAGTCCCGATATATATCCACATATATATCTCTTAAACATTTCCTGGAACCTCTGTTATGTAAAGTATGAACAGAGTTTGAAACATCCAATGAATTTTGGAAAGGAAAAGAATTTTGGCATAAACCAGATATCTTGCTGATCAGGCAAAGATACCAATAAGTAACCTTTTCTACTAGTACATGGATGAATCCCCCACCGGTCATCACCCTGGCCACATAAGGACCTTGTGCTGGACCGCCACCCGGCCTCTTACGCGTTGATGGACTGCCACCCAGCCACTTACACTTTGATAGACCGTACCCCGGCCTGTCGCTTATGCCGACTCAATTAGACGGGCTTACTTCCCGAACATTGGGCAAGTAATCAATTCATTCATCAAAACAGCAACCTTGTTGCGAATATAAAATACACCACAGAGCCGGATCCCTTAGATTTTTGAGCGAGTATTCAAGTCCCCTTAAAATGGAAGATCTTGAATTAGAAAACAAGTTTTGGGATCCGCTCTACCTTTTAAATTCATTTTGAAGACTCGAAAATATTTTTAAGAATATTTGGAGTAATACTGATTTATTAAAATAAATCAATCCCGATATGAAAGAAATATCTGAATATTATTTAATGAGGTAGAAGTTGGAAAACTTATACTTGAATGAATAGCAAATAATCAAAGATATACTTATACGAAAGTAATATCTTATTTGAATAATCAAAAATAAGTTTGATTATCGAAATATTATTCTTTAATAAAATAAAGAATATTATTAAATAATAAGCGGAGTCATAATACCTCGAATGAATATTATAAATAATATTCATTAAATAAAATAAAGGAGTCAATACATCCTCAAATGACTATCCAATTAACAATCATTAAATAATATAAACTGAGTCATAAGCCCTCAGATGAATATTCGAAATAATATTCAATAATAAAATAAAGGAGTCATAAGTCCTCGGATGAATATTCAAATAATATTCATAAAATAAAATAAAGTTATCGAATAAACCTTATTCGATTAATAGTTTGGAAAACTATAACCATATATATATATATATATATATATATAAATATATATATATAAAATCTACTCGGGATCCTCGACTCCCGGTTTTAGAAAATGTTTTCACCTTTGGGTCCCTATACTAAGGGTATATGCAAATTACCGCTATCCTCTAGCATAGGTATTATCAACTGAACCAACAGATATATATGGCAAGAATACGAAACAGGCATGCATATATATATCATATCAGCATGCTTCAATATATCGCAACATTTGCTAATTAACCAACATGCATCTATCGCAAGATAATGCATATACAAATATACATCACAACAACAGTATAACGGGTAGAAAACTTGCCTGAGCGACTAGGGGTGAAAAAAAGGCTCGGAATGAGTCTGGTAACCTATAATCAACAAGTAAGATGGAATTAAACCAAAGTCACTTGTAATTCTATACTCTAACCAAATTAGACTCTAACGCTCGCTTTGCGCTTACTGGTTCTCTTAAGTCACTCGAGTACCCTCGGCTCCACCATTTTTAATAAATTAACCATTACGAGTTTTAAGGCGATTCTTTCGTGAGTGGCTTACCAACTGCCTAACACACTTACCATAATTGTTTCATACATTAATTAACCTTTTTTGGTCTTTAACCTATGTTTCAAAGTAAGGCGAGGGGAAAAGTTTCGTTCGCGAAATGCCGTTACTTGAAACGGTCGTTTCTCCTATACCGTGCATCGGAATCGAACGAACTACATATCAAAACGAAGCTCGTAACATGAGCTATCTAAACATGGCAATGGTCAAAATCTAGCAGGGGGTTCTCGGGTCCTAATGTTATGAACAAAAGCAGTCTAAAGTAAATCGGACATTACGACGGCAATGTTTACGCGATTTCCCAAATTTAAACCATTCAAAAACCATCACAATTCAACCTCAACCCATTCATACAACCAAAGTCCATCCTTATCACATCATAACAGCCCCAATCAATTCAATATTAACATTTATACTTATGCCTAAGCTTGAATTTAACTATACTTAAGTTCTTTTAACCAAAACAACAAGATTCACCATTCCATTTCACTACCACTCCAACCCACACTCTAAACCACAAGCATTCAGCTACTATATCACCATAATAATCAAAATCATCTTATTATACATAGGAATCTAGGGTTTGGAGATGATATACCTTCCTTGAAGTGGTGGGAGTAGCTAGGAAGCCTTAAGAAGCTTTGAGAAGTCTTATGGATGCTTGGATCTTAAAGGAAAACAAGAAAAAATTCAAGTTAAAACCTTGAAAACACTATTCATTGTCTTCTTCATTGATTTATTGAAGAAGATTGAGAAATAATTGAAGGCTTAAACTCATGATATAGCCATAACTATGCATAAGGATGATTAGGGAATTAACTCACCAATTTAGGAAGCTTGGATCTTGGATTTTGAAAATTCTTGCCTTTAAAAAGTGAAAAAGCCGAGAGCAAATGAAGAAATAATGCCTTGGTTCCTTTTTGTTTTGATGAAGAATGAATTATTTGGCTTGGATGGTTGGTTTTGTTTTTGTTTTAGTTAATTACCTATTTAACCTTGGACTTTGTGTGGTTCTCATTCAACCACAGCTCCTTCCTTCCCATGTCATGCTTGTGTCATGCTATGATGTCATCTTTCCCTCCTTGTCCTCTTCTCATTGGTTGGGTGACATCATCCCCACTAATCTCTTTGATTAACTTCCTAATTGTTTACCTAATGACCGCTGATCTGTTATACGGTTCGCTTAACTTTCGTTTTCGTTTATCGTTTGAGGGATCATATCCGGGATCTTATTACTTAGGTTCCCTTAACCTTTCTCAATATATCATATTCCTTTTATGATCCTCTCTTATAATCCTTTAATTTAAATCCTTTTTATCCTGTTACCTTATACTCAAATCTTTCCGTATCTAGTGGATTTCCGGGAAAAATCAAAGTGTTCGGAATTGGATTTTGACGATCTTTATATACACTTATATGTCATATAGAGTGCCAATAAAATCTCAGAATATCCATAAAAGAACCCCTACCTAGTGTGGCATGAAAAGTTTTCTCATTCAGCAAAAACACTATTCATAAGGGTTTCAAAAATTTTCTAAAAATTGGGGTTATTACAGTTGAGAAATTACCTACCTTCGTTTTACACCCTGGACAGACATTGGGCCGGAGGGACGGATCTTGGGTAGATATAGATCATTATTTTGTAAAAATCCGGGAGAATAGTCCCCCCACGATTATTATTTTAGGGATCTTTTGATGTCTATAGGCCCATAGGGAAGGAGCCTTACGACAGGGCCCGAATGGATTAGTTGTTCTACGATTCCCCGGGGACTGGTTATGCACCTGCCCCCGTCACCCAGACCTTGGCATTTATACTTCTAACCAAACAGATGACCTTGTAAATGTTGTATTTTATTTCGGGGACGGGTTGAAGTGGATGTAATAACCCCAATTTTTGGAAATATTTGAAACCCTGATGAATAGTAACTTTTTACTGATGATGCTGATTAAGAAAAATTATCGGACCACACTATATAGGAGTACTGTTATGGAAATTCTGAGATCGTATTAGTATTCCCTAAAGTAAATGAGTGTATGTGAAGGTCGTCAGAATTCAAATCCGGACATTTGATTTTTTCCCGAAAATCCACCAGATACCGAAAGAATTGAGTATAAGGTAACATGATTAAAATGATTTTTATTTAAGAATTATAGCAGAGGATCATTAAAGGAATATAAGATATTAATAAAGGTTCAGGGAAGCCCAAATAATAAGATCCCGGATATGATCCCTCAAACTATTAACGAGAACGAGATTTAAACGAACCGTAAAACAAATAAGCGACCAAGAGACAAGCTTGTACAAGAAGCCAAGGATTATGACATCATCAAACCACAAGGGATTGACACATGGCAAGAAAGTGATGCATGATGAATGATGTCATCAAGGGAGAACATATTTATGCAAGGAAATCAAAGAAGCTTTTTCATTTTTTTCATTTCATCATTTTGCTCTCGACCAAAATGATACCAGCTACTTCAAACCACCATATCTCCTTCAATACTCACTGAAATATTGTGTTCTATAGCTCGTTGGAAAGGTATTGAGATGTCCTACAACTCTTGTTCACAAGTCTCGTCCAAATAATCATGGTAAGACCTTCATATCTACAGTTCTTTAAATCAGACTTTTTTTTGCCACGTTAAATCAGACTTTTAGAAACTTTAAAATTTAACTTTGTGTTTTTTTGATGGTTTGTGAGATCCAAGCTTGTATAAGGATTGATCAAGGTTTTAAGACTCCCTAGCAACTTTTCACTCACAAATCAAGGTATAAAAACTTCTTGACCTTTAGTACTAAGCTTGATTGTTTGAGTTTGTAGATGAATTGGTAAATGTATAGTTAGATCCACACTTAGTAGTGATTTTTGTGAAGTTGTGTTGATTTTGAATGGTGAATTTGTAGTGATTGAATGAGTTGGTAAAACCATGGAGTGTGGACTGATTTTTCAGTGTTTAAGTTGTATTTGTTGTGTTATTTATTGTTGGAGGATGGGAGTGAATTGATGAGGATTTAGAGTGGTAATTATTTTGGGAATCGCGTAAACATAGTTGTTATAATACCCGATTTTCCTTATCTATTTCTGTGCTTAACTTTAGGACCAGTGAACTCACTGTAAGATTCTGAACTTTTCCATGTTTAGCTAGATCATGTCGTAAGCTTCATTTTGGTATGTGGTTTGCTTAGATCCGATGTACGGTTTAGGAGAAACGTCCGTTTTAAGTAACGACGTTTCGTGAGCGAACCATTACCCCTCTCTTTACTTTGAAACCTTGGTTAAGGTCCTTAAATGACTAATTGGAGTATGAAACAATTATGTAAGGTGGGTTAGGCAGTTGGTAAAGAACTCGCAAAAGAGTCGCCTTAAAATTCGTAACGGTTAATTTATTAAAACTAGTGGAGCCAAGGGTACACGAGCTATTAATGCAAATCGTTAAGCGTATAAGCGACCGTAAGCGACCGTTAGGGTATGAGTGAGTTTTGACTAGTTTCTTAAGCGACCATGGTCTAATTCCGGCTTATGTTGTTGTTTATAGGTTACCGGACCCACTCTAAGCTTAAGTCTACCCCGGAACACTCATGCAAGTTTTCTACCCGTTATACTGTTGTTGTGATGTTAATATATTGATGCATTATCTTGAGATAAGTGCATGGTTGTTATTAGCAAATCTTGCGATATATTGGAGTATGTTTATATGGTATATATATGCATGTTGTGAAATCTTGATATTTTATTATTAATTCAAATGCTTATAAATTGCATAATACCTATGCCAGAGATAAGCAGTAGTTGCGTATACCCTTAGTATTGGGGGACCCAAAGGTTAACATTTTTCTAAACCGGGAGGCGATGTTCCCGAGTAAATTATATATATATATATAAATAATTTTAAAAACTATTAATCGAATAATATTTATTCGATAGTTTTATATTATAAGTGAATATTATTTTTTGAATATTCATTTAAGATTCCTATTGCGATCAAAGACTAGTTTAATTATTGAATAGAGTTTCTAGTTATGAAACTTATTTTATTTCTATTAATAAATGAATATTAGTCTGAATATTCATTCGAGGACTTATGACTCCGCTTATTTTATTTAATGAATATTAGTCTGAATATTCATTCGAGGACTTATGACTCCGCTTATTTTATTTAATGAATATTAGTCTGAATATTAATTCGAGGACTTATGACTCCAGTTATTTTATTAAATACTATTCTTTATTTTTGTAAAGAATAATGTGTCAATATTCGCCAAGTATTCGGAAAATGATTGGTACTATCAAATCATTCTTACTTTAAATATTTCCAGAGATTATTTTCAAACTTTATCAAAACTATTTTTGAAAGTTAGAGCGGATCCCAAAAACTCGTTTTCAAATTTGAGATCTTTCTTTCGAAGGGGATTTAAATACTTGCTTAAAAATCTGAGGGATCCAGCTCCGTGACGTGTTTTTATATTCGCAACGAGGTTGCTAATTTGATAAAAGAGTTTTTGATTACTTACCCAACACTCGGGAAGTAAAATTCTTGGAATGAGTTTAATCTACTAACAGGCATCGCCTGGGAAATATCGGTGAGTTTTCCTTTCCAACTAGATACGATTTCTTGGTGGAGCCGTATCAACAAGTTTCTACTTGGGGAAAGGGGGGACGAGCTTTACGTTTCAGAGTCATGGATTTCATCTGAACTAGGAGTGTCGTAAGTGGTCGAGTGGCTCCGGCCCAGCCTTTTTATATTGGCCCAAATGGTCCGGAAGTTCTGCTAAGACGGTCCATTCCTTAGGAGTCCAGCATTCGGTTGACAAGTAAATCCGACTGTTCTCCTCTACATGTAGAAAATGGTGGGGTTGCACTACTACGACTGATCATCGTGAGTGGTCTTCCTGGCGCGACAAACTCCCGTAATGAGTTCATCATCCCAGTTGGATATTTCTGCAACACTACCCAGAGCACTTCGATAGAAAGGCTACAGCTGGGCGATTGTTGAGTGTTGGCAGGGTCGAGTTTTCAAAATGATGTTTTCATCAAATGAAGTATCTCGTAACTTCATTTCATTTTGATGATATTTCAAAGATTGATTCTGTATAAGTTTTGTCTTGTAGCTTCATCTATGGAATGAACTATTTATACCTTAAACGGTGGTAGTTCAAGTAGTATTCGGAAGAAGATATAAGTATATTGGAGTATCTTGTAACTTCATCTTTTTAACTTATATCTAGTAAATGATTATCTTATGCATGACAAAGATTTTCAGAGAAACGTTGAGACAAGGTTAGATATATGAGATCACCTTACAACCATATTTTTATACAGTTATAGACTGGAACTCTGTGTATAATATACATGTCAGAGGATTTCAAAGGTTTTGAAAAGTATATATATATATATGCTGAATATTTTGCGACTTCGTCGCATTAAGATATCAAACTTGGTTCATATCTGCTTGACCAAGACTTTCACGAATACTATGAGAAGGCTCATATATTGTTAATTACAATACATGTTATTTTGGTGGGCTTGTTGCTCACCCTTGCTTTCTTCTTTCATCACACAACAACAAATAGACAAGATGAACAGGACCAAGCTCCCAATTCACGAGCGGAAAGGAAATATTCCGCAGTTTCCTGTAGGCGTTGATGCCGTTGTAGCTGAGGTAGGAACTACAAATAGGCTAGGCTTTCAACTTTCGATGTACCAGACTTATGTATATTATGAATTGTAATAATGGCAAAGAAATGTAAATTCATTCAGAAACCCTTTTTGAGGTGTAATGACTTATAATTGTGGAATAAAATGACATGTGTTATTTTGGTATTCATCTCTGAGACTATAACTTGTGGTGTGTGTGTTTATTGTGGGGTCACAGTACACAGTAGTTGGTTGTTTATTATGATTGGGTGTTATTAAGGGAAATGAAACTCGTGACAACCCGGATCCCCGACCTCGGATTTTGGGGTGTTACAGTGGAGGTGGCCCGAGCCTCATGAGAGGGTGTATCACCGTCCCGAGGGGGTTGGGTAACCATACCATTAGAACATCTGTGTAGCATGAGGCCAACCTTCACTAGGTCACTAAATCTCTCTATCGTGATGTCTATGGGATTTCGTTCACCCAGTTGGCCCCGAATTCAGTTAAGTCTATATCCTGGTTCCTTGCTTGCTGCCATGTGAAGGGTTATTTACCGACCTTCAAACTTTTTCACCACCTTTTTAAAATTAAAAAGTCCACCAATTCCCCTATCTATGAGTTGACCTTTAATATAAATGATTGCGGGTTGCCTGCTAATGCCAAGAAATCCCCCAACTTAATGTTGAACTCTCTCCGGGGTTGGCATCAGGAGTTTATCTTCGTTCGGGGTGGGGACCTGGAGTTTATGCATGTGTACAAAAATACTCTTAAAAATGACAGGTTCCCAACCCAGCGGCTCGGGGGAGTTGCATTGGCGAAGATGTACGACTTTGTCATGGCCCTCGGAGCACAGTGGACTCATGACACTTTTTTAGATAATCAAACAATATTTAATGTCGGATATAAGTGCATTTATTACATGTAACCTTCTGTACTGTATCTCTTATATGTACTTGTATTTTTTCAGTATTGGTTTCTGAATTGTTATTCCGTTGTGCAGGTCTCCCATTGCTAAACCCCTTTCACCACGAGATGTCGAAGCAGTTTCAAGATTTAGCTAGCAGGTTCAAGAAGATTGGTGGTGTTGTTCAGCTTGACTCAGGAAAGAAGAAGAAGGGTGACGGAGGCAGTGGTTCTCTGATCCGGGATACTGATTCGTCTGGGAACAGTGTGAGGCAGACTGTCCTGGAGAGGGAGCCTCTAGTTGTTGATGCCGAGCCCGATGTTGAGGTTTTGGAGATGGATAAGGAAGAAGTCGGTGCCTTAAACCCTCACAAGAGGAAGGCTGTTGAAGATGTTGTTGGCAGTTCTGGGACTCCTCAGCGTAGGAGGGTTACTCCCGGACTCCTTCGGAAGAGGAGAATTAGAAGCTGGTGAAAGTCGATGCTTTAAAGAATTTCCTATCCTGGATGACTCTTGATGATTGGAGGAGCGATCAACTTTGCCACCCCTGCGGACTTCGAAGTTTATGCTAAGGAGGATGTTGACACCTTCCTTGATCACCTTGTTCGGGATGTTTTAGAGGTTCTTCTATTTTGTTCTTATATTTTGCTATTCTCCTTGTGTTATTGCTTATCATTTGTTTTTTGTTCCAGGCTAATGCTCAGATTTGCGGTTGCTATACCATGATCCACAACTATAGGGTGAGGGTGGCGAAGGCCGGGACTATAGTGAAAGAGTTGGCTGAGGAGAAGGAAAAGTTTGCTAAGTATCGGGAGGCTAAGGAGAGAGAGTCCCGGGAGCACAAGAAGGCTCTTGCTGAGGATGTTAAAGCTCGGGAGGAGGCTGTCCGGGTTGTTGGGACCCTTCAGCCGGAGGTTAAAATTCTGAAGAAAGAGATCGCTGGTAGGCCCCGGGAAGAGGAAGTTCTTGCTGTCTTCCGGGGTACTTCTGCTTATTATGATGAGCTCAACAATAAGATCTTCGAGAAGGTGAACATGTGCTGGGATATTTCCTCTCCATATCTTGCTAAGAACCTTGATGACTAAATTGACGGGTTTATAGAGTTGTACCTTGCTGAAGAGATTCGTCGCGAGAATGCCCAGGCTGCTGGAGCGGGAAGTTCCGGGGCTCAGCCACCTCCTCCTCCCGAAGAAGGTCGCGAGAAGACTCCTCTTCCTCCCGAGAACTAAGATGTGTGATGATCCAGGCTTCGTGCCTTGTAATTTCTTTCAAGGTGTTTATTTGTTTTTGAAACTAAGCCTTTATGGCTTCTAAACTCTGAATTATGGCTTGCTGAATTTGGTCCGGGGTTGGTTACCCCAAACGAATTTATAAATATATTTCCCTTTTCTGCATTTACTTTGAAATTTTTCTTAAGTACTCGTAGCTTGTGCTTTCTGTCCCTCGGACGGGGTTAGAAATATTTCTATAAACGTTAAATGAATAACATTTTTACAAGTACACGTGATTTGTGTAGTTGTCCCCAGGATGGGGCTAAAAATTTTATAAGTACACATGATTTTTGTAATTGTCCCTGGGATGGGGTTGAAAATTTTAAATGAATAATTTTTTTTATAAGTACACGTGGTTTATGTAATTGTCCCCGGGATTGGGTTAAAATTTTTAAATGGATAAAACTTTGATAAGTGCACATGGTTTGTGTAGTTGTCCCCGGGATGGGGTTAATAATTTTAAATGGATAAAATTTTATAAGTAAACAGGTTTGTGTAATTGTCCCCGAGATGGGGTTAAAAATTTTAAATGAATAGAATTTTTATAAGTAAACATGGTTTATGTGATTGTCCCCGGGGTGGGGTTGAAAATTTTAAATGAATAATTTTTTTATAAGTACACATGGTTTGTGTAATTGTCCCCGGGATGGGGTTAAAATTTTTAAATGGATAAGACTTCGATAAGTACACATGGTTTGTGTAATTGTCCACGAGATGGGGTTAAAAATTTTAAATGAATAAAATTTTTGTAAGTACACATGGTTTGTGTAATTGTCCCTGGGATGGGGTTGAAAACTTTGAATAAATTTTTTATAAGTACACATGGTTTGTGTGATTGTTCCCGTGATGGGAATAAAACTTTAATTTGAAATTAATCGTGCATGTGGGTGTGCAACACCTCTTTGATCTTGTAGGGCCCTTCCTAGTTGGACTGTAGCTTTTCTTGGTTAGTTGGGTCCGAGCCTTGGTGTGTCGGAGTACCAGATGGCCTGCTTCGTGCTCCCTTATCTTGGCCTTTTTCCCAAAATAGATTCTCATTTTTTTATTGTAACTTTACATTCTCTTTACAACACGGTCTCTTACTTTATCTAGCAGCTCCAGGTTGTCCATAGGACTTCAATATTGGATATCTCATCAAAGTTGATGACTCGGTGAGAGGGGGATCCAGTTTCAACTGGGAGCCTGGCTTCCGAACCGTATATGAGCTTGAAGGGGGTTTCTCCGATGCTCGTCCTGGGGGTTGTTTCGTAAGACCAAAGGACCTTTGGGAGCTCGTCTGACCAGGTTTTTTTCGACTCTTCGAGCCTTTTCTCCAATCCTCATAGAATTGTTCTGTTGGTCACTTCGACCTGCCTATTACCCTGAGGGTGCGCTATAGAAGACTTTTTATGCTTGATGCCCAGTTCTTTAAGGTAAGCTTCAAAGTCCGAACCCACGAACTGAGGACCATTATCCAAGACCAGGAAAATAGGGATCCCGAACCTCATGACTATAAAGTCCATGAACTTTATACAATCTTATTGATTGATCGTTCTCATAGCCTTGGCTTCTGCCCACTTGGTCATGTAGTCTATGGCTACCAGGACGTAGCGTAGATCTCCCTTTTCCCGGGGAAATGGGCCCATGATGTCTATGCCCCAGACAACGAAAAGGATTGGACAGAGAATGCAGGTAGTCTTGGGCTCTGCTTGGGCATGTTGCTAAACTTTTGGCATTGGGTGCATTTCTTGACGTAGGCTATAACATCGGAGTGGATTGTGGGCCAATGGTACCCTTTCCTAATGACCTTGTATGCCAAGGCTTTTGTAGCTAAGTGATCCCCGCAGATGCCTTCATGCACTTCCTGGAGACAGTAGTCTGCTTCCTCCGGATCTACACATTTCAGAGTTGATGCTGAAAAGGTTCTCCGGTATAGCTGATCATTTTCCAGGAAGAAGCGGGCGACTTTGTGCTTCAAATATCTGGCCTTGTTCTTGTCCTTTGGGAGGGTTCCATCTTTCAAATAGGCTATGAAGGTAGTCATCCAGTTATCCAGGCTGCTGATGCATAGGATTTCTACCCTTTATGTGCTTGGAGTTTGTAATTCTTTGAAGTAAACCGAGGAGCTCAAGTCTGAGAAGTTTTATACTAGCTTGTAGAGCTCATCTGCTCTACTGTTTTCTTTTCTATTTATTTGTAGGATGGTGGTATCCAGGATGGTTTCTAGGATGCTCCTCACCAGGGTTTGATACTGTGCCAACTTCTCATCTTTGGCGATATACTCCCCATTTGTTTGTTTAACCATGATATGAGAGTCACGGTGGATGATTAGGCTTGTTATCCCGAGATACTTTGCTAATCGAAGTCTGGAGAGTAATGCTTCATATTCGGCCTGATTGTCTGTCGCCTTAAAGGCAAAGGTTATTGCCTGTTGGATGGTGAACTCTTCTGGACTGATCAGGATTAGATCGGCTCCAGATCTCTCTACCGTCGAGGATTCGTCCACATATAGCTTCCATGAATCTTTATTGGGGCGTTTATCTTCAGGGATGATTTGATTCTTCATTATTGCAGGTAGCTCGGGGAGGGTGCACTCTATCACAAATTCCGCTAGGGCTTGTGCTTTTATCGCTGTCCGGGGTATAAACTTGATATTGAATTGACTTAGTTCAATTGCCCAATTGACAAGTCTTCCGGAAGAATCTAGCTTATGGATGATTTTCCTGAGGGGTTGATCCGTGATTACTCTGATTTCTCGTCCCTGGAAGTATTTCCTGAGGTTCCTACTAGCATGAACAAGTGCTAAGGAAAACTTTTCCAGGTTTGGGTACCGAGTTTTAGCGTCCTTGATGACTTGGATGACATAATACACCGGGCTCTGTAGATTTTTTTCTTCTCGGATGAGGGCTGCCGAGATGGCCTTCGAGCCTGCGGCTATATAAAGTGAGAAAGGTTCCCCGGGCTCTACCTTGGACAGGATTGAAGGGTTCATGAGGTGCTTCTTGACTTCTTCGAAGGCAGTGCTACAATCCAGAGTCCAGTCTACCAGCTTTTTATTTCGAGCTCCTTTTAGTAGTTCAAAGAAAGGTAAGCACCTTTCTAGAAGCTTCAGGATGAACCTTCATAGGGTTGCAAGGCATTCAGCCAGCTTTTGAATGTCTTTCTGAGTTCTGGAACTTTCATCTCCATTATTGCATTCATCTTCTCCAAATTTGCTTCAATTTCTCTTTCACTGATCAGGAATCCAAGAAACTTTCCAGATAGGACCCCGAATGTGCACTTATCCGGGTTTAGTTGCATCTTATATTTCCTTAAATTGTCGAAACATTCCTTGAGGTCTTTGATATAATCGGAGATGGTCTTAGACTTGGATATCATATTGTCAATATATGACTCCATATTCCTTCCCAACTGGTCTTTGAAGATAATGTTCATCATCTTTTAGTAGGGTTCCCCGCCATTGATGAGCCCAAAAGGCATAATAAGGAAAGTGTATACAACCCTATGGGTGATGAAAGCTATTTTTACAATGTCCTTGGGGTCCATCTTGACTTGGTTTTAGCAAGAAAAAGCATCCATGAAACTCAGCATTACATGTCCTGAAGTCGCATCGATCAACTGATCGATATTAGGGAGAGGGTAGGAGTCCTTAGGACAGGCAGAGTCGAGGCTTATATAATCAACACACATCCTCCATTTGACGCTGGGTTTCTTGACTAACACCATATTGGCTAGCCAGTCTGGGTATTTTATCTCGTAAATGATGTCTGCTTTTAGGAGTTTCTCCACCTCTTCGTCGATGGCTTGATGTCGTTTCGGAGCAAAGTTCCTTATTTTCTGCTTGATGGGCTTCTATTTGGGATCTATGTCCAAACTGTGCATGGCCATAGACTCGTCGATCCCGGGTATATCCTCTGGGCTCCATGCAAACACATCAGCTTAATCCTTTAGCAGAACAATTAGTTCCTTCTAGAAGGTGGTTTCAAGTCCTTTTCCAATCTTTAACCTCAGGGTGGGTTTCCCGGGATCCAACTCAATTTCCATTGTCTGGGTAGCTGGCTCGACCTTAGTTTTCTCCTTGACTTCCATAAATTTCTGGATACGGGCATCTGCGTTGGTTACGCTGTAGCCCGAGTCTTCAATGACATTTACATCCATCTTTTCCCTCTTTCTTGAGGTGCTCACGGTACTTCTTGTGGCTTTGTCCCTTGGGTAGGGACATTGTCTTCCTTTTGTTCTCGGGCCCGGTCTTGGCCATGATCAGAGCTTGCCCGTAACATCTTCTTTCCATATCCCTGACTCCTCTGATTTCGCCAATTCCACTTCGGGTAGGAAAATTAAGTTTTGGGTGGATTTTGGAGGGAATGGCCCATAGCTTGGTGATGGTTGGTCTTCTTAGAATCATATTGTACGATGATGCTACACTTATGACATAAAATTTTATGATATGGGATACTTGTTGGGGAGCCGTTCTAAAAATGACAGGAAGATAGATTACTCCCCGGATGGGGATCATGGAATTTCCAAAGCCATAACGGGGATCTTCGAGTAAGGGATCCATGCGTTGGTGTCCTAACTTCACCAACGATCCTCTTTGAAGATGATATTAGCAGATGAGACGTTATCAACCAGGATCCTCTTCACCTCATTATCTACCACGTCCAGGCTTACTACTAATGCTTGATTGTTCCTGGGGTCTAGCCCCTCGTGGTCAGCATCCGAGAAAGAGAATGACTCATCTTCGTAGGGATGAACTATCATGACATCACCGCCCATATCTGGACTACGGGGTGGTGTGGAAGTTCCTCCAAGTACGACGTTCACCACGTGCTTCCCACTCCCCGGGGCTTTGTCCTTGTCTGCTGGCTTCCTCTGCAAGTATTGGTTCATGTTTCCCTTTTTGATATGGTCCTCAATAAAAATATTAAGAGAGAAGCAGTTTTCAGTGGTGTGCGCATGGTCCTCATGATATCCACAATGCTTGTCTCTTGATCTGTTCTCTGGAGGAGCAAGGAGGGGCTTTGAAGGATTGTAGAAAGGTTTGCCTATGACTTTTCTCAGAATGTCTGCCCGGGATCAGGTTTCGGGTCTCTATTGCTTCTTAGCTTTCTTTGGTTCTTTTGTGGAGTTGAATAATCGCTCCGAGGTAGGGTTCCCTGGGATTGCTGAATGTAGTTTCTATGTCTATCTACTTTGAAACTTCTCTCTTTCTTGTATGATGAGAGCCTCTCCGGGGACTCATCTTCATTGTGGATTCTCCTGTTCATTTTTATCGACTTTAGGAAAACATTCTCATTTATAAATTTTGAGGCTAGTGCATAGGCCGAGGCAAGGCTCTGAGGCTCTCTATGGATCAGGTCCTGGACCTGGCCCTCACAAGAAACGGGGTGGAGGTTCCTCCGAAAGATATTAACAACTTTCTTTTCTTCCAGATTGGAGAGTTGGTTGACTGCTTCTTGAAATCTCTTGATAAACTCGGGGAGCAATTCCTTGCTTCTTTGTTGGATGGTCTCCAAATGGCATATCTGTAGCTCATTCATATGGTTTTTCTGAAACCTCTTTCGGAATGTTTCGTGAAAGTCTTTCCACGAGTTAATGCTCAGGGACGGGATTATACTAAACCATTTCTAAGCACCTCCCTTAAGTGTTGATACAAAGAAACGGCACCTCGTGACGTCAGTGTAGTCATAGTTGAAGTTGAAGTGCTTAAGTCCGAATTCTATAGGGGTGGATTCCAGCCTTTTGGTAAAGGGGGTGGCTGCTGCTCCAACTTCCATGTATCCCTCGACTTTTCTCTTGAGGTCCCGGACACCCTAGGCCATCTGCTCTTGTTTGGCCTTTTTATTCAGGATCGGAGTCTGAGGAGACGTGAACTCTACGCGTCTTCTTTTTCAGCTTTGCCTCCTCCTGGATTCTTTTTTCAATGATAGCCTTCGTCTTGGCTTCATCTTCCTTTCGGATCCGGTCCCGGAGCGAGGCTCTCCTGATTTCATCCCGGGTGTCCTCAGGCGGCCTCTTCAGGTTCTTGGCAATTCCTTGCAAGACTGATCCGCGGGACTCCCCGTAATGATCTTCATTATCCCCTGGGCGGGTTTCAGGTTCATGGTGCTTCTTTTCTTTCCATTAGCTCACAGCTGTCTGAATCTGCTCCGAGGTGATACTTCCCCAAGGGTTTGCGGAAGTCTCATCATACTTATGGGCTGTTTTCTCAATAGTTCTCCTCTGGTCTCCTGGATGGAGTTGAGACGAAGCACGGGTTATGGGGGGGCCCTCTTCTATCTCCTCGATCTCACTATCCCTGGGTGGGATGACGGTGGGTTGAATCATTCCAGATATTGCTATCTTACTTTTCCTTATGGCTAATTTTCAGGGTAAAATAGGTGAAAATACCGTAAATACAACGATATGTATGGTTTTAAGGTATGAACGGTATGAGAAATAAATCTAAGAGAAAGTAGGGGTGTTAACCTTACTGGGGTGTAAATATTTCCAGATTCATGGGTACAATGGCACGGCTGGGTGTGACTCCATCGAGTCGGAGGTTCGAGCCCTTCCTTCTAGCACTAATGATAACTCTGTTTCTTCCCCGGTCTTCTCCGCTCTCTCCACGAGCTTGAGCTTAGTACACGTGGCAGGAGTTCTATTGTTAAAGTGCTGTGTGGGGGCTTCTGCAAAATAGAACCGGAGGCGGGATTGTGTCCCCGCGGCAACTCCGGTGTGAGAATAAGAATGAGGTTTCTTGAAGGAGAAGAAGAAGGAAGATAGAGCTATTCAAATATATATGCAGTAGTGTGTGTATATGTGTAGGGAGCAAGTAAATATTTTCCAACCCCTAAAACCCCTTTTTTGAGGCCTTATATAGGCTCCCAAATTTAGGGTTTTATGGGTTTATACCTCTTCATCCTAGCCCTTGGTGAATCTTGGTTGGTGAATGATTGGACGGTTTAGATTATAAATGGGGCCCAGCTGTCCCCTAGCACCTGGGGTGTCTTAAGATTTGGACACATGGTCGCCTGGGATATGGTTGTTCCGTTTCTGATAATATTGGAAAATTGACTATTTGACCACCTGCCACATGTCCCGGGGACCACCCTCGTTTGGGTATGGGGGGCCCTTTCTTTTGGCTTTTGTAATGTTCTTTTGGGCCTGATTACTTATGGCCTATCACCAACTTTGTGGCTTTTCGAAGTTTCTCTCAAAAAAAGAATCAGAACCTCACTTTCATCTTTGTTTTACCACCATGTTACTGCACCAAACGGTAGAGCAATGGAATCGCCTGTTTTGATTTAAAGAATCTTTTCTTTTTTATCTGGCAGAACAATGCCATATACTTCATTACCTGATGAAAGAGTGGTCGGAATTAGACTACCAGAGTACATGAATAATAATTAATGACAAAATAATTCTCTGATTTAATCACTATTTGCAATTGAAATTAATGGGGGGCTATTTAAAAATTTGCTTTCATTCTCCATTCTTGTATCATAAATGAATTGATGGTTGGTAAAGAATTTGTAAGAGCTGCAATTGGTAGTTGCATGCACCTTTCATTTTGCGTATATAAGGCCGTATGCATATCATTCATGCCTAATTAATCCGAGACTCAAGATTATGAGAAGCATTTCATTGGCAGGATATGAATTAGTAGTGTACAATTGGACACTGGTTTGTGAAGTTTTGTTCAATAGAATATGAAATTATAAATAATTATAATTATTTTAAATTCGTTGTACGCAAGATGACTGATGTAGTCAGCTTTCCTCATCACAGCAAACTGCGAATGCCTGCAGTAGCACCGGTTTATGTGATAATTTGTAATCCTATGTAATATAAAATGCCTTATCTTTTTTCTTTTTTTGCAAGTAGTTAATTAGGTCCATATTAAGATTTATAGGTGACCCTGCATCATTGAGTTATACACAAGTCTTTCCATTTAGCTTATTGATTTTTTTTCTAGTTGTTACGATTTGTCCCATATCGATTCTTGGAGGGGAAGATTACTAAAATATAAGCAGTCAGATAACTTAATTAGTATGAGCCTTTTGGGAGTGATACTAAAACAAATCTGTGCGGGCTTGGTCCAAAATAAACAATATTATACTAATGTGAAATTAGGTCTGCTTAGCAAGCCCAACAATTAGTATCAGAGCAATGGTTATAACGGTCCATAACAATCTCATTAGGCTCCCAGAAGGGACTTAGGAAGCGGAAGATTGGGTTACCTCATTATGGGATTTAAGGGGGATGCATGTGGACCTTCCAGTATGGGCCTAGGGAAGAAGATAACTAGATAGACATTCAGTATGAGTAAAGGGGTACTAATATGGAGTTAGGTCTGCTTAGCAAGCCCAACAATTGGTATCAGAGCTATGGTTATAACGGTCCAGAACAATCTCGTTAGGCTCCCAGAAGGGACTTCGGAAGCGGAAGATTAGGTTACCCCATTATAGGATTTAAGGGGGGAGGCATGTGGACCTTCCAGTATGGGCCTAAGGGAGAAGATAACCAGATGGACTTCCAGTATAGTCAAGGGGGAGCCATATTACACAATCAGGAGGCAGATCCGACAGATGTCGAGCTTGATGTGTGAAGGTGGAGATTGTTAGGATTTGTCCCACATTCTTTATGGGAAGGGCAGATTGCTAGAATATAAGCAACCATATAACTGCATTAGTATGAGGCCTTTTGGGAGTGATACAAAAATAAACCCGTGCGGGATTGACCCATACTGGCCCATAGCGGATAATATCATACTAATGTGGAGTTAAGGTCTTCTTAGCAAGCCCAAGAAGTGGTATAAGAGCTATGGTTATAACAGTCCAGAACAAAGAAGGGACTTAGGAAGCGACAGATTGGTTTACCCCATGATGGGCTTTAAGGGGGAGGTAGGTGGACCTTCCAGTATGGGCCTATGTGAGTAGATAACCAGATAGACTTCCAGTATGAGTCAAGAGGGAGCCAGATTACACAATCAGGAGGCAGATTCGATAGGTGTCGAGTCCGATATATGAAAGAGAGATTGTTTGAATTTGTCCCACATCGTTCGTCGGAGGGGCATATTACTAGAATATAAGTAGTCAGATAACCCATAAGTATGAGGCCTTTTGGGAGTGATATAAAAACAAACCCGTGCGGGCTTGGTTCAATGCAGAAAATATCATACTAATGTGGAGTTAGGCCTGTTTAGCAATCCCAACAGTAGTGTTGTCTCCCTTTCTTTAGTTTGTACATTCTTTTCTATAGTTAAAGATTATTTAAAAATTTATCATCCCTGTTGTGGAATAAAAACCAGGGTTATGATTACAATTAATGCTAGGGTTGTTGAGTTTCGAGCTTTAATGACTGTTCTCGCGTTGGGGACTAACCGTGCTTGCAAAATGCTTACGTATCTCCGTGTTATAGAGAATCAATCCAAAAATGTAGTTCTAGCTTAAGGGGTAGAACCCTTTATATAGATGTTGAGTCTAGAGTTAGACTAGGATAGAGAGACTTGGTGGATAAGTCTCCTACATAGATGGTAAGCAAGACTCTCCTGGATGGTGTATTCTGGATCATTCCTAGGAGAAGTTAGTTTCTATGTTGAATACGACCTCGATTTCATTATGGACCTCATTCTCAGGTCTGTTTGCCCGGCCTCTCACGTAGATGATTTAGGGCCGTGGGCTACACGACCCACTTCGGGTCGTGGTCATCACAGTCTGCTCAGACTATGAAGACTCATATTGGGCCATGATCGTGATGACCTATTTTGGATCATGGCCTAACAGGTTTGACCGGTCAATTTTAGGACACAATTAATGTTAAATTAATTGTGTCTTTACAAATTACCTTTCATTCATATCATTTTCCCCCAACTTCTGGGAAAACTTCTCGAGTTTTCATGGAAGTTATATCGGTCTTATCGCGACTCAGAGGTAGTTTCGTCCCTTCTTGGGTTCGGTCATATTATCAAGCGTGGAAGTTAAAACGGTCTAATCGTGACTTAGAGGTAGTTTCGTCCCTTCTTGGGTTCGATCATATTATGAAGTATGGAGCGACCTACACATTCACAGTGACTTATAAAGTTTTAAGTGACATTTCACTTTTGGGGCCTTTACGAGGCTAATTAATTAGCGTTTAATGCTAAATTGCTCTAATGGGGGCTATATGTCGGGCTTTGGTCATCTCTTAACCTTCATCAAGGTTAATCATAAGGTGAAAACCACTAACAGACCCTAATCGAGGCTAATCGTCCTTAATCGGGACTAATTGTTGAGCATAAGTTGTTAATTAGCCTCAATATAGGCTAGTCATAAACTATATTGCGCTAATTTTCCTTAATCGAGGCTAATTGGCCCTAATTAGGGATAATTTTTTTTCTAATTTTCAATAATCGACCCTAACTAGGGCTAATTAGTAAATCAGAAAATTTTGATTCTTCGGCAAAAAAAATTCATCCATGTTTGCCCTGGTGGACTAATTTTCATTCATAGTCTGCTTCCTCAGGATCTACACATTTCAGAGTTGGTGCTAAAAAGGTCCTCCGGTGTAGCTTATCATTTTCCTGGAAGAAGCGGGCGGCTTTGTGCTTCAGATATCTGGCCTTGTTCTTGTCCTCCTGGAGGGTTCCATCTTTGAAATAGGCTACAAAGGGAGTCATCCAGTTATCCAGGCTACTGATGCATAAGATTTCTACCCTTTCAGTGCTTGGAGTCTGTAGTTCTTCGAAGTAAACCAAGGAGCTCAAGTCTGAGAAGTTTTGTACTAGCTTGGAGAGCTCATCTGCTTTGCTATTTTCTTCTCTGTTGATTTTTAGGATGGTGGTATCCGGGATGGTTTCCAGGATGCCCCTCACCAGGGTTTAATACTCTGCCAACTTCTCATCTTCGGCGATATACTCCCCATTTGTTTGTTTGACCACGATCAGAGAGTCACTGTGGATGATTAGGCTTGTTATCCCGAGAGACTTTGCTAGCCGGAGTCTGGGGAGTAATGCTTCATATCCGGCCTGATTGTTTTTCGCCTTGAAGGAGAAGGTTATTTCCTGTTGGATGGTGAACCTTTCTGGACTAATCAGGATTAGACCGGCTCTAGATCTCTCTACTTTCGAGGAGCCGTCCACATATAGCTTCCATGAATCTTTATTGGGGCGTTCATCTTCAGGGATGATTTAATTCTTCATTATTGCAGGTAGCTCGGGGAGGGTGCACTCCATCACAAATTCTGTTAGGGCTTGTGCTTTGATCGCTGTCCGGGGTATGAACTTGATATTGAATTGACTTAGTTCAATTTCCCAATTGACAAGTCTTCCGGAAGCATCTGGCTTATGGATGATTTTTCTAAGGGGTTGATCAGTGATTACTCTGATTTCTCGACCCTGGAAGTATTGCCTGAGTTTCCTACTAGCATGGACAAGTTCTAAGGAAAACTTTTCCAGGTTTGAGTACCGATTTTCAGCGTCCTTGATGACTTGGCTAACATAATACACCGGGCTCTGTAGACCCTTTTCTTCTCGGATGAGGGCTGCCGAGATGGCCTTCGGGCCTACGGCTACATAGAGTGAGAGAGGTTCCCCGGGTTCTTCCTTGGACATGATTGGAGAATTCATGAGGTGCTTCTTGACTTATTCGAAGGCACTGTTGCGATCCGAAGTCCAGTCTACCAGCTTTTTATTTCACGCTCCTTTCAGTAGTTCAAAGAAAGGTAAGCACCTTTCTGCAAGCTTCAGGATGAACCTTCGCAGGGTTGCAAGGCATCCAACCAGCTTTTGAATATCTTTCTGTGTTCTGTGAACTTTCATCTCTATTATTGCATTGATCTTCTTCAGATTTGCTTCAATTCCTCTTTCACTGATCCAAGAAACTTTCCAGATGGGACCCCGAATGCGCACTTCTCCAGGTTCAGTTTCATCTTATATTTCCTTAAGTTGTCGAAACATTCCTTGAGGTCTTTGATATGATCTAGGACAGTCTTATACTTGGAGATCATGTCTTCGACATAGGACTCCATATTCCTTCCCAACTTGTCTTTGAAGATAGTGTTCAACATCTTCTGGTAGGTTACCCCGGCGTTGATGAGCCCAAAAGACATCATAAGGAAAGCGTATACAACCCGATACGTGATGAAAGCTATTTTTGTAATGTCCTTAGGGTCCATCTTGACTTGGTTGTAGCCAGAAAAAGCGTCCATGAAGCTCAGCATTACATGTCCCGAAGTTGCATCGATCAGCTAGACGATATTGGGGAGAGGGTAGAGTCCTTGGGGCAGGCAGAGTTGGGCTTGTATAATCGACACACATCCTCCATTTGCCGCTGGGTTTTTTGACTAGCACCACATTAGCTAGTAAGTCTAGGTATTTTATCTCGCAAATGATGTCTACTTTTAGGAGTTTCTCCACCTCTTCATTGATGGGTTGCTGTCGTTCCGGAGTAAAGTTCCTTATTTTATGCTTGATGGGCTTCTGTTTGGGATCTATGTACAAACTGTGCATGGCCATGGACTCATCAATCCCGGGCATATCCTCTGGGCTCCACGCAAAGACATTAGCGTAATCATTTAGCAGAACAATTAGTTCCTTCTGGAAGGTGGTTTCAAGTCCCTTTCCAATATTTAACCGCCGGGTGGGGTTCCCGGGATCTAACTCGATTTTCATTATCTAGGAAGCTGGCTCGAGCTTAGTTTTATCCTTGACTTCCACAAATTTCCATTGTCTGTATTGGTTACGCTGTAGCCCGAGTCTTCAATGACATTTACATCCATCTTTTGCCTCTTGCTCAGGTGCTCACGGTGCTTCTTGTGGATTTGTCCCTTGGGTAGGGACATTGCCTTCCTTCTATTCTCGGTCTCGTCCATGATCAGAGCTTTCCCGTAGCATCTGCTTTCCATATCCCTGTCTCCTCTGATTTCGCCAATTCCACTTGGGGTAGGAAACTTGAGTTTTAGGTGGATTGTGGAGGAAATGGTCCGGAGCTTGGTGATTGTAACACCCCCAAATCCGGGGTCGGGGATCCGGGTTGTCACGAGTTCCATTTCCCTTAATAACACTTAATCTTAATAAACAATCAACTACTGCGTACTGTGACCCCATAATATACACCCACCCACCACAAGTTATAGTCTCAGAGATGAATACCAAAAATAACACAAGTCATTCTATTTCATAATTATAAGTCATTACACCTCAAAAGGGTTTCTGAATAAATTTACATATTCTTTGCCATTATTACAATTCATAATATACATAAGTCTGGTATATCAACAGTTGAAAGCCTAGCCTATTGGTAGTTCCTACCTCGGCTACAGCGGCATCAACGCCTGCAGGAAACTGCGGAACGTTTCCTATCCGCTCGCAAATTGGGAGCTTGGTCCTGTTCATCTTGTCTATCTGTTATCGTGTGATGAAAGAATAAAGCAAGGGTGAGCAACAAGCCCACCGAAATAATATGTATAATAATTAACAATATATGAGCAACTTCATAGTACTCATGAAAGTCTTGGTCAAGCAAAAATGAACCAAGTTTGATATCTCAACGCGACCAAGTCGCAAAATAATCAGTATATATGTATATATACTTTTCAAAATATTTGAAATCCTCTTCCATGCATAATATACACAGAGTGCCAGTCTATAACTGTATAAAAATATCGTTGCAAGGTGATCTCATATATCTAACCTTGTCTCAACATTTTTCTGAAAATCTTTGTCATACATAAGATAATCATTTACTAGATATAAGTTAAAAAGATGAAGTTACAAGATACTCCAATATACTTATATCTTTTCCGAATCCTACTTGAACTACCACCATTCAAGGTATAATCAGTTTCAAAAGTTCATCACATAGATGAGACTATGAGATAAGACTTGAATAGATTCAATCTTTGAAATATTATTTAAAGAAATGAAGTTACTAGATACTTCATTAATTTCCGATATATATATACACCTATATATATATATATCTCATACATTCCTTGAAACCCTCTGTTATGAAATGTATAAACAGAGTTATAATACCCAATGAATTTGAAACGAAGAGAATTTTGGCATAAACCCGATATCTTGCTGATCTAGCAAAGATACCAAAAAGTAACCTTTTCTACTGTAGATGGATGAATTCCTCACCGGTCATCACCCTGGCCGCATTGGGACCTCGCGCTAGACCGTTACCCGGCCACTCATGCGTGGATGGACTGTCACCCACCTCTTACACCTTCATAGACCGTACCCCGGCCTGTCGCTTATGTCGACTCAATTAGATGGACTTACTTCCCGAACGTTGGGTAAATAATCAAATTTTTTTCTCAAAACAGCAACCTCGTTGCGAATATAAATACACCACAGAGCCGGATCCCTCAGATTTTTGAGCGATTATTCAAGTCCCCTTCGAAAGGAAGATCTTAAATTTGAAAATGAGTTTTGGGATCCGCTCTAACTTTTAAAATCATTTTGAAGACTCGAAAACATTTTTAAGAATGTTTGGAGTAATGTTGATTTAATAAAATAAATCAATCCCAATATGTTGGAAAGTATCTGAATATTATTATTTAAATAATATTCCCATAAAGGATAATCTTTATAAAAATAAATGAAGTAGAAGTTTTAAAAACTCATACTTGAAACGAATAATAATAACAAATATATACTTATACGAAACTACGATCTTTATTTGAATAATTGAAAATAAGTTTGATTATTATTCAAAACTATCGAATATACCTTATCCGATTAATAGTTATAGAAAACTATATATATATATATATATATCTCATATATATATATATATTATACTCGGGAACATCGACTCCCGGTTTAGAAAAATGTTCACCTTTGGGTCCCCTATACTAAGGGTATACGCAACTACTGCTTATCTCTAGCCTAGCTATTATGCAGTTTATAAGCATTTGAATTGATAATAGAATATCAAGATTACGAAACAGGCATGCATATAAATATCATATCACATGCCCCAATATATCGCAATACTTTGCTTAATAATAACCATGCACTTATCTCAAGATAATGCATCAATATATTACATCACAACAACAGTATAAAGGGTAGAAAACTTGCCTGAGCGATCCGGGGTAGACTTAAGCTTAGAGTGGGTCCGGTAACCTATGAACAACAACATAAGTCGGAATTAAACCACCGTCGCTTAAGAAACTAGACTTTAACCAATTGGACCCTAACGTTCACTTTTGCGCTTAACGATTCACATAAGTCGCTCGAGTAATCTCGGCTCCACCATTTTTAATAAATTAACCATTACGAATTTTAAGGTGACGCTTTCGTGAATACTCTACCAACTGACCCATTAACCTTACATAATTGTTTCATACTCCAATTAGTCACTTAAGGACCTTAACCAGGGTTTCAAAGTAAAGCGAGGGGTAATGGTTAGTTCGCGAAACACTATTACTTAAAACAATCATTTCTCCTAAACTGTACATCGGATTCAAGCGAACCACATACCAAAACGAAGCTTATGACATGATCTAACTTAAAAAGGCACATATTACACAGTTAGATCTCTGTCCGGAACACTAAGAACAAGCAGTGGTATAAAAATGGGCATTATGACGACTATATTTATGCGATTACCAAGTTTTAAACCACTCCAAACAACCACAAATCAACTCACAACCATCAACACAACCAACCTTCATCCAAACCTTACTACATCAGTCCATAACCTAATGATTATCCAACTCATTTAATCACAAACAAGAACTACTAAATATATTTAAGATTCATTAACCAATAACCAAGATTCAATTATTAATAATACTACAAATTTAACCAAACTCTAAACAAACAAGAATCATGCTTCTCATAAACTATATTAATAAAAACCACTCCTAAATACTCAAAGTAAATCTAGGGTATGAGGTTTTACCTTCCTTGGTGAGTAGAAGTAACTAAGAAGCTTGAAATAGCCCTTGAAAGTCCTTACCAAAGCTAGATCTAACCAAAAACATAAGATCAAACAATTTTAATTTCTTGAAAACACTATTCACTCTCTTCTTCAATGATTTATTGAAAGAGTTTGTGAAGGAATTGGGAGCTTAAACTCCTAGGATAGCCATAACTAATCATAAGGGACCTTGGATAATTACCTTACAATTTAACAAAGCTTGGATCTTGATTTTTGGAATTTTTCCTCTTGAAAAAGGAAGAAGGCCGAGAGCTTGTTCTTGAGAGAGCAAGTCAACTTCTCTTCTTTTTGTTTTATGAATTATGGTTGGTTGCTTCTTCTTTTTGTCTCGGAAATTGATTAAATTTTTACCATGGTAAATTTTACATGGCCAAGAATCAACCAACAAAATAAAGTCCCTTTGTCATGCTTATGTCATCAAGCTTGTGTCATCTTTTTAAAACATGTCTTCCCTTTGTGGTGTGATGACATCATCATCAACTAACCTCTTTGATTAACCCTTAATTACTTGGCTAATGATCGCTTATCCGTTATACGGTTCGCTTAACTTTCGTTCTCGTTTGTCGTATGAGGGATCATATCCGGGATCTTATTACTTGGGTTCCTCTAAACCTTTCTCAATATTTTATATTCCTTTCTATGATCCTATCTTATAATCCTTGAATTCAAATCCTTTTAATCATGTTACCTTATACTCAATTCTTTCGGTATCTGGTGGATTTTCGGGAAAAATCAAAGTGTTCGAATTTGGATTCTGACGATCTTTACATACACTTATATAATATATGGAGTACTAATAAGATCTCAGAATATCAATAAAAGAACTCCTACATAGTGTGGCATGAAAAGTTTTCTTAATCAGCATAATCAACAAAATCACTATTCATCAATGTTTCAAAAATTCCAAAAATTGGGATTATTACAGTGGTAGTTGGTGTTCCTAGAATTATATTGTACGATGAAGCTGCACTTATGACATAAAATTTCATGATATGGGATCCTTGTTGGGGAGCCATTCCGAAAATGATAGGAAGATAGATTACTCCCCGAATGGGGATCATGGAATTTCCAAAGCCATATAGGGGATCTTCGAGGCAGGGATCCATGCGCTGGTGTCCTAACTTCATCCGGTTAAGGTTGTGTTTGCAGATGATGTTAGCAGATGAGCAGTTATGAACCAGGATCCACTTCACCTCATTATCTGCCACGTTCAGGCTTACTACTAACGCTTGATTGTGCCCGGGGTGTAGCCCCTTGTATTCAGCATACGAGAAAGAGATTGGCTCATCTTCGTAGGGCTGTATTATCATGACATCATCGCCCATATCTGGACTCCAGGGTGGTGTGGAAGTTCCTTCCAGTACGACGTTCGCCACGTGCTTCCCACTCCCTAGGGCTTTGTCCTTGTCTTCTAGCTTCCTCTACAAGTAGTAGTTCATGTTTCTATTTTTGATCTGGTCCTCAATAAACATCTTAAGAGAGAAGTAGTTTTCAGTGGTGTGCCCATGATCCTCATGATATCCACAATGCTTATCTCTTGCTCTGTTCTCTGGAGGAGCAAGGATGGGCTTTGGAGGATAGTAGAAAGTTTTTCCTTTGACTTCTCTCAGAATGTGTGCCTGGGACCGGTTGAGAGGGGTCCATTCGGGCTCAGGTTTCGGGTCTCTCTTGCTTCTTGGCTTTCTTTGGTTCTTTTCTGAAGCTGAATAATCGCTCTGATGTGGGGTTCCCGGGGATTGCTGAATGTAGTTGTTCTTCCTATCTACTTTTAACCTTTTCTCTTTCTCGTACGATGAGCGCCTCTTCGGGGACTCATCTTCATCGTGGATTCTCCTGTTCGTTTTCATCGACTTTAGGAAATCATTCTCCTTTATAAATTTCGAGGCTAGTGCATAGGCCGAGGCAAGGCTCTGGGGCTCTCTATGGATCAGGTCCTGGACATAGCCCTCACAAAAACCGGGTGGAGGTTCCTCCAAAAGATATTAACAACTTCCTTTTATTCCAGATTGGAGAGTCGGGTGATTGCTTCTTGAAATCTCTTGATAAACTCAGGGAGCAATTGCTTGCTTCTTTGTTGGATGGTCTCCAAATGGCACATCTGTAGCTCATTCATACGGTTTTCCCGGAACCTCTTTAGGAATGTTTCTCTGATGTCTTTCCATAAGTCAATGCTCCGGGATGGGATTCTACTAAACCATTCCTGAGCTCCTCCCTTAAGTGTTGATGTAAAGAAACGGCACCTCGTGAGGTCACTGTAGTCATAGATATTCGATATCTGTTCAAAGTAGTTAATGTGCTCTTCGGGCTCGGCCAACCCGTCGAATGAGTCAAAGTTGAAGTGCTTAAGTCCGGATTCTCTATGGGTGGATTCTAGCCTTTTGGTAAAGGGGGTGGCTGCTTCTCCAACTTCCATGTCTCCCTCGACTTTCCTCTTGAGGTCTCGGAGAGCTCGGGCCATCTGCTCTTGTTTGGACATTTTTTCAGGCTCGGAGTCTGAGGAGACGCGAACTCTGCGCGTCTTTTTTTTCAGCTTTGCCTCCTCTTCTTGGATTCTTTTTTCAATGATAGCCTTTGTCTTGGCTTCATCTTCCTTTCGGGTACGGTCCCGGAGCGAGGCTCTCCTGATTTCGTCCCGGGCGTCCTCAGGCTGCCTCTTCAAGTTCTTGGAAATTCATTTTAGGACTGATCTGTGAGACTGCCCGGAATGCTCTTCCTGATTCCTTGGGTGGGTTTCTGGTTCATGGTGTTTCTTTTCTTTCCATAAGCTCATATATGTCTGAATCTGCTCCGGGGTCATACTTCCCCAAAGGTTTGCGGAAGCCTCAACATACTTATATGATGCTTCTCAATAGTTATCTTCTGGTCTCCTGGATGGAGTTGAGACGAAGCACAGGTTATGGGGGGGCCCTCTTCTATCTCCTCCATCTGACCATCCCTAGGTAGGACGACGGTGGGTTGAATCGGTCTAGAGATTGCTGTCTTACTCTTCCTCGTGGCCATTTTTCAGGGTAAAATAGGCGAAAATACCGCAAATAAAATGATATATGGTTTTAAGGTATGAACGGTAAGAGAAACAAATCTAAGAGAAAGTAGGGATGTTAACTCTACCGGGGTGTAAATGTTTTCGGATCTGGGGTAGAATGGCACGGCTGGGTGTGACTCCACCGAGTCGGAGGTTCGAGCCCCTCCTACTAGCACCAATGATAACTCTGTTTCTTCCCCGGTCTTCTCCGCTCTCTCCACGAGCTCGATCTTAGTACACATGGAAGGAGTTGTGTGGTTAAGCTGCTGTGTGAGGGCTTCTGTAAAACAGAACCAGAGGGGGGGGGGTCGTGTCCTCGCGGCAACTCCGGTATGAGAATAAGAATGGGGTTTCTTGAAGGAGAAGAAGAGGGAAGATAGAGATATTCAAATATATATGCAGTGGTGTGTGTATATGTGTAGGGAGCGAAATATTTTCCAACCCCTAAAACCCCTTTTTTTGGGCCTTATATAGGCTCCCAAATTTTGGGTTTTAGGGGTTTGTACTTCTTCATCCTAGCCCTTGGTGAATCTTGGTTAGTGAATGATTGGATGGTTTAGATTATAAATGGGGCCGATCTGTCCCCTGGCACCTGGGTGTCTTGAGATTTGGACACATGGACGACTGAGATGTGGTTGTTCCGTTTCTGGTAACATTGGACAGTTGACATTTTGTCCACCTGCCACGTGTCCCAGGGACCACCCTCGTTTGGGCCTGGGGGGCCGTTTCCTTCAGCTTTTGTAATGTTCTTTTGGGCATGATTACTTATGGCCTATCACCAACTTTGTGGATTTTCGAAGTTTCTCCCAGTAAAAGAATCAGAACCTCACTTTCATCTTTGTTTTACCACCATATTACTACACCAAACGGTAGAGCAATGGAATCGCCTATTTAGATTTGAAGAATCTTTTCTTTTTTTATCCAAAAGAACAATGCCATATACTTCATTACCTGATGAAAGAGTGGTCGGAATTAGACTACCAAAGTACATGAATAATCATTAATGACAAAATCATTCTCTGATATAGTCACTGATTATAATTGAAATTAATGGGGGCTATTTAAAAATTTGCTTTCATTTTGCATTCTTGTATCATAAATGAATTGATGGTTGGTAAAACATCTGTAAGAGCTGCAATTGGTACTTGTATGTGTTGGGAATATGTTGTGAACTTGATGGTTTCATTAACAAAAAACTATAGTAGATTCAATTTAGTGAAAATGTAGCACTCGACGGATGATCAGATATAGTCCCGACGGATGACTCAATATAGTCCCGACGGATAATGATTTGACATCCATCGAGTGAGTAGCTTATGTAACAATAAGTCCTGTAGCATATTTCTGTAAACACCTTTGTGTAGATTCTGTAGTAGCATATAAGTCATGTTGACTTTAATTAGATATGCATAATAGGTTGATTAATTGTAAATATAAGAAGTCTTGTAATTCTGCATAAGTGAAATGAAGTCAAGTGTCAAATAGCTACCCGACAGATGATCATTTCAAACATTTATTGACAGTGACAACACAGTCACATGCGTCGAGTGTTTGTAAAAGGAATGTGGCAGCCTATTCAACTGGGTTTTTGAGAACAAAGAAGCATTATCATTTCCATGCTATTATGAAGATATTCAAAGATGCTGGAATAGAGTAGTGAAGCAACATAGTATTAGACTTGATAGGTTTTGTTTTATTATCTTGTCTTATTACAATATAATCTTGGTGATATATAAACCAAGAGTAGCAAGTAGAACAAGAACAAGACTAAGCTAAATACATTCTCAGAGAAACAATTGTAAGCTGAATCCTGTAGCATTTCTCTGTAAGTTTAGTTTTCATATTTGTAAGCAGCTGTGAGCTATTCAAGCTTCACAGGGTTCTCTTGATATATATATATATATATATATATATATATATATATATATATCTGGTGGATACATTCAAATCCACCACAAAGTTTTTAAAGACTTGTGTTTTGATTTATCTAACTCTTCATTTCACACTTTGCAAATCAAACACTTATATATTATTAAGAAAGAACCATTTTTTCATTAATCTGAAAAAGTAGCCAGAATTACATTCAACCCCCCCCCTTCTGTAATTCTTGTTGCATTGTTAGGGACTAACAATTGGTATCAGAGCAAGCTCTTGAAGTACAAAGAGTTTAAAGATCACAACAAACTGTAAGATGAACAAGAAGGATGTTGGAGTCAAGATTCCTTTTATGGACAAAGATAATTACCATCACTGGAAGGTAAAAACGCATCTTCACTTACTTTCTCAAGATGAGGCCTATGTGGATTGCATAGAGAGAGGTCCTCATGTACCAATGCGAGCTGCAACTAGAAATGAGCCATATGTTCCCAAGCCAAGGCATGAATGGTCAGATCCTGATATTAAAAAGTCAGGAAAGACAAGAAGGCCATGAATATCTTATTCAATGGAGTTTATGGTAACATGTTTGACAACATCATCAATTGCAAGACATCCAAGGAGGTTTGGGACACCATTCAAATAATCTGTGATGGCACTGAACAAGTTAGAGAAAACAAGATGCAGTTACTAATTCAGCAATATGAGCATTTCCACTGTGAAGAAGGTGAAACTCTCACTAATATCTTTAGTAGATTTCAAAAGCTACTAAATACTCTGAAGCTGCATGGAAGAGTCTACCAAACCAAAGACTCTAACCTCAAATTCCTGAGATCCCTTCCAAAAGAATGGAAACCAATGACAGTCTCCTTGAGAAATTCACAAGAATACAAGGAGTTTACACTAGAGAGACTGTATGGCATTCTAAAGACTTATGAGCTTGAAATAGAGCAAGATGAAAGAATGGAGAAAGGGAGAAAGAAAGGAGGGTCCATTGCACTGGTTGCTGAGTTAGAGAAAGAGAATGAGATGAAGATAGAAGCTATGGAGTCTACTTCAAAGGTCTGTGAAAATAAGGGCAAGGGGCTGGTAGCAGAAAATGAAGATTCCTTGAGCCAAGATGATATGGATGATATTGATGAACATCTAGCATTTCTTTCCAGGAGATTTTCCAAGCTGAAGTTTAAGAAAAACTTTGGAGCAACTAAGCCAAATAGAAACATGGTGGATAAATCAAAATTCAAGTGTTTCAAATGTGGCTTGGCAGGGCACTTTGCCAATGAGTGTAGAAAGTCAGAATCGAGCAAAAAGAAGTTTAAGCCTGTGGATTATAAACAAAAGTACTTTGACTTGCTCAAACAAATGGAAAGGGCTTTTATTACACAAGAAATGACTGGGCAGCAGATGGTTTGGATGAGGATGAAGATGTCAGCTATGTTAATCTAGCCCTAATGGCCAAGTCTGATGAAACAAAGACAAGTTCTTCAAGTAATCAAGTAATCACCACTAACCTTGCACATTTATCTAAAGCTGAGTGTAATGATGCAATAAATGACATGTCTACAAAATTATATCATTTGCGTGTTACACTTAAGTCCCTCACTAAGGAAAATGCTAAAATCAAAGAAAACAATTTGTTTTTAAGTGAGAGGATTAATGTGCTAGAGTCTCAGTTTATTGAATTTGAAAATTTGAGAATAGAATGTAAGATTGCCAAGGAGGAATTAACTGAGTCCTTGAAGAAAGAAGATATTTTGGAGAAGCAGCTTGATCGTGAACAGGAGGTGATTAAGGCATGGAAATCATCTACAGATGTCCATGCTCAAATCACCAAAGTTCAAGGTATTGAGTCCTTCTATGATGGAGCCTGGAAAAAGAGTAAAGAGAAGCTAGAATATAATTTGGTTGAAGGATTGCTAACAGATGTAGACTCGACAGATGATAGGGTCATCCGTCGGATAATCAAAAAGGTTATCCGTCGAGTGACATAAATCCTCATCCATCGGCTGTGAGTAAACCTGTGAGTAAATCCAAACTTGCCAAGTTAAATGAAAAATATGGATCAGTTTCCAAAAAAATTATTTCAGGAGAATCTAGTCAAGTGAAGAAGGAGAAGAAAGTGAATGTTGGTCATCTGTCCATCAAGCAATTGAATGACAGATTAGAAAAGATTGAGGTTAAAACATAGGTTAAAAAGAAAAATAATAGAAATGGGAAAGTAGGGATTAACAAACATAATAATTACACACCTGATAGATATGCTTTAAGAAAAATCAGTGTTAAGTGTGGTAGTGTTAATCATCCATCTGTTAATTGCAAACTTTTCATGCCTACTTCCATGACTGTACCACCTTCTTTTCCCAGCATGAGTGCTATGCCTTCTATGCCTTTGAATGCTATTTCTGCACAGAATATGAATGCACAATTTGCTAATATGCCATTTGCACATAATCCTTATTATGCTACATTTAGTATGCCTCAAATGCCATTTAGCATGCCCTACTGGAATAACATGTTTGCAAATAACATGCCATTTTCTGTTAATCAAAATATGCATGATAATTCTATTTTAATGAATGGTTTCAAAGGTCCAACTCAGATGATTAAGGATGAATCTGAAATCCCCAAGTCAAATGATATCAAACCTAAGAAACAGAAGAAGAAAGCTAACAAGGCTAGACCCAAGGAAACTTGGGTACCAAAATTAACTTGATTTGGTTTTGATGTGTATAGGGAAACAAAAAGAATCTATGGTACTTGGATAATGGTTGTTCAAGACACATGACTGGAGATTCTACCCTGCTCATAGAGTTCAAGAAGAGAGTTGGCCTAAGTATTACTTTTGGAGATGACAGCAAGGGTTATACTGTGGGATATGGCTTGATTTCAAAAGACAATATCATTATTGAGTATCAGCTAGCTTTGTGATAAAGGCAATTCAGTAAACTATAGCTCAGAAGCCTGTGTTGTGACAAATAAGAGGAGCAACAAAGTGGTTCTCACTGGAGTGAGAAAAGGAAATGTGTACCTAGCTGACTTCAACTCATCAAATGCAGAATCTATTACTTGTCTTCTTAGTAAAGCAAGTCAAGATGAAAGTTGGTTATGGCACAAGAAGCTATCTCATCTAAACTTCAAAACCATGAATGAACTTGTAAAGAAAGAACTGGTTAGAGGTATTCCTCAAGTGGAGTTTTCTAAGGATGGACTGCGTGATGCTTGTCAAGAAGGGAAGCAAATTAAAGCATCATTCAGAAAGAAGCTTGATTCAATAATTGAAGAACCTTTGCAACTGCTACACATGGATTTGTTTGGACCAGTCAATATGTTGTCCATCTCAAGGAAAAGATTTTTCCTAGTAATTGTAGATGATTTCTCAAAGTTCTCTTGGACATATTTCCTAAAGTCTAAAGATGAGGCTAGTGAAATCATCATCAATCACATAAGGCAAGTAAACAATCATCCTGATTTCAAAGTTAGAAGAATCAGAAGTGACAATGGAACTGAGTTTAAGAATTCTGTTATGAGAGTATTATGTGAAGAGAATGGGATTATGCATGAGTTTTCAACAAAAAGAACTCCATAACAAAATGGAGTCGTAGAAAGAAAGAACATATTACTTATCGAAGCTGCAAGGACAATGCTTGAAGAATCAAAGTTACCAACATACTTCTGGGCTGAAGCTGTAAATACTGTATGCTACACTCAGAACATTTCTCTGGTCAATCAAGCAAAATGCATGACTCCCTACCAATTGTTCAAGAACAAGAAGCTAACTCTAAATTTTCTTCATGTCGTTGGCTGCAAATGTTATATCTTGAGAAATCAAATTGATCAGAATGGGAAGTTTGATGCTAAAGCAGATGAAGGAATTTTTGTTGGATATGCTGTTGGTAAAGCATACAAAATCTACAATCTGAGAACCAACATTATTATGGAATCAATACATGTTGTGTTTGATGATAAAAAGATTGAATGACTACAAGATGGAGATTACCATGAGAGCCTCAAATTTGACAATGTGGAGATGGTTAGTGATGACAGTGATGATGAAAGTGATCAAGAAACTAAAACTAAGGATAGTGCAGATAAATCTACAACTAATGAAGCTAATAACTCAACATCCATCGAGTTACAAAATGCTTCATCCATCGAGAGACAATCTGCATCATCCATCGGGAGACAATCAGCTTCATTCGTCGGAACTCAAAATTCACCATCCATCGAGTCATCAAAAGAAGCTGAAAGTCAGAATAGATCACTTACAGAAAGTTCCCCTTTCTCAAATCATAGATTTACAAACTCAGGGGGAGTTTCTAATAATCAAAAATCAATCACACATCAAGACAACAATGAGGCCTTCTAGAGTTCAAACAAGGAGAGCAACTCAAGAAGAATGTCATTATAGCAGTTTCCTATCTAAGGAAGAACCAAAGAAGGTAGAAGAAGCTTTGTTGGATCCTGATTGGATTTTAGCCATGCAGGAGGAGCTAAACCAATTTGAAAGGAACAATGTATGGAAGCTGGTACCCAAGCCTAAAGGAAAGAATCCAGTAGACACCAAATGGGTATTCAGAAACAAGATGGATGAAAATGGCATAGTAGTTAGGAACAAAGCTAGATTGGTTGCTAAGGGCTATTGTCAACAAGAAGGAATAGATTTTGATGAAACCTTTGCTTCTGTTGCAAGACTTGAAGCCATCAGAATCTTCCTAGCCTATGCAGCCCATGCCAACTTTAAGGTCTATAAAATGGATGTCAAGAGTGCCTTTCTAAATGGAGATTTGGAGGAGGAAGTCTATGTCAGTCAGCCTCCTAGTTTTGAAGATCCAAATCTGCCTAATCATGTATACTATCTTTTGAAAGCACTCTATGGATTGAAGCAAGCACCTAGAGCCTGGTATGACACTTTGTCAAAGTTTCTTTTAGAGAATAACTTCACTAGAGGTACTGTAGAAAAAACTTTATTCTTTAGGAATGTTAATGGCTCTATCATACTTGTTCAAATTTATGTAGATGCCATTATTTTTGGCTCTACATATGAAAAACTTTGCAAAAAGTTTACCAAATTGATGCAAAGTAAGTATGAAATGATCATGATGGGAGAACTGACTTATTTTCTTGGTTTACAAGTTAGGCAAGTTAGTGATTTAATATTCATTAGTCAAACTATATACATTCATGATCTTTTAAAGAAGTTTGATCTAATAGATTGCACATCTGCAAAAACTCCCATTGCCACTGCAACTAAGCTTGAATTAAACATTACTGAAAAGCCTGTGGATATTTCAAGTTATAGGGGCATGGTTGGCTCACTTCTGTACTTAACTGTTAGGTCCCAATGTGTTTGTAGAAGGGGGGGGGTTGAATACAAACTATACCGTTTAATCGAATTTAGTGTAGAATAAAAATTGAAACAAAATTCAAGTTAAATAAAAATATTATTAAACTTGAAAGGTGTTACAACAACGGTATCAATTACAAGGGATTAATCTCAAATTAATTATCACAAATCTAGAATAAATTCGACATGAACTTTTTCTATTTTTGCAATAAAAAGAATCAAATGCTAAACGCAATTTGAGATTAAGTTCTAGGGATTTTGATCCGCTAGATAGTTACACAAGAACAAGAGAATGATTTCTAGTGGTTTGGATTTAACTTAAATAACTAGAAATTGATGGTCTTGAAATTTGCAGTTGAAGGATGAAATATTTTTCTGCTCTGCTTTTCTTTTGTTCTTGAGTTGGTTGACTTCTGTTGTATTCTGTGTTGTGAATCGAATGAATGTCTGTTGCTTCTGTCTTTTAAATAATAATCAACATAACTGAAATGAACTGGCATGACAATCCCACAGCTGGTAGAACTTTCAGTGAGACAATCTGTTGTACTACCATGACAATCGGCATGACAATCTGTTGAACTAGCAAGACAATCGGTGAGAAAATCATTTATACTAGCATGACAATCTGTTGAACTAGTAGAACTTTCGGTATGACAATCTGATTGAGCTGGTATGACTTTCGGTATGACAATCTGATTGTCATACTAGTTCAATTGATTGTCATGCTGAATTAATATTGAATATAAATTCAAAATCAATTCTGAAAATTCCTAATATTAATTCAAAATTAATTAATCAATTAATTCAATTAATAAATAAATTAATCTTTGCAGATATAATTTATTTTCTTAATTAAACTATATGACTTAATTAATTAATAGAGAATTAATACTACTCTTCAACATCAACCATTTTTCTGAAAATCTTCTGAAAATCACTGTCAATTATGAATCAATTTCACCACTTCAATGTTGACACTCGATGTACTGTCTGGTTCATGAGTGACTAACTTTCGTGACGTTTCTTCATGTCTTGACTTTGATAACTTGATTTTCTTCAGATTAAATCCCTGTAATTATCTGATACCCTGACAAGATCTCTGTCACTTGATTAAATCCACAATCTTGATTTATATCACTGAGGCTTGATCAATTTCTTGAACTTCTTCCAGTAAAGTAATTCCTCAAGTCTGTAGATGAACCTTGTTTCTGAATCCTTTGACGGATGTTACTTTGTAAGATCTCTTTGACGGTAGATCCACTATTTACTTGTTACATTCTTATTTGAGTTAAGTTAAATCCTCGAATAAACTAATAGGCTATGACATATGCCTTTCAATCTCCCCCTATTTGTTTGTTAGACAATAACAACAAATACCTAGAGGATAACTCAACTAACAAATAAGAAAAAGTTATAAACAGAAATGTAAAGTAAATAGCAGAAATGTTCTGGATTATATTTAATATTTTCTAGATTCCAATTAAATGTTCTTCTAGACTAAACATATCTTCAAGTAGTTTCATCTTCTTTTGTACAACCACATTTCTTGTTGAGAAGCGCATATCTCTCTTGCTTCTCCCCTATGAGAATCAACTGCTTAAAGAAGATCACCTTCGTTTACCACATCTCCCGTACAATAGGATCCGCAGATAAAAACCAATGGTACTCCCCTTTTGGAAAACAGCTTCTTCCCTTACTAGAAAATAACCTTGTATTTACCACCTCTCCCGTACAATAGGATCCGTAGTTACAAACAACATGGTGTGGTGTAGTGTACATATGTAGGATCTTTTTCTTCCTCCCTGCTATTTCCCCCCCTTAGTTGAGGAATCCTCCAAACTATTACTTAAGCTTTTATCTCCCCCTTAGAGAAGGAATGTATGCCGTTGTCTGAAGGAGTTCTCATATTTCACTTGGATAGAAAAGAACTAACAAGTAGTTTCTCTTTTTTCCTCACTGTGAGCGTGTGATTCTGTTTAAGTGTACCTCACATGTGTTTCACTCTTCTCTCCACTCGTGTTTACACTCATTCTCACAAGTGTATCACTCCTCTCATAGCTCCAAAATTCAGCTGTACCTGCAAGGAAAATCACCTTAGCCATCCTTAAGGAGGTCACAAGTGGTGCAATGGGAGTTCGCAAATCCCCATCCTTGTTAAACTCGTCAGATGAATCTGAGTCATAATCTACAAGTTTCTAGTTTCCCTTTTAGGGTTCCAGATTTGAATTCTGGGAAGGTAAACAATGATCCAACGAATTTATCATAAAGATCAAAGTTCCCTTCTAATGTCTGTGAAGATATTTCCTTGTGACTCATCAGGTAATATCTGAATCATCATCAACATGTTGCCGATCTGTACCTATGTCAGATCCACTATCCGCAGATGCATCCAGGGGATTTAAACCTGGGGAGGTAGACACTGACCACTGACATATGGCTTTTGGATCAGTATCCTCTCCTAACACCTGTAAAGGCAATTGGTCCATTAAAGAACCTTGAACAATCGAATCTGACCTTAAAATGGTCGAAACTCTTGTTTCCTTCAACTCATCCTTTGTGTGTGTAACCTTTCCTTGTGCATCAAGAATTGTTTATGTGTGAAGTGGTGACACTACATCGGATACCCTGGCCAACAGGAAATTTTCAATAGACGCATCCTGTTGAGAGAATGAATCTAGTAACTGTTTTTGTGCCTTTTCAGCCATTACATCTTTTTGGGAAGATGTATGGGGGCTAGCAGTTGTCTCGGTTTAAATACTACTCATCTTTGTAGGAGACAGAGCTGCTGGGTTGACTTCAGAACCTTCCTTATGTGGTGCACTAAGGCACTATCTCCCTCACGCTCATTCATACTTCATTTTAGTGGTAAGAGAGTGTTAGTTGGTTCTGTTTCTGTGTTTGTCTTTACAGACTGGGATAGAAGTTGTGGGTTTTTAACCTCATGACTGTCAATGAAAGAAAGCCATTGGAGACTGAACCTGTATCACAGAACATATGGCAATATAGAGATAAAATGTACTTAAGATCGATAATGAATGAAAAATTATACATTTAATATTTTGAGAGAAATGATGTACAATAGTGATTTCAAAAGATTTTAACTGAAATAAGAAATCACTAATGTTGAAAGAAGTTTGAGTTTAATGATAACATTACCAGCTTGCAAACAGCCATATCCCTCAATTAAACCTTTGCTGTTATCTCCAAAGGTAACCACTGGGCCATCTTTCTCAACCACATTTGATAGCAGGGCTCTATCTCCGGTCATATGTCTTGACGATCCATTGTCAAGAATCCACACTACCGGTTCCACCTGTTTACTGCCCTGCACTACAAATGGATTAGACCTTCTTCAGAACCCAAGCTTGGTTGGGTCCGGCATACTTGTAGAATTGGCCTTTGTCAGGAAAAACAACATTCTTAATTTTCATGTTCTCAACTTTCTCAATGACTGGACATTTGACCTTGTAAACAGCCTTAACAAATTTCTGTTTAGGCTTATGCACAAATGTCTCCTTTCTAGCCTTAGAAGGACTAGCAGTCTTAGACCTATCATGCTTCCTATTATTCACATGTTGACGATGAGTAGTCTTATCACTAGAAATATGCTTACCATTAAAATAAGCATACATCAAATTGAAAGCACAAGACATACAATCAGGAACACCACATACTTTATGAGAGGGATTAACAACAAGCAAATTATGCATGGTAGACATGGCATTTTTCTTATCCAACTCATGTGTGTCTGAGTTAGTCTCAGTTGCTTTCACAACTTTGACTGGAACTTTTGACACACTTGACTTGGAAACAACCTTCTCATTAGCAAGATCTTCAGCACGTATTTCTTCTTGAATAATAAAGGAGGTCTCATCAAATGGTTCAACAATTGATCCTTTATAGAGGGGTTTATCAACACCCTTAAGCACATGTGGTATTTCCCTACCTTTAGCACAGACATGAGGAGGGGAGTTTATGCCTAATTCTCCAATAGCAGCATTGTAATCAAAACCTATTCCAGATGTTTGATTAACAGCTTGCTTACTGTAGAACTCTTTAGCCTTCATACAAGAATTAAAGTAAGCTTTAACCTTAGTCTCAAGACCGGTGATCTTGTCTTTGAGAATAGTTTTGAGTTGTCTATAACAGTTAACTCTATTCTCTAGAAAAGATACTTGTTCTTTTAATTTGTCTTGATTAATGTGCACAAGTCTTAATTCATTGACCTCTTTCTCAATGTCTTTGATCTGCTGACTTAACAGTTCATTATCACGACGAGCACAATCTAAGGAACCTCCTAGATGATAAACTAATTCAGCATTAGTAAATTTTACCTCTTTTCTTGACGATGAAGTATTTACATCAATAACCATAAGAGCAAGATTCCCCTCTTCTTCATCTTCACTATCAGTATCATCCCAGCTTCTTCCCTTTTCCAGATAAGCCCTTTCAGAGTTACTCTTCTAATTTGAATCATAAGAGTTCTTCCTCACTTTCTTTGGCTTCCTACATTCTGTGGCAAAGTGTCCGAACTCATTGCAGTTATAGCATCTAATGGTGCTTCGATCAACCATCCCTATTTTGTATCCACCACTGCTGGTATTAGAGGATGAAGATCCACCTTTCTGGAATTTGTTGTAGTTGGACTTGTACTTGAACTTGGGATTTCTCTTGAATCTGAGATTGGAGAATCTCTTGACAATCTGGGCCAATGACTCATCTTCCAATTGCTCCAGCTCTTCCAAGGAGTAAAAATCATCACCAGATTGATTTGTAGTAGGAGGATCATATTCTGTTAATATCACATTTTCCTCAGCCTTGGAAGACTGTACCATTCTCTCTGACTGTTGAGATTGTTGTTGTTGTTGACCTTCAGCTACTAGAGCAGTAGAAGTGCTGACCACTCTACCTTTCCCGTAGACTTCCTTTTGCTGAATCTGCTCCAACTCATAGGTTTTTAACACACCATAGAGCCTCTCCAAAGAAATCTCACTCAGATCTCTCGCTTCTCTTATGGCAGTGATTCTATGTTCAAGATGAGTTGGCAGTGTTAAAAGAAACTTTTTGTTGATCTCCCTGAATGAGTAATATTTACCATTTATGTTCAGGTTATTGATCAAGGCAATGTACCTCTCAAACACTTCAATAATTCCTTCTCCTGGATTGGATTTAAAATGTTCATACTCAGAGGTTAGGATCTGTAACTTTTTCTCCCTAACTTCCTCTGTGCCTTCATTAATCACCTCAATAGTTTCCCAGATGTGTTTATAATTTTTACAGTTCATCACATGTCTGTTCATCAAGGGATCAAGGGAATCAACTAAAATTAATTGAAGGCTGGAATCCAAAGAGTCTTCTTCCTTTTCAGCAGGAGTAAAATCCTCAGGCTCTTTTGCATAGGTTCTAGGCCTTGGTAATTACAACATCATCTTCTATCACCTCTGGTTCAATAACCATCAGAATTTTTGGACCCTTCTTTAACAATTTCAGATATTTGGGATTTGCAACTTGTAAAAACAATAGCATCTTCTTCTTCCACATAATATAATTTTCTTTATCAAATAGTGGAATTTTAACGGTTCCAACTTTTTGTGAAGTCATTATGAATTTTTGAATAAATAAAAATTCAAGGAGTTGAAAAATCACAAAAGTCTAGGATCTTGATTTGTTTGTTAATCAGAAGGCTCTAATACCAATTTTTAGGTCCCAATGTGTTTGTAGAAGGGGGGGGTGAATACAAACTATACCGTTTAATCGAATTTAGTGCGGAATAAAAATTGAAACAAAATTCAAGTTAAATAAAAATATTATTAAACTTGAAAGGTGTTACAACAACGGTATCGATTACAAGGGATTAATCTCGAATTAATTATCACAAATCTAGAATAAATTCGACATGAACTTTTTCTATTTTTGCAATAAAAAGAATCAAATGTTAAACGCAATTTGAGATTAAGTTCTAGGGATTTTGATCCGCTAGATAGTTACACAAGAACAAGAGAATGATTTCTAGTGGTTTGGATTTAACTTAAATAACTAGAAATTGACGGTCTTGAAATTTGTAGTTGAAGGATGAAATATTTTTCTGCTCTGCTTTTCTTTTGTTCTTGAGTTGGTTGACTTCTGTTGTATTCTGTGTTGTGAATCAAATGAATGTCTGTTGCTTCTGTCTTTTAAATAATAATCAACATAACTGAAATAAACTGGCATGACAATCCCACAGCTAGTAGAACTTTCAGTGAGACAATCTGTTGTACTACCATGACAATCGGCATGACAATCTGTTGAACTAGCAAGACAATCAGTGAGAAAATCATTTGTACTAGCACGACAATCTGTTGAACTAGTAGAACTTTCAGTATGACAATCTGATTGAGCTGGTATGACTTTCAGTATGACAATCTGATTGTCATACCAATTCAATTTGATTGTCATGCTGAATTAATATTGAATATAAATTCAAAATCAATTCTGAAAATTCCTAATATTAATTCAGAATTAATTAATCAATTAATTCAATTAATAAATAAATTAATCTTTGCATATATAATTTATTTTCTTAATTAAACTATATGACTTAATTAATTAATAGAGAATTAATACTACTCTTCAACATCAACCATTCTTCTGAAAATATTCTGAAAATCACTGTCAATTATGAATTAATTCCACCACTTCAATGTTGACACTCGATGTACTGTCTGGTTCATGAGTGACTAACTTTCGTGATGTTTCTTCATGTCTTGACTTTGATAATTTGATTTTCTTCAGATTAAATCCCTGTAATTATCTGATACCCTGACAAGATCTCAGTCACTTGATTAAATCCACAATCTTGATTTATATCACTGAGGCTTGATCAATTTCTTGAACTTTTTCCGGTAAAGTAATTCCTCAAGTCTGTAGATGAACCTTGTTTCTGAATCCTTTGACGGATGTTACTTTGTGAGATCTCTTTGACGGTAGATCCACTATTTACTTGTTACATTCTTATTTGAGTTGAGTTAAATCCTCGAATAAACAAATAGGCTATGACATATGCCTTTCATTAACAGCTAGTAGGCCAGATATAATGTTTGCTACCTGTCTTTGTGCTAGATTTCAGGCTGATCCTAGAGAATCTCACTTAGTAGCTATTAAGAGGATTTTCAGATATCTCAAGGGAACACCAAAACTTGGCATTTGGTACCCTAGAGATTCTGGTTTTGATCTAACTGGTTATTCAGATACAGATTATGCAGGGGAACCTGTCAATTTTTAGGAAACAAGCTTGTGTCCTGGTTCAGTAAAAAGGAAAATTCAATTTCTACTTCTACAGCTGAAGCTGAATATATTGCTGCTGGCAGTTGCTGTGTACAGATTTTATGGATGAAAAACCAATTGCTAGACTATGGTCTACAAGTGGAAAGAATTCCCATTTTCTGTGATAACACAAGTGCAATTTCCATCACTGAAAATCCAGTACAGCATTCAAGAACAAAGCACATAGACATCAAGTACCACTTCATAAGGGAACATGTAATGAATGGTACTGTGGAACTCCATTTTGTTCCAAGTAAAAAATAGTTTGCAGATATATTTAACAAGCCACTGGATGAATCCACCTTTTCAAGGTTGGTAAGTGAGTTAGGTATGCTTAATTACTCTTGAATCTTTTCAGATATTTTGCAAGTTGTAATGCAGCCAAAAAATTTAATTGATTTTTTAATCTTGGATGAAATTTTGGCTAAGTCAAAATTTACATCCCAACGGATGATCATTATCCATCGAGTTCGATCATCCGTCGATATACAATTTGTCAATAAAAACAATTATTTTTCTGGAATATTTTATATCTCGACGGATAACTGATTTATCCTCATCCGTCGAATTGTCTCATTCTTAGCCAATGATTTTCTAAACATTATCCATCGAGTATACTTAAAGTTTGTAAGCATAACACGACAGATAAGTGATGAAATTTTTAGAGTTTATTTTTAAACGACTATTTTGGGAAATTTCTATTGGTCACTTTATTTTACTTTACTAGTTTTGACAGTTATTTTTGAGATAGTATAAAAGAAAAATTCATTTTCACTTCTTTTCTTTTATCATTCTCAATTCATCTGCTCTAACTTCTTTCTTTCTCAAAAGCAATTTCCCTCTCTCTCTCTGCAACTTTTACTCTCTAACAATGGCACCAGTCATCAAAATCATGTCTTAAACTGGCTTTATCTATGAGAAGAACAATTTCACGGCTCTAGTGAACAAGGGGATTCAACAATCTGGCGACTACCACAAAATGATAGATTTTGTGAAGAACTGCAAACTCAACTATGCCATGCTAGAATCACCCACCATTTACTGTGAGGTTGTTGAAGAAATGTGGACAACTGCAGTGTACAACTCAACCGACAAGACCATCAGTTTCATGATTAAAGGTAAGGAATTCTGTGTTAATAGTGATATTGTTAAAGCATGCTTCAAGTTTCCTGACAATACTGTAACTTCTCCATACACAGACACTGACATTGTTAATATGCTTAATTCCATGGGCTATGCCCTCTCTACTTCTAAATTAAGTGAAATTATGAGGTTGGATCTTAGGAAGGAATGGAGTTATCTGTGTGATGTAGTTACTAAAGTATTTTCTGGTAAAATTAGCAATTTTGATTCAGTTAATATCTCCATGCTCAACATGCTTTACATGCTAGTAACTAATAAATTCTTCAATTTTAGTGATCTAGTCTTGTTTGAGTTGGGATTTAAGTTAGGTGAGCTTAATAAGAGAGGTAAGAATGTTTATTATGCTAGATTTTTCATGATGCTTGCTAACCACCTCTCTGAGGACATTGTGCTTGAGAACTCAACCAACAAGTTAGCTTGTTGGGTTCAAGAAAGAAGAATTATTGCAGATTTAAATAGATTAAACCACCACAAAGAGGTGCCACTCTTCTACTTTCCAGTAATGGAAGCACCTCAGGTAAGTGAGGTAATCTCAACTGTCTCTACTCTTCCAACCTCAACCATTTCTTTGCCTTCTAGTGTAGCAGTGGCATCTGTTTCAATGACCGGACAGATGCCTACCCAAGCTACCAAATCCAAATTTTCAAAACCAAAGACAAAGAAAGCCCCCTATGGTGTCTCTCAAAAGATGCCAGTTGTAAAATCCACTGAACACAAAGAGGGGAGTATGAAGGTGGGAAAGACTGGTGAGGGACAAGGTGAAAATCAAAGAAGCCCTAAGGATAAGGTTGGAGAGGTGAGTGTTTCCCAGCCTAGCCACACTACAGTTTCTCAACAAACTGCAGTGCTTTATAAGGACATTAGCTCATTACTGGTTTCATCCTCCCAAAAGGATGTTACCATTGAAACAAGCTCTCAGCCAAGAGCACCGGCCAAGAGGGGTAGGGACACAAGTTCACCACAAACCTACACAAGAAAGAAGAAATCCAAAACCCTTGGGGATGCACAGGGTACACAAACAGTGCAAACTAGAGCTAAAGACCCGGTCACTGCACCATCTCAAAGTCAAGTTTATGTGGCTCAAACAAATGTGGAGTCATAACCAAAATCTGTACAAATTAAAACACCTCAAACACAGAATTCTCCCACATAATCTTTGGATGTTGACATAATTCAAACATCACAACCATATTCTCCATCTTTAACTCTGTTGGAGAAGCCAAAAATCCATGCAAGTGAACATCATCTTCTAGATGATTTGTTGGCTCACTTGCCATTTCTTTCTAAAACTGTTGAGACATCTGTGCCAAAATTTTCATCAATATGCACATAGTCCACAATAGTTTCCACTCCAAACTCATTCATTTCTACTCACTCGATGGATATTGTTCATCCGTCGAGTAGTGATTGTATCCCGATGGATGTGCCTAACATCAGTCATCCGTCGGATAGTCAAATTACTACCCAGTGGATATTTCTCATCCGTCGGGTGTCTCCGCACAACTCCAAAGTTCAACTATAGTCACAAGTGCAGATGACTTAGTAATTGTGCAATAACTATTAGGATTGAGGGAAGATAGTGACATGAGTGAGAGTCTGGATTGCTCCTAGGAAAAAGGAGAGAAAAAGAGTGATCCAATGCAGTCCATTTCTTCAGGACTGGAAAAAGTGAGTGTGAGGAGTCCCACCTTAGATGGTGAAGGTGAGGGTGTGAGGGTGGGGAGCCAAGGTGAGACCTTGATGCAAGAAAAGAGAGATCATGAGAGAAATGCAGGTACAGGAGTGATAAGGATGAAAACCATTGCAAGTGAGTCAATGAATGTCAATGATGCAGAAAGGAAAAGGCTATTTTAGCAAGAATATCAAGCTATTATAGATTCTATTTCCCTAGATGCTGAGACATTTACTCACCCTGTTACAGCTTACCAAACTCTAGTCGTACAGGGCAATGAGGAGGCTGAAAGGATGCTAAACTTGGTGCATATTACACAATATTTATAGAGAGCAAAGGATGCAATTACTGCTATGCCTTCTACCATTGGCAGTGATTTTGAACTGGATGACAATTCTTTTGGGGAAGCTGGTGGAGATGATGAGGAAGATAACATGAGCATAGGGGAGATGCAGATGTTCCTGCCTGGATGCTAACAAAAGAATGTTCCTACTCACATCTCCAATCAACACTATTCAAGCTAATTCATGACACCCAAACAGCCATTCAGGCATCTTCTAATGCCAGCACAAAGAAGCTACTTACAACACACCTTGAAGCACTTCAGCTGTATAAAATTCAAGCTCTCCAACATAGTCAGAGTGTGGATGAAATCAAGTAAGAAATTTTTGAAGTAAAACAAGATGTCATAGCAAGGTTGGATGCTAGACTTCCTGCAACCACCATGACTGAAATAGTTCAAAAGCTAAGGAAGGAGGCTGATCTCAATAGGAAAGTTGAGGCCATAGACTCAAGATTATCTGCTGTAGAGAAGTCAATGGCCAATATACTTACCAATCAAGAAACTCAGACTGCTCTACTCCAACAGTTGGTGGCTGCTCAACTCCCTCCCATACAACTTGATGATAAAAAAAGGGGGAGAAAGGCTCAAGTGAGGGGGAGAAACAGCTCAACATTCAAGTTAGCAAAGTAATTGTGCCTACAATTGCTTTCACAAAGCCACCAACTAAGAATAGCATTGATCTGATCAATGAAGCAGTAGCCACTTTGAGAGCAGCTGAGAAGAAGCAGTTTAGTCCAATAAATTGGGAGAAAAATGATGAGGATATTCAAAAGAAGTTTGGTCTAGCAAAGGAGCCAGAAAAATCAGCCACTCATCATTCTCAAATCAGGCAAATTTATGTGAATGATATGAGCATGAACAATCTGGAAAGAGGCCAGACATCCTACATCAAATCTCCAAAGGAAGATCTAATCATGAAGCCAAAGGTGAACTATCCAAAATCTTCACTAAAGAATCCTTTGGACACAGTGTATGAGACACCAAAGCCTGATGAGAAGAAGCTGTTGGCTAGGTCTATAACATTCTACAAGGATCTTGCAGATTTAGTCCTAAAAAGAAGAATTGCCAAGATTTTCAGAAATAGTAAGGAAATTTGTGTGGTGGCTGGACATCCTCATTTTGTTGAAGCAAAAAGGGAAGAAAAGGCAAGATTGAAGCAAGAAAAGAAGCAAGCTGCTCTAGATGCTAAAAAGCTCAAGCAAAAGAAGGTACAAGCTGCTATCTTGGCCAAGATGCAAGCTGTGAAACCCACACAACAAATTTCTACACAACTATCTGTAATTGCTGAATCTCAAGATCAAGTAGTGCAAAATGAACCTCCACAGACAAAGAAGCCAAGATACAAGCAAAGAATCAAGAGAAAATTGGATTTCAGTGATGAGGAGATGGAAGGATACTTTCTCAAAGAGTCTACTTCTACAACAACTCAAATATCCATGCCCTCTGTGGCATATGGAGAATTCAAGATAGATCCATCCAAGAATTTCCATGATGAACCTATCATTCCAAAGGATGAGCAATAGACTGGTATAGTCTACCAATTCTTGAACTCAATCTACCTCATTTCATAAAGCCAAAGAAGACAAAGACCAGAGCAGGCAAGAAAGTGAAGCCCTCAACTCTCAGATCCAAGTCCCTAATCAAAGCTCAAACCAAGGTCAACAAGGGAGATATCATGTACATCTGTGATATCAAGGAATTCTCTGATCTAAACCTCTATCTGGATGAACTGGAAGAAGTTAGAGGGATTGATGCTTACATGAATCTACCTGAAAGTTAATATTCAAGTACAAGGGAGGAAAAGAGATACCATGGCCACTTCATAGGATTCTTCAAGAGAGCCAATCTATACTGATAAAAGTTTATCCATCCTTCAAAAAGAACTTTGGATTCAATGTGACAGCTAGAAGACTAATTCTAAAGAAGATTGAAGAACTGAGGAGTATTAGAGCCAAAGATGCACTCCCAAAGACCTTAACTATTCCATACATAGGGAGTAGAGTGCATCTAAGGCCCTACTGGCTGATGAAATTCATGGATAATAAGGGAGGTAGAAGATTCTTCAGATTAGAGGACCAGTTGAGCATCTCTAGCAATGAGACTCTTCTGGAAATGCAAGGAATGCTAGATCTTTCTGAATCTGATGAACTTGAATTCCACAGATAGCTCCAAAATCAGATAGAAGAAAACAACTGGAAGCTTGGGAAGAAATCCATACAATCAAGGAAATAGATCAATCTGCTCAGACTAGAGGAGCACCTTGAAAATGATTGTGAGCAAATCTTTGTACACTTTATCTTGTAAATTTTTCAGTAAATTATGCAGCATTTTTCAGTTTTATCTACTACTTTTTAAATATGTATTTTTAAAGTATTTTGTTATCATCAAGTTTCTCTTAATTTATGGCTACAATTCTAGTAGACATAAATTGGGGGAGATTGTTGGGAATATGTTGTGAACTTGATAATTTCGTTAACAAGACACTTTAGTAGATTCAATTTAGTGAAAAATGTAGCACTCGATGGATGATCAGATATAGTCCCGACAGATGACTCAATATAGTCCCGACGGATAATGATTTGACATCCATCGAGTGAGTAGCTTATGTAACAATAAGTCATGTAGCACATTTTTGTAAACACCTTTGTGTAGATTTTGTAGTAGCATATAAATTATGTTGACTTTAATTAGATATGCAGAATAGGTTGATTAATTGTAAATATAAGATGTATTGTAATTCTGCATAAGTGAAATGAAGTCAAGTGTCAAATAACTACCCGACGGATGATAATTATGTAACCGACGGATGATCAATTCAAAGATCTGTTGATAGTGACAACACATTCACATGCGTTGAGTGTTTGCAAAAGGAATGTGGCAGCCTATTCAACTGGGTTTTTGAGAACAAAGAAGCATTACCATTTCCATGCTATTATGAAGATATTCAAAGATGCTGGAATAGAGCAGTGAAGCAGCATCGTATTAGACTTGATAGGTTTTGTTTTATTATCTTGTCTTATTACTGTGTAATTTTGGTGATATATAAACCAAGAGTAGCAAGTAGAACAAGAACAAGACTAAGCTAAATACATTCTCAGAGAACCAATTGTAAGCTGAATCCTGTAGCATTTCTCTGTAAGTTTAGTTGTTCATATTTGTAAGCAGTTGTGAGCTATTTAAGCTTCACAAGGTTCTCTTGATATATATATATATATCTCTGGTGGATACATTCAAATCCACCAGAAAGTTTTTAAAGACTTGTGTTCTTAATTACTTGTGTTTTGATTTATCTAACTCTTCATTCCGCACTTTGCAAATCAAACACTTATATATTATTAAGAAAGAACCATTTTTTCATTAATCTGAAAAAATAGCCAGAAATACATTAAACCCCCCCTCCTTCTGTAATTCTTGTTGCATTGTTAGGGACTAACAGTATGCACCTTTCATATTACGTATAGAAGGCCGTATGCATATCATTCATGTCTAATTAGACCGAGACTCAAGATTATGAGAAGCATTTCATTTGTAGGATATGGATTAGTAGTGTACAATTGGATACTAGTTTGTGAAGTTTTATTCAGTAGAATCTGAAACTATAAATAATTGTAATTATTTTAAATTTGTTGTACACAAAATGACTGCTGCAATCAGCTTTCCTCATCGCAGCAAACTACGAATTCCAGTAGTAGCACCGATTTATGTAATAATTTGCAATCCTATGTAATAGAAAATGCCTTATCTTTTATTTATTTTTATTGCAAGTAGTTAATTAGTCCGTAATAAGATTTCTAGGTGACCCTGCATCATTGAGTTATACACAGGTCTTGCCATTTAGCTTATTGATTTTTGTTGTAGTTGTCAAAATTTTTCCCTTATCGTTTCTTGGAGGGGCAAATTACTAAAATATAAGAAGTCAGATAACTCCATTAAGTCTGCTTAGCAAGCCCAACAACGGGTATCAGAGCTATGGTTATAACGGTCCAGAATAATTTCGTTAGGCTTCCAGAAGGGACTTAGGAAGCGGAATATTGGGTTACCCCATTATGGGATTTAAGGGGGAGGCAGGTGGACCTTCCCGGATGGGCCTAGGGGAGCATATAACCAGAAGGACATTCAATATGAGTCAAGGGTTACTAATGTGGAGTTAGGTATTCTTAGAAAGCCCAATAATTGGTATCAGGGCTATGGTTATAACAGTCCAGAACAATCTCGTTAGGCTCCCAGAAGGGACTTAGGAAGCTAAAGATTAGGTTACCCCATTATGAGATTTAAGGGGGAGGCATGTGGACCTTCCAGTATGGGAGCCAGAATACACAGGCATATTCGACAGATTTCAAGCCCGATGTGTGAAGGGGGAGATTGTTAGGATTTGTCCCACATCCTTTGTGGGAGCGGAAGATTGTTACAATATAAGCAGCTAGATAACTGCATTAGTATGAGGCCTCTTAGGAGTAAAACAAAAACAAACCCGTGCGGGCCTGGCCCATACTGGCCCATAGCGGACAATATCATACTAATGTGGAGTTAAGGTCTTCTTAGCAAGCCCAAGAAGTGGTATCACAACTATGGTAGTAACAGTCCAGAACAAAGAAGGGACGTAGGAAGCGGCAGATTGGGTTACCCCATGATGGGCTTTAACGGGGAGGCATGTGGACCTTCCAGTATGGGCCTATGTGATCAGATAACCAGATAGAATTCCAGTATGAGTCAAGAGGGAGCCAGATTACATAATCAGGAGGGAGATTCGACAGGTGTTGAACTCGATATGTAAAGGGAAGATTGTTAGGAATTGTCCCATATTATTTATCGGAGGGGCATATTGCTAGAATATAAAGCAGCCAGATAATTCCATAAGTATGAGGCCTTTTGGGAGTGATACAAAAACAAACTCGTGTAGGCTTAGCTCAATGCAGAAAATATTATACTAATGTGGAGTTAGGCCTGTTTAGCAAGCCCAACAGTAGTGTCGTCTCCCTTTCTTTAGTTGGTACATTCTTCACTATAGTTAAAGATTATTTAAAATTTTATCATCCCTATTATGGAATAAAAACCAGGGTTATGATTACAATTAATGCTAGGGTTATTGAGTTTCGAGCTTTAATGACTGTTCTCACGGTGGGGACTAGCTGTGCTCGCAAAATGCCTACGTATCTCCGTGTTATAGAGAATCAAGCCAAAAATATAGTTCTAGGTTGAGGGGTAAAACCCTTTATATAGATGTTGAGTCTAGAGTTAGACTAGGGTAGAGAGACTTGGTGGACAAGTCTCCTACTTAGATGGTAAGCAGGACTCTCCTGGACGGTGGATTTCGGATCCTTCCTAGGAGAAGTTAGTTTCTATGTTGAATACGACCTTGATGTGATTATGGATCTCATTCTCAGGTCTTCTTGGCCTGCTTTTCATGTAGATGATTTTAGGCCATGGGCTACACGACCCACTTTGGGTCGTGGTTGTCATAGTCTGCTCGGACTATGAAGACTCATATTGGGCCGTGACCGTGATGACCTATTTTGGGTCATGGCCTAACAGGTTTGACCGGTCAATTTTAAGACACAATTAATGTTGAATTAATTTTGTCTTTACATATAAGATTACTTTTCATCTATATCATTTTCCCCCAACTTTCGGGAAAACTTCTCGAGTTTTCGTGGAAGTTATAACAGTCTTATTATGACTCAGAGGTAGTTTTGTCCCTTCTTGGATTCGGTCATATTATCAAGCCTGGAAGTTATAACGGTCTAATCATGACTCAGAGGTAGTTTCATCCCTTCTTGGGTTCGATCATATTATGAAGTGTGGAGCGGCCTACACATTCACAGTGACTTATAAATTTTTAAGTGATATTTCACTTTTTGGACCATTACGAGGCTAATTATATAGCGTTTAACACTAAATTACTCTAATGGGGGCTATATGTCTGGCTTTGATCATCTCTTAACCTTCGTAAAGGTTAATCATAAGGTGAAAACCACTAACAGACCCTAATCGAGGCTAATTGTCCTAAATCAGGACTAATTGTTGAGCATAAGTTATTAATTAGCCTCAATATAGGATAGTTATACACTATATTATGCTAATTTTTCTTAATCGAGGATTGGCCCTAATCGGGGCTAATTTCTTTCTAATTTTCACTAATCGGCCCTAATTAGGGTAAATTAGTAAATTTGAAAATTTTGATATTTCGGAAAAAAATTTCGTCCGTGTTTGCCTTGGTGGACCAATTTCCTTTCAGGTCGCGACAGGGGAGGTGATTTTCCACCGTCTCAGCGACGGAGGACCGAGGGCTCTCCCAGAGCCTTCTCGGCCTGCTCAATCTGCTGAGAGGCTCCATGACGGAGACCTACTCGGCCAAGTAACTCCCTTAGAGGCCACTCAGCTTAGACCACTCAGTTGGTGGGGGGGGGGTGTGGCCATGGCCTCCTTGACTGAAAATTCCCCCCTTTTTTCATTTCCGTGTAGGCGACAGTGGACGAGGGGCTCCTCTGGAGGCCACTCGGCTAGGGGTGACCACCATGTCCCCCCACTCGGCTGGGGTGTGTGGCCGTGGTCTACTTTACTGATTTTTCAAAAACCCCTATATTTTTTTGTGGGGTGATCGTCTCCTACTCGGTGGAGAGGCTCCTCTTGAGCCTACTCGGCCAAGGGTACACGACCCTAAAACTTTGGTTTGATTGTGATGCTCTATACGGCTGAAAATCCTTTAAATGTAATCTTATTCTTCCGAGAGTATACGAGGTGACTACCATGGCTGAGAAGCCTTCAAATATAATCCCACTCTCCTAAGAGTGTATGAGGTGACTACCATGGTTGAAGCCTGCAATTGGAATCTTACTCTTCCGAGTTCAATATTTCGAGAGTGTACGAGGTGACTACCATAGCTGAGAAAGCCTTCAAATGTAATCCGACTCTTCCGAGTTTACTCTTCCGAGAGTGTACAAGGTGACTACCATGGCTGAAAAGCCTTAAAATCAAAGGTATCCTACGCTTCTGAGTTCAATCTTCAAAGAGTGTAAGAGGTGACTATCACGGCTGAAAAGCCTTCAAATGTAATCGTACTCTTCCGAGTTCACTCTTCTGAGAGTGTACGAGATGACTACCACAGCTGAAAAGCCTTTAAATGTTTGAAGTTTGTTTTATTGGAAATTCATTTCCAAGTTTCCTAAATGCTTTACTTAATTAGGGAGATTAGTTCCTCTAATCATAATTAGAGACTAACTTTTGATCTTAGCCTTAATTAAGCGTACTCAAGACTTTCTCCGCGGATTCATCCATTGTTCCCTTGAATTATGCCCTGACGGAGCTTTTATTCGTTAGCTAGATATTTTTCCTATTTTTTTCGAGTAGCTTTTGTCGTCTCTAGGCATTTAACCTATAAACAACCTACAAACGCGAAGCAGCCTTGGTGGTGACCTGCTGTATCAGGTACCTTTTCTCTTATAAAAGAAGGGGAGAAACATTCATTTTCATTCTCTTCTCATTTCCGAACTTCTCAAATTCTCTCTAGTTCTATCTTCTTCAAGTTTTTCAAGATTTACTCAAGCTCTTCTCGAAGATGTTTAAGGGATGTTAGGTCCCAAATTATCGTAGAAGGGGGGGGGTTGAATACGATAATTTCTAAATTAAACAATTCTTTCGAATCTTGCGTGGATAAAAAATTTAGTGCTCGGTTAGGGGTTTCGTGTTCTTGAGGTGAATAGTGTTTGGAACAATAAAATGAGGAACACAAGATATTCGGAGAAATATATATTCATATATAAATCCGCGAGGGGTTTTGCTACACTCCTGTAAATAAATTAACCGGCTACAATCTAAGAACAACAAAGTTCTTAACTACTACAAAGATCAACAAATTAAATCCTATACAATGATCTAGCTTTTGTTTGTCTAAGGATTTAATTACCGGATAACGATTATAATGCCCCTATGAATATACAAGAGTTAAATCGGACATTATAACGTTACTCCAGTGAGAAGAATAGCTGATATGGATTTGTGTGTATATCTCCTATATATCTGTTTGCTGCAAATCTTCAGCTCTTTGGGAGAGAAGATGAACAGAATAATTCAATTTGATTGCTCGAATGCTTTTGCTGCTATAGTGTAGTCTTTATATTCAATTGAAACATGTGGTCAAATATTAACCATACTAATCAGTTGAACAAATCAATAAAATTGTGGTTGAGGAGTAAGCTTGCTAACCTGCGACTAGTAACTCAACCTGCGACTAAGAACTCAACCTGCGACTAAGAACTCAACCTGCGACTAAGTCCTCAACCTGCGGCTAAGAACTCAACCTGCGACTAAGTCCTCAACTTGCGACTAAGTCCTCAACCTGTGACTAAGAACTCAACCTGCGACTAAGTCCTCAACCTGTGACTAAGAACTCAACTTACGACTAAGTCCTCAACCTACGACTAAGAACTCAAGTTGCGACTAAGTCCTCAACCTGCGACCAAGAAACTCAACTTGCGACTAAGAAGTTAACCTGCGACTGCAAAGTTGGTTTTGCCTTAAAAATATTCTTCACAACTCCAACCTGCGACCATATAGCTAACTGGCGACCATTGTTTCTTTTTATTTTTATTTAAGTTTAAATTGTAACTAAATTAATTTATAAAATAAACTTAAATATAACTTATATAAATAAACTAATTTAGATTTAAAAAATAAACTTATTTAAAATTTATAAAATAAATTATTTTAAGTTTATTAAATAAATTATATTAAAGTTCATTACATAAATTTATTTAAGTTGACAATTAAACTTTGAACTAGGCCACTCCCTCTCGTTGTTTAGCTGCATACCCTGCGCACCTCTTCTCGTACTTTAATAGATAAACGTTCAATCCAAGTATGTTCCTCAACTTAACAATTCTTCTATAAATAATACCCAGATTCCTTTCACGAGCTGTTGACGCCTAGTACAACTGGTCTGGTTCACAGACGACTTCGTATTATAGCCTAGATTACATTGTTAAGCTTGCAACAACTTTATCGCTTCAAACACTGACTATCAATAAATAAATGTACTTTCACTGGAATCCTCTCTGGTACTTTAGACAATGTCTTCATTGCTACTACAATCTTGAATACTTCAATCAATGTTCTTCACTGAAGTTTGAACATATAAATGAACTCCTGTCAGCGAGTATAACTTCAAGACTACAACTGTCTTCTTTAACCTCTGTCTATACCCTGTCTTCAATTCTTCATATTCCTATGCTTCAAACAGTGTCTATCTTCAATCAATGCCAATACACTGAAATCTTCTAGTACCACTTATACACTAAATCTTCATCATTTCTGAAACCCTAAAAGTCTTTAACCTTTATTCTTCACTGAGGCATGGTCATATTAATGAACTTCTTTCAGTGACCTGTAAACAGACTTCAAGCTTTCTTCTAATTCTTTGATTCTTTGTATTTGCCTTGTCTTCATTTCTTTTGATTTCTTATGTAGACGTAGTATTATTAACCTGTCCTGTTCTAGTGTTGTTCTCGTGTTGAGTTATCACGTAACGTTCATACAACTATGCAATCTCACCAACAATCTCCCCTATTTGATTGTTAAACCTATCAAACAAATTAAATAAAGAGGAGAACTCAACTAACAACTTGAAAAAGTAAAGTACCAGAACTTGTAAATAATGCTACTGGTTTTCTGGATCAAATTCTGCATTTCCAGATTTCTTGAGTAACTGAAATAAAAGATGCTTGTTCCTCTAGCACTGAACTGATCTTCAAGTAGTTTCATATTCATTTCCTTGGTTCTTGAAATCTCTGCTAGATAATACTTCTTAGTCTTGAAGTAATCTTCAGCAGCTTTTTTTGTACAACCACATTTCCTATTTAGAAGCACATATCTCTCTTGCTTCCCCCCCTATGAGAATCAACTGCTTAAAGGAGATCACCTTCGTTTACCACCTCTCCCGTACAGTAGGATCCGTAGATAAAAACCAATGGTACTCCCCTTTTGGAAAACAGCTTATCCCCTTATGAAAAATAGTGATGAACCAAACCACTTCTTCTAATTACTAGGAAATCACTCTTGTGTTTATCACCTCTCCCGTATAATAGGATTCGTAGTTACACACAACAATGGTGTGGTGTGGTGTACATATGCTTTACCTTTTTCCTCCTACTTGCTATCTCTCCCTCTTAGTTAAGGAATCCTCCAAACTATTACTTAAGCTTTTATCTCCCCATTAGAGAAGGAATGTATGCTGTTGTCTGAAGGAGTTCTCATATTTCACTTGGTTGTAACAGAAATAACAAGTCAGAGTCTGATCAACCATGACCCTTTAAATTCTGCAAAATGGCTTCACTGTTGATCATCTTGTTAACCAGTATTCCCAATTCCTTATACCTCCCAACTATGAGATCACCAATTGTTAACTCCCAACCTGTTAGGTCCCGAAGTATTCTAATCCAATCTGTAAATGTTAGGTCCCTAAGAGTTAGGTTCCAAACATAAACAGATTCGAGACTCGAAGTATCAAGAACCAGTGTTTACGGATAGGGAATGGGATATGGTGTTTCTCTTTCTTCCTCACTGTAAGTGTGTGATTATGTTTCGTGTACCTCACAAGTTTTTCACTCTTCTCTCCACTCATGTTTACACTCATTCTCACAAGTGTATCACTCCTCTCATAGCTCCAAAATCCAGTTGTACCTGCAAGGAAAATCAACTTAGCCATCCTTAAGGAGGTCACAAGTGGTGCAATGGGAGTTCGCAAATCCCCATCCTTGTTAGACTCGTCAGATGAATCTAAGTCATAATCTACAAGTTTCTAGTTTCCCTTTTAGGGTTCCAGATTTGAACTCTGGGAAGGTAAACAATGATCCAAAGACTTTAGCATAAAGATCAAAATTTCCTTCTAATATTTTGAAGACATTTCCTTATGACTCACCAGGTAAATCTAAATCATTGTCAACAAGTTGCCAATCTGCGCCTATGTCAGATCCACTATCCACAGATGCATCCAGGGGATTTAAGCCTGGGGAGGTAGACACTGACCACTTACATATGGCTATTGGTTCAGTATCCTCTCCTAACACATGTAAAGGCAATTAGTCCATTAAAGAAACTTAAACAATCGAATCTGACCGTAAAATGGTCGAAACTCTTTTTTCTGTCAACTCTTCCTTTGTGTGTGTAACCTATCCTTGTGCATCAAGAATTATTTATGTTTGAGGTGGTGACACTATATCGGATACCTTGGCCGATAGGCGAATTTCAATAGACGCACCATGTCGAGAGGATGAATCTAGTAACTATTTTTGTGCCTTTTCAGCCATTACATCTTTTTGAGAAGATGTATGGGAGCTAACAGTTGTCTCAGTTTTGATATATCTTAACTTTATAGGAGACAGAGCTGTTGGGTTGACTTCAAAACCTTCCTTTTGTGGTGCACTAATGAACTTTCTCCCTCATGCTCATTCATACTTCATTTTAGTGGTAAGAGAGTGTTGGTTGGTTCCATTTCTGTGTTTGTCTTTACAGTATGGGATAGAAGTTGTGGGTATTCAACCTCATGACTATCAAATGAAAGAAGGACATTGGAGGTTGAACCAATATCACAGAACATATGGCAATATAGAGATAAAATGCATTTAAGATCTATAATGAATGAAAATTATGCATTTAATCTTTTGAGAGAAACGATGTACAATAGTGATTTCAAAAAGATTTTAATGAAATAAGCAATCACTAAAGTAGAAAGAAGTTTGATTTTTCTTTTAAAACTGTTCAAGTGCACAATTCTGTTTTTATGCCTAAAAAGATAAATGATTCGATAAGACACAGACTGATGACCTAGCAGTATTAAGAAGAGAAAGAAAGATCTTGTCTTTTAATATGAATGAGTTTCTTGTAAAAGCATCCATCACTTAGGGTAAAGTCTAAGCAATTCTCATTCATGTCAAAAGCTCCATAATCTATCTTTATAAGATTATAATCAACAAAATTGTTTACTGATAAATAACCTTAATAAGACTAACTATGCTGTTGATTTCAAATTATAGTGAATCTTTCAGATATAGAAACTCATATAAATCACTAGAACTTAAAATCTCACAATTATCTGCAACAAAATATTAACAATATATCATTGTCTGATACTTGTCAAGTACTTTAGATACCAATAATTATGTTGCATCTTATGTTAATATAATTTAAATCATGAAACTGATTTGACATGAAATTGTCCAACATCATAATTCAAATATATTAGAATAAGATATCAATGAATTAAATACCAATTATCTATCAAATAGACATTAACATTCAATTTCATATTCTATACAATTGTTAACTCCTAACAACTGTAATATCTCAGAAAATATTGGTTCGATAAATAAAGCAACATTAACCAACATTTGTTTGCAATCTTAGAAAGATATTCTAAGTTCCGTATACTTTGATCCATTGAGTATTGCATCTACATCAAAATATTCAGGAATTTGAAAAAAAATATAAAATTATTCTAACTTGATAATATATGGTTACTTCTAATAAAGCATTATCCATATTGACCAAAGTTATACTTAAGAAATATTTTTACACCTTTTATATTAGTATACGTGACTCAGGATAATCATTGATTACTTAGAGGAGTTCTAAATAATGCCACAAATAATAATACTTCACAATTAGTTCATAGTTGAACTCTTAACTAAATATCATTAACTGATATAAGTCAAAAGTTAGCATACAACTAATCATGCTACAATCATGATTCTGATTTCAGTGAATTCTTGAGATGTAAGCATTGCTACATTCACTAAAACTAAAATCTCATAATTAACCTATAACATTTAGTTACAATTGATATACTAGATATCAATCATTAACAGATTTAGTTATGATCAATCATGCTGCTTATTTATCTTAAATTAGTTTGAAATATGGAGCAAAAAAAATTATTGAATTGCTTCAATTTCCATAATCCAAACTACCCAAAATAAATATTAAATAAATAAATACTAAATATCAACAAGTTAGATACTAGCACTTAAATATTTATAATTATCCTTGAATAATCACCAATATGATATATAACTTATATACATGGCAATCACTCTCTGGATAATTAGTAATTTTAGAAATACTTTCTAAGCAGATTAAATATTAAGAGTTTTATACACATAACTCAGAAAATACTTCAACTTTCAATATTAGTGATTTTAGAAATAAGAATTGATTACTTAGAACAAAAATTTTAAATAATATCACTAATACTAAAAGTATCACAATTATTCGTACATGATACAAATAACTATGTTACATATTATTTTAATATAATTTAAATTATGAGAATGATATGGAATGGAATTGTCTACAATCATAATTCAAATCAATTAAAATAAAATTCAAACTTAATGCTATAATACTTAACTACCACAAATGTATATGACATTGTAATCATGATAATCAAGATAGTCGCACTAAGTGCGAGGTACTGGATTACTGATAAATTCACAAGTCCTTTAAATATTAAAAATTTAATACTTGTGAACTTACATAAATAATTCCTTACAGATGGGATTTCGAACTAATATGCAATGAATGATATCCCACACTTACAAACAAGTCTTGAAAGATTAATTTTAACAAGTTATTTAATAAGTGTTTCTGTAAGTGACTCTTTGACTAAAAGACATGCTCTCGAAAGAAATGATACCTGGTGTCAAGGTGCCTTGTCATAGAGTATTCCACAGAGTTGTTAGATTTGAGGTTATTTTTTATCATAAAAAGAAATCAATCTTCTTCTACGAAGTTGACAGCTTCTCGAGATACTTCTCCTGTCATTTAAGTTAACAGCTTCAGAGATGCTTCTCCGGTCTTTCTTACAACCTGTGTAATGTATATCTGTATATCCAAACATGTTAAGCATAATATCTTTTAGGTACTTTACTCCAAGAGTTGATAGTCCCTTAAGATATCTAATAATCTTGTTAATAGCTATAAGATTAGTTTCTCTAGGATCCACTTGGAACCTTGCACATTGGCATCTTGAGAATATCATATGTTGTCTATTAGCATTTGAGTAAAGGAGTGAGCTTGTCATACCTCTATAGCTTATCATTATACCTGAGTTGCATTGATCAAGTATTATTCCCAAACAATCTAAACAAGAATTACAGAAGGGGGGTTGAATGTAATTCTGGCTTCTTTTTGAATTTTAAGAATGATTCTTCTACCAATAAATAACTTTGTTTGATTTGCAATGGTGCGGAATGAGAATATAACAGAAATCAAATCACAAAGCAATTAAATACAAGTTTTTAAAAACTTTCTGGTGGATTGAACTTTTCCACCAGAGATATATATTAAGTAGAGAACTCTGTGATACAAAATAGTACACAACTGCTTACAAGTTGAACAACAAGAACTACAGAGAAATTCTTTACAGATTTTGCTTTATCTATTTCTCTAGTTTTTTCTTACTAACTTGGATACTATTCAACTTGCTACTCTTGGTTTATATATCACCAAGTTACATGATAAAAAAAACAAGATAATAAGATAAACTATATCTAGTTTTACTTCATGCTGCTACACTTCTCTTTCCAGCATATTTGAATATCATATGTTTAACATGGAAATGGAAATGCTTCTTTGTTCTCTAAATCCTTCAAATAGGCTGCCAGCTTCAAATTATTCTCTTCAATCTGGTTTTGGAGTTATTTGTAAAATTCTGATTCTTCATTATTTGTTAGATCCAGCTTTTCTTGCATTTCTTTTAGAGTTTCATTGCTTGCAATCTTTAGCTGATCTTCCAGTCTGAAGAATCTTCTAGTGTTCTTTTCATCCTTGAACTCCATGATCCAGTATGGCCTCAAATGCACTCTATCTCCAGTGAAGGGAATAGTCAATACTTTTGGGAGTGCATTTGGTCCTCTCCATCTATTTCTTATCTCCTCAATCTTGTTTAGTACCATTTTCTTAGCTACTATGTTGAATCCAAAGTTTTTCTTGATTGAGGAGAAGACAATCACTAGAGTTGAATAGCCTTGTTATTCCTAGTGGACTAACAATGAGATTTACAGAAGGGGGGTTGAATGTAAATCTCAAAACTTTTTCAAGTTTTGAGCAGTTTATGAAAGTTGTGTGTTCAAGAAGAACAAGTGTGTGAATTGCTTTAAGCTAATACAGACAGATATATATTCAAGCACAAATGTAAAGAACACAACAGACCTTAAAAACTTTTCTGGTGGATTTGTTGTTCCACCAGAGATGGTATTTTAGAAAATCTGTGATTAAACAATGTTGATCACAGCTACATCCTAGTACAAACTAGATGAATTTTCTCTCAATATTTTTCTAAACAGCTCTGGAAAATCTCTCATCTAATTACTAGCTTCTACTTGGTTTATATATTACCAAGTGTACAAGTGAAGAACAATATAAAATACAATAATAAAATAAGATCTTCACTTGCTTCTTTTCCTGTTCACTCCAGTACTTTGTTGACTATTGCATCTTTATACCAGAGAAGAACGGCTGCTTTTTCTGTTGTTCCTGAAATTCGGCTACCACATCTCAGTTGTCTCTATCAACCCATGTGCCTCTGTTTGTAGGTACAACTACCTCTTATCAACGGCTACTCATCAGAACATCCGTTGAAGCTTTCATCCGTTGATGCGCTCATCCGTTGAAGGATGTTATCCGTTGAAGCTTTCATCCGTTGATGAACTCATCCGTTGAAGGATGTTATCCGTTGATGACTTTATCCGTTGAAGCTTTAGAGACATCCGTTGAAGCTTAGCTTCTCCTCCGTTGAAGGTCTTTAAGTCATCCGTTGATACCACTTCACTTATACAAAATTACAAGGCATGAAGTATTTACAATTGGCCTTCCTATCTGCATATCATCTAGCAGTCAACATGACTCATAGTTTCTCTCAACTTCCAAGAATTACATTTTAAATACAGAGACTGAAATATGCTACAACACTAGACTTATTTCTAAGTAAAGCTACACCATCAACGGATAGCCAAAGTGGTCTTATCCGTTGAGGCTACAGACACTAAATTTCTACTTAAGTATTTTGTTAAACATATCATCAAACTAATGCACATACATTCCTAACAATCTCCCCCTATTTATGTCTATAAGAATTGTAGGCATAAATTCAGGGTTAACTTGATGATAACAAAACACTTAACAGATATATGAATTGAAACTAAGTAGAAATTTAAAAATGCTGCAAAAGTGTATGTACTAGGAGATAATTGAAGATTTACAGTGTTTCCAAGGACACTCCTTTAGTCTGAGCAAATCATCTTTTTCTTCTTTGTTCCCTGGTTTTCTTTCCTAGCCTTTTGTCATTTTCCTCAATTTGGAGTTGGAGTTGTCTGAAGAATTCAGCTTCATCTTCAACACTGATATCCAACTTAGATTGCATTTCTTTGAGAGTTTCATTGCTGGCAATCTTGAGTTGGTCTTCAAGTCTGAAAAATCTTCTGACTCCTTTATCATCTCTAAATTCCATCAACCAATGAGGTGATTTGAGAATTTTCATTTCCCTTTCTTGAATGAGTAAAGTCCTGGGTAAAGCATTGGGCTCCCTCCAAGTTTTCCTTATACTGGCTATCTTGTTGAGAATTTCAGTCTTGGCAGTTCTGGTAAAGCCAGAATCCTTTTGTATAGCTGAATAGACTCTAATCAAGGTAGAGTAGCCTTCATCCAGAATCCTGTGGAGAGGCCATGTTCTTTCCCCAGCTCCTTTATATCTGAACACTAATCTCTCTGGTAACTGTCTGTAGGCAGCTATTCCCCTTACATCCTCCAGTTCATCCAGATAGAGTTCAATGTCTGAAATTTCTTTTATGTCACAGATGTGAACATAATCATCTTTAGAAATGGGTGACTTAGGCTTAGGTTTTTATTTTTGAGTGAATTTCTTAGAGGTTATGGGAGGTGTAGATTTTGGTTTTCTTTTCTGTTTCTCTGGTAGTGGAAGAGTGGTTAGAAAGGTAGGCAATTTGATAGTGTCCCAATCAATAGGTTCCTCTTTTGGAATGATTGGTTCACCATGGATGTTTATTGTGGGATCAGCAACAAGGGGTTCAGGTATGGAAGGTAGTGGTTTAGATATAGATTTGGTTACTTCAGTGTTATCTCCACTCCTTCTATGTGCCTTGACCTTTCTTCTGTTTCCCTTCTGCCATTCCTCTCTTTCTTCCACACTCTCACCAAATATACTCCCTAAAACCTCATCTAGGTTTGTAGTCTTGTCTTCACCCCTGACTTCAATCCCTTTTTCTTTTTCAACTAGACTTGACTTTAGCTGTTGTTCAAGCTTTGCTTGTGCTCTTTTGTCAGCCTTTAATTGCTTGTCTTCTTCCTTCTTGGCTATTGAGAATTTGGGATGTCCTTGCATCACACATATGCTCTTTCCCTCTCTAATGATAATAGCTCTATTTCTCCTTACAGCCTCATCCATGGTCTTTTTGAGATAAGCAATGCTTCTGCCTAAAATCTTGTTCTCATCAGCTTTTGGAGGAGGAAAGTCCACTTCTTTTAAAGGATTCTTTGTTGAGTCCTTATTGGATCTTTCATTGGGCTTGAGAATTATAGCTTGTAGTTCTTTGGAAGAAGCTTCTCCATCCTTATGACTCCCTACTGGCATGAGCTCCATGTTGATTGGTTCAATTTTTGTGCTGTATTTCACAGATGTTGATTTGTCTTGTGTAGAACCAAACAACAGTTGCAACCTTTCATCAATTCTCCTCCTTTGCTCTTTCACTTGAATTTCAGCTGCTGCTAGCTGAATCAAATCAATTCCATCAGGCTTGCCCTTGATTTGAATGATTGGAGAAGTAGTGATGGCAGGAACTAGCACTTTAGATATGTTGACTTTTGTAGATGGCTCTCCTTCCCCTTCCCTTTTACTCTCCCCCTTTTTGTTATCATCAAGGAGAGGGGTCAAGCCTTGTGCTTTTGCCAGCTGCATTAGGAGACTGGTTTGAGATTGTTGATTGTGAAGAATGGTGGCCACAGAATTTTCAATAACTTGAACTCTGTCTTCTAACTTGGCCAACCGTTTTTCAGTAACAGATTCTTTCTTCAATCTCAAAACCAAGTCCTGCAATGTACCATAGGGCATGACTGAATCCAATTTTTCTGAAGTATAGGTTTTCAAGTCAGCAATATCCTTCCTGAGATCATCCATACTCAGATTCTGCTTCACTTGCTGCAGCTTCATGAGATGCAGTGAGTCCAGGTGAGCTTGAAGGATAGCCTTGATACTTGCATGTGAAGTATTCTGAATGGCCTGTTGAATAGTGTTGATTTGTTTGACTAAAGAGACATTGAATTCCCCTGATCTATACTCCTTAGTCAAGGCCCATTCAGGTAGATTTGGAATTGAACTAGGGCCTTCATCTCCCCCTAAGTTCATGCTTCCATCAAAAGAAATAGAGTCATCATCATCAGAATTTGCTCCAAATTCCTCAGATGGCTCACCAGCTGTAGAAGGCATTTTGTTAATGGCAGCTTTATCCCTTTGAAGAGATTCTGTTGTGTGCACTAGATTTAGTGACCTTTCTGCTTTCTCATTGCCCTGAGCAGCCAACAGTTGATAGGCTGTCACAGGATGAGTAAAAGTGTCAGCATCCAAGGAAATGTTATCAATTACAGCTTTGTAATGTTGCTGAAATTGTCTTTCCTTTTCAGCATCATCCACAATCATTGACTCATTAGCAATGGCTGGTTCCACCCTTGTATCTACTGTACCTGCTTTTCTCTCTTTTTCTCTATGTTCTTGCATCAGGGGCTCCCCCTGGCTCACACAACTCACTCCCTCACCTTCACCTACTAAGGTGGTACTCCACTCACTTACTTTTGCCATGCTGGAAGAAATAGCATGCATTTTTGAGCTCTCAATCTCTCCTTTTGCCTGGGAGCAACCCAGCCTCTCACTCAAATTGTCACTACCTTCCCTCAATCCTAAGAGTGATTGCACAGTATTCATGTCTTCTACACTTGGGATTAATTCAGTTATTTGTGTAGAGACTGTCAACGGATGTGGAATATCCGTTGAAGGTGAAACTGATGTTATCAACGGATAACTGCTGTTAAGCTTATCCGTTGAAGAACAACCACTTGTCAACGGATGAGTGATATCCGTTGAAGAAGGAAAAGAAGTTGAAATTGAAAGTGATATAACTGTTGAATCTGTGTAGATTGATTTGAGATGTGGTGACACAGATCCTTCAATTATATCTGAAAGAATTTGCGGGTGATCCAACAAATCATCCAAAAGATGATGATCACCTGTATTTGAGTGGGGCTTCTCCCTGAGTTGTAAAGAGGGAGAATCAGGAATTGATGGGAATAACATATCCACATCCAGAGATGGTGATGAAGTGTTTGGTGATTGATGTGTGATTATTGTGAGAGAATGGGGCTGTGACTCCACATTTATTGGAGTCACATCAAACTGAGTTTGAGAAGGCATAGATACAGATGGATGTATCTGTGCAGTGTGTGCACCCTGTGTAGAAGATTGGGTTCTAGCCTTCTTTCTTCTAATAAAGGCTTTTGTTGGTGAGTGTTTGGCTTTAGTGTCCCTCCCTCGTTTGTTCTGTGTTCCTGGTTTGGAACTATTTTCAATAGTAACATCCTTTTGGGAGGATGCTACTAGGGATGTGCTAGATACCTTTTCAACCACCACAGCTTTTTGAGAAACTGTGGCTTGGCTAGCTTGGGAAGCACTCAACTTTCCTTCCTTATCCTGGGGGTTTCTTTGATGTTCACCCCTCCCCTCACCACTCACACCCTGTTCACTCACCTCAGGGTTAATAGTTGGTGTTACAACTGTTGTCTTTTGAGAAACAACAGAGGTGGTTTTCTTTGTCTTTGATTTTGAAAGTTTAGTTTTGGTGACCTTGGTAGAAATCTGTTGGGGCATCACAGATTTCATGGCCACACTAGAAGATAAAGAAATAGAGGGGTTGGAAGAAGTAGGAGTTGTAGAAGCAATTACCTCACCTACCTGTGGTGCATTCATGATTGGTAAATATACCAATGACACACTGCTGTTGAGATCCATTCTCATCAAGTCTGCAAGAACTCTTTTCTCTTGTGCCCAGCACTTGAGTTTATTATTCTCATTGATTATGACTAAACCTTCAGCAACATGGTTAGCCAATAACATAAAGAATCTAGCATAATAGATGTTATTAGGTCTATTAGCTTTGTTACCTAATCTAGTACCTAATTCTAGCATCACATAGTTGCTAAAGTTAAAATACCTATCAGAAACAAGCATATAGAGCATATTAACCAGAGATGAAGTTATGGCATCAAAATTACTAATTTTCCCAGAGAAAACCTTTATAAAGGCATCCCCAAGGAAACTCCATTCTTTCCTAAGGCCTTTTCTTCTAATACTCCCTAAATTAGCAGAGTTAAGAGAATAACCTATGGAATCTAACATGCTGGATACATCACTATCAGTGTGTGGTGTCATGGCATTGTTCTCAGGCAATTTAAAACATGCTTTTAAATCATCACAGTTAATACAGTGAGTTTTACCTTTGAGAGTGAAGGAGATAGTCATATCCATGGAGTTGAACTCAGCAGTTGTCCAAATCTCCTCAACTACTTCACAGAAAATTGTTGGGGCTTCCAGCATTGCATAGCTAAGTTTACAGTTTTTGATGAAGTCCATCATTTTGTGATAGTCTGAGTGGGCTTCATTCTTTTCTACCAAAGCTATGAAATTGTTCTTTTCATAGATGAACCCAGATTGAGACATAATCTTCACGATTGGTGCCATTGTTGTGAGTAGAAATTGCAGAGAATAACTTGAAGTTTTTGCAGAGAGAAAATGGTAAATGCTTGAAATTTTAAGAAAGCGTAAAGTAAAAATGAACAATCAGAAGGACTTATATGCTTTCTCAAATTAAAAAATATAAAATAAAGATTTATCAATAAATATGCGTTAGTGATTTTCAGCCGTTTTAAGAATAAACTGTAAGTATTCTAAAAACTACCTTTAAAACCAATACATACAGATGTATGTATGAGTATCAACGGTTAAGAGAATAGAATCAACGGCTGTTAAACACCTGAATCGATTGATGTGACATTTCAACGGATAAGGCAAATTGTCATCCGTTGAAAGGTACTTCAGTTTTATCCGTTGACGGATAAAAATTCCAGAAATGTATTTGTCTTTCAACGGATAATGATTATCCGTTGATAGAGCAATTTTGACTTTCAACGGATAGGGAACATCCGTTGATGGAATAAACTATGTTAAAAGTCAAATTTGTTCTTAGCAACTAATATATTTCAGGCTTCAATTCAAATTGCAATAAAGACATGAATTTTAAGAGTAATTAAGCATACCTAGCTAACTTACTAATCTTGTGAATGTTGATTCATCAAGTGGCTTGGTAAATATGTCAGCAATTTGTTGTTCACTTGGAACAAAATGTAGTTCCACTGTACCATTCATGACATGCTCCCTAATGAAGTGGTACTTGATATCAATGTGCTTGGTCCTTGAGTGCTGCACAGGATTCTCTGTTATGGCTATGGCACTTGTGTTGTCACAAAAGATAGGAATTCTATTAACATGAAGTCCATAGTCAAGGAGTTGGTTCCTCATCCATAACACTTGAGAACAGCAACTTCCAGCAGCAATGTATTCAGCCTCAGCTGTAGAAGTAGAGACTGAATTTTGCTTTTTGCTAAACCATGATACAAGCTTGTTTCCCAGGAATTGGCAGGAGCCTGTTGTACTTTTCCTATCTATTTTGCAACCTGCATAGTCTGCATCTGAATAACCAATTAGATCAAAGCCAGATTCTCTAGGATACCAAATACCTAAATTTGGTGTACCCTTGAGATATCTGAAAATCCTTTTGATAGCAATTAAGTGAGACTCCCTAGGATCAGCTTGGAATCTAGCACATAGACATGTAGCAAACATTATATCTGGTCTGCTAGCAGTTAAATATAAAAGTGAACCAACCATGCCTCTATAACTTGTAATATCCACAGACCTTTCAGTCTTATTTAATTCAAGTTTGGTGGCAGTGGCCATGGGAGTTTTTGCAGATGAACATTCCATTAAGTCAAACTTCTTTAAAAGATCATAAATATATTTAGTTTGACTAATGAAAATTCCATCACTAACTTGTTTAACTTGTAAACCAAGAAAATAGGTTAGTTCTCCCATTAGGCTCATTTCATAATTACTTTGCATTAGCTTAGCAAACTTTTTGCAAAGTTTATCATCTTTAGAGCCAAATATTATGTCATCTACATAAATTTGAACAAGTATACTAGAGCCATTAACATCCCTAAAGAAGAGAGTTTTATCAACAGTACCTCTAGTGAAGTGATTCTTCAAAAGAAATTTTGATAAGGTTTCATACCAGGCTCTAGGTGCTTGCTTCAGTCCATAGAGTGCTTTCAACAGATAATACACATAGTCTGGAAAATTTGGATCTTCAAATCCTGGAGGTTGACTTACATAGACTTCTTCCTCTAATTTCCCATTTAGAAATGCACTCTTGACATCCATTTGATAGACTTTGAAATTGGCATGGGCTGCATGGGCTAGAAATATTCTGATGGCTTCAAGTCTTGCAACAGGAGCATATGTTTCATCAAAATCTATTCCCTCTTGCTGAGAATAGCCTTTAGCAACCAGCCTGGCTTTATTCCTTATGATAATGCCATTTTCATCCATCTTGTTTCTGAATACCCACTTTGTGTCAATAGGACTCTTGTTCTTTGGTTTGGGTACCAGCTTCCATACTTGGTTTCTCTCAAATTGGTTCAGCTCTTCCTGCATAGCTAATATCCAATCTGGATCCAATAGAGCTTCTTCCACTTTCTTAGGTTCCTCCTGAGACAGAAAACTACTATACAGACATTCATCTTGAGTGGCTTTTCTTGTTTGCACTTTAGATGATGCATCACCAATGATCAGTTCAAAGGGATGATTCTTGGTCCATTTCCTTTGTGGTGGAAGATGTGCTCTAGATGAGGTGGCCTCAGTATTGTCATGATGTGAGACAGAGTGTTGACTAGTTGAAACTCCCCCTGAGTTATTGGTCCTTTGCAGGGAACTTGGAGTTCTATCAACTGATGATGTAAATCGATTATCCGTTGATGAACTATGATCAACGGATGCTTCATTTTGTACTTCAACGGATGATGCACTATGTTTTTCAACGGATACTGCATTGCCTCTATCAACGGATGCAGTATTTTGTGCATTATCCAAGGGCATGTTTTGAATCCCTTTTGAAGTGTCATCTCCATCAGTCTCCTCTTCACTATCATCACAATATATCTCAATGTTGTCAAATTTGAGTCTCTCATTATGTCCCTCATCTGTTAGTCCATCAATCTTTTTATCATCAAACACAACATGCACAGATTCCATAACAATGTTGGTTCTTAGATTGTAGACCCTATAAGATTTTCCAGCTGAGTAACCAACAAATATCCCTTCATCAGCCTTTGCATCAAACTTCCCTTTATGGTCAGATTGATTCCTCAGTATAAAGCATTTACATCCAAAGACATGAAGAAAGTTTAGAGTTGGTTTTCTTCTCTTGAACAACTGATAAGGAGTCATGCCTTTAGCTTGATTGATCAAAGAAATATTCTGAGTGAGGCAGGCACAATTAACAGCTTCAGCCCAGAAATATGTTGGTAACTTTGATTCTTCAAGCATTGTTCTGGCAGCTTCAATTAAAGATCTGTTCTTTCTTTCAACAACCCCATTTTGCTGAGGTGTTCTTGGAGCTGAGAACTCATGCATGATTCCATTTTCTTCACAGAACAGCCTTAATGTCAAATTCTTGAATTCAGTTCCATTGTCACTCCTGATATTTCTAACCTTCAAGTCAGGATGATTGTTGACTTGCCTGATGTGATTGATAATGATTTCACTTGCTTCATCCTTTGATCCAAGAAAATAGACCCATGAGAACTTTGAGAAATCATCTACAATCACTAAGCAATATCTTTTTCTTGCAATAGACAATACATTGACTGGTCCAAACAAATCCATATGTAGCAGCTGTAATGGTTCATCAATTGTTGTTTCAAGCTTCTTTTTGAATGATGCTTTCCTTTGTTTGCCTTTCTGACAAGCATCACACAAACCATCCCTTGAGAATTCAACTAGAGGGATTCCTCTAACTAAGTCCTTTTTGACTAGATCATTCATTGTCTTGAAATTCAAGTGAGATAGCTTCTTGTGCCATAGCCAACTTTCAACTGAGCTTGCTTTGCTGAAGAGACAAGTAATGGATTCTGCATCTGTAGAGTTGAAGTCAGCTATGTACACATTTCCTTTTCTAACTCCAGTTAGAACCACTTTGTTGTCTTTCTTACTAGTGACAACACAGGCTTCAGAATTGAAGGAAACTGTATTCCCTCTATCACATAGTTGACTGATGCTCAGTAAATTGTGCTTGAGACCATCAACTAATGCAACTTTATTAATGATGACATTCCTTGTTGAAATCAAGCCATATCCCATAGTAAACCCTTTGCTGTCATCTCCAAAGGTTATGCTAGGGCCAGCTCTCTCCTTGAACTCTGTGAGCAGGGAGAAATCTCCTGTCATGTGTCTTGAACAACCACTGTCCAAGTACCATAGATTTCTTCCATTTCCCTGATTGCTTGATGAACTAACTTCATTTTCTTCAGAATCAGCCATGAGAGCAAGGTTGACATACTCCACATCTTCATCCTCTTCATCTCCATTAGCTGCCCAGTCCCTTTCTTGAGTAATGAAAGCCCTCTCCTTTTGCTTGAGTAGATCAAAATATTTCTTTTTGTAATCTACTTGTTCAAATTTCTTCTTTTCAGAAGTTGGCTTTCTGCACTCACCTGCAAAGTGTCCACTTATACCACAATTGAAACACTTGAACTTGGATTTGTCCACAGTGTTTTTGTGAGGTTTAGTGGCTCTAGTGTTTTTCTTGAATTTCATCTTTGCAAATCTTCTGGACAGAAATGCAAGATGCTCATCAATACCATCTGAGTCATCTTGGCTGGAGTTGTCTTCATTTTCAGCAACTTGCTCTTTCCCCTTGCTTGATTCCTGATTTCTTATACCATCTTTGGAGTTTGATGTAGATCTTGCAGTTTCTTGTCTGCATTTCCTCTCATCTTCAGCTACCAATGCAACTGAACTTCCTTTCTTTCTCCCCTTCTCCAATACCTCATCCTGTTCCAGCTCTAGTTCATAAGTCTTCAAGATTCCATACAATCTTTCAAGAGTGAAGTCCTTATAATCTTGAGAGTTTCTTAAGGAGACAGTCATGGGTTTCCATTCCTTTGGCAAGGATCTTAAAAATTTAAGATTTGAATCCTTCACCTGGTACACTCTTCCATACAGCTTCAGTCCATTCAACAGCTTTTGGAACCTATTGAATGTTTCATTTAAAGATTCATTTTCTTCAAAATGAAAGTATTCATACTGTTGAATGAGAAGCTGCATTTTGTTTTCTTTCACTTGTTCTGTACCTTCACACAGTAGTTGAACTGTGTCCCAAACCTCTTTGGCAGTTGTGCAATTTATCACATTATCAAACATATCCATGTTAAGACCATTAAACAAAATGTTCATAGCCTTCTTATCCTTGTGGACTTCTTCTGTGTCTTCCATTGTCCATTCTGCTCTAGGTTTTGGAATGGATTGACCAACAGCAACTGTAGCTGTAGCAACTGTTGCTACTTTGTGGGGAATGTGAGGACCATTCTCAATGCAGTTTACATAACCTTCATCTTGGGAGAGTAGATGAAGGTGCATTTTCACCTTCCAATGGTGATAACTGTCTTTGTCAAGAACTGGGATCTTTACTCCAATATCCTTCTTACTCATCTTTGTTAGATTCCAAGATCTTTAAACTCTTTGTATGTCAAGAGCCTGCTCTGATACCAATTGTTATTCCTAGTGGACTAACAATGAGATTTACAGAAGGGGGGTTGAATGTAAATCTCAAAACTTTTTCAAGTTTTGAGCAGTTTATGAAAGTTGTGTGTTCAAGAAGAACAAGTGTGTGAATTGCTTTAAGCTAATACAGACAGATATATATTCAAGCACAAATGTAAAGAACACAACAGACCTTAAAAACTTTTCTGGTGGATTTGTTGTTCCACCAGAGATGGTATTTTAGAAAATCTGTGATTAAACAATGTTGATCACAGCTGCATCCTAGTACAAACTAGATGAATTTTCTCTCAATATTTTTCTAAACAGCTCTGGAAAATCTCTCATCTAATTACTAGCTTCTACTTGGTTTATATATTACCAAGTGTACAAGTGAAGAACAATATAAAATACAATAATAAAATAAGATCTTCACTTGCTTCTTTTCCTGTTCACTCCAGTACTTTGTTGACTATTGCATCTTTGTACCAGAGAAGAACGGCTGCTTTTTCTGTTGTTCCTGAAATTCGGCTACCACATCTCAGTTGTCTCTATCAACCCATGTGCCTCTGTTTGTAGGTACAACTACCTCTTATCAACGGCTACTCATCAGAACATCCGTTGAAGCTTTCATCCGTTGATGCGCTCATCCGTTGAAGGATGTTATCCGTTGAAGCTTTCATCCGTTGATGAACTCATCCGTTGAAGGATGTTATCCGTTGATGACTTTATCCGTTGAAGCTTTAGAGACATCCGTTGAAGCTTAGCTTCTCATCCGTTGAAGGTCTTTAAGTCATCCGTTGATACCACTTCACTTATACAAAATTACAAGGCATGAAGTATTTACAATTGGCCTTCCTATCTGCATATCATCTAGCAGTCAACATGACTCATAGTTTCTCTCAACTTCCAAGAATTACATTTTAAATACAGAGACTGAAATATGCTACAACACTAGACTTATTTCTAAGTAAAGCTACACCATCAACGGATAGCCAAAGTGGTCTTATCCGTTGAGGCTACAGACACTAAATTTCTACTTAAGTATTTTGTTAAACATATCATCAAACTAATGCACATACATTCCTAACAAGCCTTCATTGAGAATTCTGTGAAGTGGCCATGTAATTTCTTTACCACCCTTATACCTGAAGACTAGTCTCTCTGAAAGGTGCTTGTAGGAAACAATAGATCTGACTTATTCAAGCTCATCTAGATAGAGATTTATGTTTGAAAATGTTTTAATGTCACATATGAAGAGTTGATCTCCTTTGTTGACAGTAGGTTTGGGTTTGACCACATGCTTGGATTTGAGCTTAGTAGGCTTGACTGTTTTGACCACTCTTTCTTTTGTCCTCCTTTGTTTAGCAAAGATGGGGAGGTTTAGATCAGGAAGAGGCAAGTTGTCCCAATTTATAGGCTCATCCTTTGGAACAACAGGATCACCATGAAAGGTGATGTTGGGATCAACCTTGAATTCAGCCTCCTTCATAGTGGGTATGACTGATTGGCTTGTGGTTGTAGATTGGGCTGACATGTAATCTTCCTTGTCTTCATCAAAATCTATCTTCCTCCTTGCATGCATCTTGTATCTAAACTTTCTCTTTATCTGCTTTGGTTCTCCTTTCTTTCCTTCATTCAGATTCTTAGATGTCTCAGTTGGAAATACAACTTATGTGATTGCAGGCTTCTTAGCTTGGTTCTTGGCATCTAATGCAGCTTACTTTTGTTGTTGTTTGAGCCTCGCCTTTTCTTCTTTCTTAGCCTCTGCAAATTGTGGATGTCTAGCCACTACATAAATCAATTTACCATTTCTGTAGATTTTAGCAATCCTTTTCTTTAGCACTGAGTCTCTAGGATCTTTGAGGAAAGCTATGGACCTTCCAAGAAGCTTCTTTTCATTTGGCCTAGGGGTTTCATATGATAGGTCCAGTGGATTTTTGTCTGAGGTTTTTGGATAATCTCTTTTTGGCTTAAAGATCACACTGGACTTTGGAGACTTGATTATTGAGGGCTGACCCCTTTCGAAGTTCCCTAGGCTCATTTCATTGATTAAAATTTGTCTCAACTGAGAGAAGTGAGAAAAGGCCTTGCCTTTCTTCTCAATTGGACCAAACTTCTTTTGAATTTCTTCATCAATCTTCTTCCATTTGTCATCTAGTTCTTTCTCAACTGCTGCAACATCAGGCTTATTAGATTTCTCATTTGATTCCAACTTAGGAGCTGCTATCTTAATTAGATCAATGTTGTCCAAGACTGGTGGCTTTGGGAAAGTAATTGCTGGAACAATTACTTTGCTTACTTGAATTTTGAGCACTTGCTCCACCTCACTTGTTGACTCCCCTTGGCTAACTGGAATAATATCTTTCTCCCCTTTTGTTAGCATCAAGTAGAGTGGATGTTGAGGTCTGTGCAGCCACCAATTTTTGACGTAGCTGAGTTTGTTGGGCTTGATGTAGATGGATTGTAGTTATTGAAGTTTCCAGGGTTTTGAGTCTTGCGTCCAAGGAGTTCACCTCACTGGCTAGATCAGAATTTTTCCTTAGTTGTCTATTGATGTCAAGCATGGTTGTGTTGGGAAACTTAGCATCTAGTATGTCAGTAACATTCTTCTTGACTTGATCAATTTCTGTTTTCAGCTCATTGACATCCATATTTCGTTTGAGAGATTGAATTTGATGTAGTTGAAGAGAGCGCAGATGTGCTTGTAGAAGATTCTTGGTGTTGGCATTAGTAGTAGCTTGAAGGGCTGTCTGAGTTTCCTGAATGATATGAGAAAGGGTGGACTTAAAATTATGCTCATCACATTCTTTGGAAAACACCCAAGATGGCATGTTTGATCTAGAGTTAGGGCCTGCTTCTCCCCCTATATCCATGGAATCTCCCTCATCATCATCTTCATCCCCAAATAGATCCTCAGAACCACCAGTTCTATAATCAATGTCATCACTAGCCATGGGAGGCATGGATGTGATGACATCTTTAGCCCTTTGCATAGAAGCAGTAGTGTGCACCAAGTTGAGTAGCTTCTCAGCCTCCCCATTTCCCCGTCCAGCCAAAAGTTGATATGCTGGAACAGGATGAGTAAATGTCTCAGCATCCAAGGAGATAGAGTCTATGACTGCTTGATATTCTTGCTGAAACAGTTTCTCCTTTTCTGCATCACTGACATTCATTGACTCACTAGCAATGGTTTCCATCCTTATCTCTCCTGTACCTGCTTTTCTCTTATGTTCTCTCTGTTGTTTCATGAAGGGCTCCCCTTGGCTTCCCACTCTCACCTTCACCTACTAAGGTGGGACTCCACTCACTCACTTTTGCCAAGCTGAAAAAATAGCTTGCAGTTTTAACTCTTTTCCTCTCCTTTTGCCTGAGAGCAACTCACTCAAATCACTCCCTTCCCTCAGTCTTAAGAGTGATTATACAACTACTAGATCATCTGCACTTGTAATATTTGTTGAAGTTTGAAGTGGTGCAGTGATATTCAACGGATGAGGAACATCCATCAAAATAGTAGTTGAGAGTTTCAACAGATGACTACTGCTAAGCACATCCGTCGAGATACAATCACTTGTCAACGGATGAACAATATCCGTCGAGATAGTGGGAATGAAAGAGTTTGGAGTAGAGATTACTATTGAATCTGTGGTGATTGATTTGAGATTTTGCACAGATGTTTCAGTAGACTGAGAAAGAAATGGCAAGTGAGCCAAAAAATCATCTAAAAGATGATGCTCACTTTCTTGGATTTTTGGCTCCTCCATGAGAGTTAGATATGTTTAATCAGGAATTGATGTATGAATCATATCAACATCCAGTGAATGTGTGGGTGAGCTTGGTGTGTTAGGTTCTTCAATTATTAAGGATTTTGGATGTGACTCCACATTTATTGGAGCCACATTAACCTGACTTTGAGAAGGTGCATGTATTGAGTCTTTGACTATAGTAGGCAGAGTGTGTGCACGTTGTGTATCCCCAATGGTTTTGGATTTCTTCTTTCTAGTATAAGTTTGGGGTGAGCTTGTGTCCCTTACCCTTTTGGCCTGTGCTCTTGGCTGAGAGCTGTGTTCAATAGTTACATCCTTTTGGGAGGATGCAACTAGCAATAAGCTAATTTCCTTATTAAGCACTGCAGTTTGTTGGGAAACTACAGTGTGGCTAGGCTGGGATTCACTCACCTCTCCAACCTTATTTTTGGGGCTTCTTTGATGTTCACCCTGTCCCTCACCAATCTCACTTCCCTTCACACTCCCCTCTTGGTTTTTAGTAGATTTTACAACTAGCTTTTGTTGAGAGAAACTAGAGGTGGCTTTCTTTTACCTTGATTTTGAAACTTTTGGTTTTGTGGCTTGGGTAGGAATCTATTTGTTCATTGTCACAGATGCCATTACCACAGTTGTTTGCAAAGAAATAGGTTGAGAAGTAGTGGAGACAAAAGTGCTTACCTCACTTACCTGAGGCTGTTCCTTGATAGGCATGTATACAAGTGGAACATCCTTGTGATGATTTGACCTGTTAAGATCAACAATAACTCTTCTCTCTTGGACCCAACAAGCTAACTTATTTGTTGGGTTTTCAATGGAGAGATTCTCAGAAAAAAAATTAGCTAGCATCATGAGAAATCTAGCATAATAGATATTCTTAGACCTCTTTTTAAAATCCCCCAATTTACTTCCTATCTCATAAATAACAGATGTGCTGAAATTGAAATACTTATCAATAAGAAGCATATAAAGCATGTGAACTAGTGAGTAAGACACAACATCAAAATTACTGACTTTTCCAAAAAACACTTTGATAAAAGAATCACACAAGAAACTCCATTCTTTTCTAAGGCCTGATCTTCTAACTTCACCTAACTTAGTGGCAGTTAGATCATAACCCGTAGAGACTAGCATGTTACTCATATCAGTGTCTGTGTGTGGAGCAAGTGTGTTATTTTTAGGTAATTTAAAACATTTTTCTATTGCATCACAGTTTAAACAGTGTTCATTACCTTAGAAAGTGAAAGTAATAGTCTTGTCCTTTGAATTGAACACAACTGTAGTCCAAATTTCCTCAACAACTTCACAGTAAATGGTTGGGGACTCAAGCATGGCATAACTCAGTTTACAGTTCAGTATAAAGTCCATCATCTTGTGATAGTCTTCAGATACCGGGATTTGCTTGTTCACCAGAGCCACAAAGTTATTCTTTTCATAGAAGAACCCAGTTGAGGACATAATCTTGATTACGGGTGCCATTGCTGTGATTGAGATTAGTTGCAGAGAGAGTTTTTGCTTTTGGGAAGAAGTTAGAGAAATTGCTTTGAGATAGATAAAAATAAACAATAGAAATGAAATTTGTTTTTATACTATCTCAGAAATTAACTGTCAAAATGTATAAAGTAAAATAAAGTGACCAATCAAATTAACCCAAAATAGTCATTTAAAAATAAGAAAAACTGTCAAAATTCTAAGATTATCCGTTGAAATATACATACAGGTTGTAAGTAAATTCGACGGATGATGCTCAAAATTAACGGCTATGATTGAGTACAATTCGACGGATGATTATAAAATTACCCAGAGTAACAATTGATATTTTGTCGGATGATATAATGTTCTACGGATATTCATATTCAACGAATAATGAACATCCGTCGAGATATAAATTCTGACTTAGTCAAAATTTTATCTGAGAAAGAAAATCAACTTTTACTCTGGCTGCATTTCAATTTGCTTAGACATCAAAGTAGATTATGAGTAATTAAGCATACCTAACTCACTTACCAACCTAGTGAAGGTGGATTCATCAAGTACTTTGGTAAATATGTCTGCAAGTTGTTTTTCACTTGGAACAAAATAAAGTTCCACAGTACCATTCATAACATGCTCTCTAATGAAGTGGTACTTGATGTCAATGTGCTTGGTTCTTGAATGTTGTACTGGATTTTCAGTGATGGCAATAGCACTTTTGTTATCACTAGAAAATAGGAATCTTATTCACCTGAAGACCATAGTCTAACAATTGAATTTTCATCCATAAAATATGTGCACAGCAACTACCAGCAACAATATATTCAGCTTCAGCTGTAGAAGTAGAAATTGAATTTTTCTTTTTACCGAACCGGGATACTAGCTTGTTTCCTAGAAATTGACAGGTTCCAGTTGTACTTTTTCTATCAATTTTACAACCTGCATAATCTGCATATGAATAACCAGTTAGATTAAAGCCAGAATCTCTAGGGTACCAAATGCCAAGTTTTGGTGTTCCCTTGAGATATCTGAAAATTCTCTTAATAACTATTAAATGAGATTCTCTAGGATCAGCCTGAAATCTAGCACAGAGACAGGTAGCAAACATTATATCTGGCCTACTAGTTGTTAAATATAAAAGTGATCCAACCATGCCCCTATAACTTGAAATATCCATAGACTTTTCGGTTGTGTTTAATTCAAGTTTAGTTTCATTGGCCATGGGAGTTTTTGCAGATGTGCAATCCATTAGATCAAACTTCTTCAAAAGATCATAAATATATTTGGTTTGACTAATGAATATTCCATCACTAACTTGCTTAACTTGTAAACCAAGAAAGTAGGTTAGTTCTCCCATCATGCTCATTTTGTATTTACTTTGCATCAATTTGGCAAACTTTTTACAAAAAAATTCATCTGTAGAGCCAAATATAATAACATCTACATAAATTTGAACAAGTATACTAGAGCCATTAACATTTCTAAAGAATAAGTTTTTGTCAACAGTACCTCTAGTGAAGTGATTTTCTAAGAAAAACTTTGACAAAGTATCATACCAGGCTCTAGGTGCTTGCTTCAATCCATAAAGTGCTTTCAAAAGATAGTAGACATATTCTCGAAAATTTGGGTGTTCAAAACCAGGAGGTTGACTGACATAGACTTCCTCCTCCAAATCTCCATCCAGAAAAGCACTTTTGACATCCATTTGATATACTTTGAAATTGGCATGGGCTGCATAGGTTAAGAAAATTTTGATGGCTTCAAGTCTTGCAACAGGGGCAAAAGTTTCATCAAAATATATTCCTTCTTGTTGACAGTAGCCCTTAGCAACCAATCTAGCTTTGTTCCTTACAACTATGCCATTTTCATCCATCTTGTTTCAACATACCCACTTGGTGTCAAGAGGATTCTTTCCTTTAGGCTTAGGTACCAGCTTCCATACTTTATTTTTTTCAAATTGGTTTAGCTCCTCTTGCATAGCCAAAACCCAATCAGGATCCAACAGAGCCTCTTCTACCTTTTTAGGCTCTTCCTGAGATAGAAAGCTGCTATATAGACATTCATCTTGAGTTTCTTTCCTTGTTTGCACTCTAGAAGATGCATCACCAATGATCAGTTCAAATGGGTGATCTCTAGTCCATTTTCTCTGTTGAGGTAGATTAGGTTTAGATGAAGAAGCCTCATTATTGTCTTGATGTGTGACAGAGTTTTGATTAGAAGAAACCCCCCTGAGTTTGTGGATCTTTGACTTGTAGTTGGGGTCTTTTCTGATTGTGATATGTATTGGACCTTAATTTCTATTGATGATTCAACGGATGTTGAGTTTTTCCTTTAAATGGATGATGCAGATTGTCTTCCAACGGATGATGCACTTGGTCTTTCGACGGATGTTGAATTATGTGCTTCATTAGTTGTAGATTTTTTTGCATTTTCCTTAGACATTGGTTCTTGATCACTTTCATCACCACTGTCTTCACAAACCATCTCAACATTGTTAAATTTAAGGCTTTCATGGAAATCTCCATCTTGCAGTCCTTCAATCTTTTTATCATCAAACACAACATGTACAGATTCGATAACAATGTTGGTTCTGAGATTGTAGACTCTATATGCTTTTCCAATAACATATCCAATAAAAATGCCTTCATCTGTTTTGACATCAAACTTCCCATGCTGATCAATTTGAAACCTTAAGATATAGCATTTACAGCCAAAGACATGAAGAAAGTTCAGTGTTGGCTTCCTATTCTTGAACAATTGGTAGGGTGTCATGCATTTTGCTTGATTGACCAAAGAAATATTCTGAGTGTAGCATGCAGTATTTACATCGTCAGCCCAAAAGTATGTTGGTAACTTTGATTCTTCTAGCATTGTCCTTGTAGCTTCAATAAGGGATCTATTTTTCCTTTCCACCTCACCATTTTGTTGTGGGATTCTTGCTGCTGAGAATTCATGCATGATCCCATTTTCTTCACAAAATGATCTCATCACAGAATTCTTGAACTCAGTTCCATTGTCACTCCTGATTCTTCTTATTTTGAAATCATGATGATTGTTGACTTGTCTTATGTGATTGATGATGATTTTACTAGATTCATCTTTGGACATGAGAAAATATGTCCAAGAGAACTTTGAGAAATCATCCACAATTACTAGAATGTACATTTTCTTTGAGATTGATAGCATGTTTACTGGTCCAAACAAGTCCATGTGCAGTAATTGTAGAGGTTCTTCAATTGTTGAATTAAGCTTCTTTCTGAATGATGCCTTGATTTTTTTTCCTTTCTGACATGCATTACACAGTCCATACTTTGAGAATTCCACTTGAGGAATACCTCTTACCAAATCTTTCCTGACTAGCTCATTCATAGTCTTGAAGTTAAGGTGGAATAGCTTCTTATACCACAACCAACTTTCATCTTGACTTGCCTTGTAAATAGACAAGTGACATATTCTGCATTTGATGAGTTGAAATCAGCTAGGTACACATTTCCTTTTCTCACTCCAGTGAGAACCACTTTGTTACTTCTCTTGTTGGTCACAACACAGGCTTCAGAATTAAATGTTACTGAGTTGCCCTTGTCACAAAGCTGGCTGATACTCAACAAATTGTGCTTGAGTCCATCCACTGGGGCAACCTCTTCAATGATGACATTATCCTTTGAAATCAAGCCATATCCCACAGTATAACCCTTGTTGTCATCTCCAAATGTGATACTTGGGCCAACTCTCTCCTTGAACTCTGTGAGCAGGGTAGAATTTCCAGTCATGTGCCTTGAACACCCACTATCCAAATACCAAAGATTCTTTCTGTTTCCCTGCACATAACAAAATCAAATCAAGTTAATTTTGGTACCCAAGTTTCCTTGGGTCCTGTTTTGTTAGCCTTTTTCTTAGGTTTCTTGGGTTTGTCTACATTTGTCTTAGGTACTTGAAGTTCATCCTTAGTCAATTGAGTAGAACCCTTAAAACCATTCATCATTGCAGAATTATCATGCACAGCTTGATTAACATGGAAATGCATATTTTGAGAAAACATGGTATTCCAGTATGGCATGCTAAATGGTATTTGTGGCATACTAAATGCAGCATAGTAAGGATTATGTGCAGGCATAACATTCACAGGCATTATAGGCATACTGGGATATGAAGGAGGTGCAAACATGGAAGTAGGCATAGCAAGTTTGCAATTAACAGACAAATGATTAACACTACCACACTTAACACAGATTTTTCTTGGAGCATATATATCAGGTGTGTAGTTGTTATGTTTGTTAATTCCTACTTTACCATTTCTATTATTTTTCCTTTTAGACTCTATTCTCACTTCAATTTTCTCCAATCTGTCATTTAATTGCTTAATGGACTGATGCCCTATATTGACTCTCTTGTTCTGTTTTATTTGACTTGTTTCTCCTGGAACAAAGTTCTTAGAAACTGATCCATATTTTTCATTTAATTTAGCTATCTTAGCTTTGCTAACTGGTTTATTTATACTCAGTAGATGTGGCTCATTTTCTTTCGATGGATAATCCTTTTGATTATTCGATGGATAATTTTCATCATCCGTCGAATCCACATCCATTGAAAGTCCTTTAATCAGATTGGAATCAAGCTTCTCCTTGTTCTTTTTCCAGGCTGCATCACAAAAAGATTCTATACCTTGAACTTTGATAATTTGAGCATGAATATCTCTAGATGATTTCCATGCCTTAATTACTTCATGTTCTCATTCAAGCTGCTTTCTTAAAATTTCCTCTTTCTTTAAGGATTCAGTCAATTCATCTTTAACAATCTTGCATTCTATTTTCGGTTTTTTAAACTCAATAAATTGAGTTTCTAACATAATGTTTCTTTCACTTAAAAACAAATTGTTCTCTTTAAGATTAGTGTTTTCTTTAGTGAGAGACTTGAGTGTAACACGCAAATGATATAATTCAGTAGACATGTCATTTATGGCATCATTACACTCAGCTTTAGATAAATGTGCTAGGTTAATGGTGATTACCTGATTACTTGATGAACTGACCTCTGTTTCATCTGATTTGGCCATAAGTGCTAGATTGACATAGCTTGTATCTTCATCCTCTTCTAATCCATCTGCAGCCCAGTCATTCTCCTGTGTGATGAAAGCTCTTTCCTTTTGTTTAAGAAACTCAAAATATTTCTGTTTATAATCAACAGTCTCAAATTTCTTTTTACCAGAATCAGACTTTCTGCATTCACTAGCAAAATGACCAGCCAAGCCACACTTGAAATATTTGAAATTAGACTTATCAACCATGTTTCTATTGGACTTGGTTGCTCCAAAATTCTTCTTGAATGTGAGCTTGGCAAATCTCCTGGATAGAAAATCAAGATGCTCATCTATGTCATCCATGTCATCTTGACTAAGCTGGTCTTCATATTTAGCTACTAGCCCTTTTCCCTTACCTTCACAAACTCTATGGTTTGATGCATATTCAACATCTTCAACCTTTGTCTCCTTCTCCTTTTCTTGCTCAACAACCAATACAATGGATCCTCCCTTCTTTCTTCCTTTCTCCATCTTCTTATCTTGCTCTATTTCAAGCTCATAAGTCTTTAGAATCCCATACAGTCTATCCAAGGTGAATTCCTCATAATCTTGAGAATTTCTCAATGAGACTGTCATAGGCTTCCATTCCTTTGGCAGAGATCTAAGGAATTTGAGGTTTGAATCTTTTATTTGATAGATCCTTCCATACAATTTTTGTTACACCCGACATTTCTGTGTAATATTAATTATAAATTTGGTGTAATTATAAAGCCGAATGCCAATATATTCAACTATTGTATGCTTGTGTGAATGAGAATTTCTGCGTCTTAAATTTTTGATATGTGGTATATGATTTTTCAAATCAAAAGTTTATTTATTTCTTTCATTTTTTTGATTTATAAGGAATATTTTAAACCTTGAATAAATTTCTTTTTAAAAGTTATTTTGCTCACAAATTTCAAAAGTAGTTTTATAAAATTTCCAAGAATCCAAGCTATTTTATGGTATAAAGTTTACAATTTTTGAACTTGTGTTTTATTTTATAAAATTAAATCTTTATAAGTATTAATTGTCATAATTAGCAAATTACATAGTTATCCTTGCATACAAATCCTTTCTATTCAATCCAAAAGGGCTAAAGAGTCAATAACCACCCCACTAACTCTTATTTTCTAGCCAAATACCTTCTTTACCCTTGCATGCAAATTGAACCAAGTACAAGTGGAAGGGTAATCATGTCAATTCCTATTTCCGCTCACATTTGTCAACACAAAAACCATAAAACAAGTAAAGACATGATCATTTCACACATCACTCACCACCACACTCATTCTTCTCTCCCTCCTCACTCTCACTCTCGGCTACTCCCTCCTTCACTCTCGGCTTTTAGCCGAAACCACCCCCTCCCCATTTTTCTTCATTCCTCAACCAAGCTTCCACCCTCTATACAAGTAAATGTTACTTCCCATACCATGATCACTCATATTTCAAAGAGTTTTGAGTAGAAAGTTTAAGTTTTAAGGTTGCATGTAAAGGTTTTAGTTGAAACTCAAAGTACAACCTTGATTCTTGTGAGTTTAGGGTTGTTTTTGAGAGGACTACAAGGAATGGAGAAGTGCCAAGTCTTGAGAAGGAAACTCTTGATGATTAAATGGCCATTCCCTTCCATTTCATTCGGCCATGACCATAGGGGAGCCGAATGAGTGGTCCTTAAGACTATTCTTGTTGCTTTGTTCAAATTTTGCATGTTTATGTGATAATGGCTTGAATTTTATGGTGAAAATTTGATGAAACTCCTTGCATGCTAAGTGATCATCTAGATATAGCTCATGCTAGGCTTGCATGTAAATTTCTTGGTAAAACATATTTAGAAAACATGTTGTTTGGCTTGCAAAACTCGAGGACATGCATGCATGTGAATTTCTCTTAAAATGATATAAGATTTTGATCATTTGGAAAGATTTTGTTAGTAAGCTTTAATTTCAGTAGGATTAAGGTGTTAATATTGATTAATGCTCCTTGATGCATGGTAATAATTCGTGGTTATCTTTTATAAAAATGCATATCTTGTTCTTTCAAAAAATTTGATGATTTGTGGGTTGTGAAGTGTAATTTCTTTTGTTTTGCCATAATTGTACCATAGGTAAAGGATGATCTCCACCAAAGTTATTTTGAGAATAAGGGAGTTAGTTCAGTATATCACCATGTTTAAGTCTTGGTTTGGGTATTGGGTTGTTGGTAGTTGAGTTTGTCAAGTCAAAACCTTGGAGAAAGGAGAGTTATAGTTTCTGCAGAAAATCAGTTTAGTACCCTGAGGTTTAGAGTGAGTTTTGACCATGTCATTGATGTGCACTTTGAGGCCCAAGCCACCAGAAGTTAGTATTTGGAGTATATAAAAGGTTTTAGGTGTTGGTTGGAGGTTGACATGTCATTTGGTTAGGTGCACAAGTAGAATAACAAAATCTGTCCAGCAGGGGACAGTTTTGTTGCAATTTAGAAATAGGGAGATTTGACCATGTCATGGGTAGGCCCCATTAGGCCCTGTTGGGCCTTAGTTAGAGGGAGTGTCAGGGAAGTTTTTCCAACCATAGTTCATAGGATATGAGTTAGAACCATGTGTCACAAGTTAATTCAAGTCAGGGCATTTTCTGCCCAGAAAATCAGGGGAACCTTGGACTTTTAGCTTAGGCCCAAGAAGGCCCAAGACAGGCCCTTGAGCCACATCAAGTTTGTGAGATGCCCTTAGGTCAGGAGAGTCTTGTGTAAAAGTTTTGAAGGAAAACTTGTAGTTTAAGAGTGTCTAATGCACTCAAGAAACCATAGTTGTCATTCTGAAATTTGCACTAGTGAGCACTTTCACTTGTCACATAGTTTTAGAACACTTAGGAGTGAGATTTAGGTTGACCACCATAGTTGTAAGATAGTATAAGGTCAGTAGAGCAAAAGGCACAAGTGAGGGTCAATAGGTTTCGGATAGTTTAGTAAAGGCACGCCGACTTAGGAAGCCAAAATTTGAAGACTTTGTCTAGTTTAGCGACCAAGTGACTTAAGTTGTGAGTCGAGATCATCCAAGCCTAGTGTTGCATTATGGTGTATATGGTGTTATTTGGTATTAATATATGATATGTGATTATGTGGCTATGTGTGTACAATTGTAATTTAAAGATGAATATAAAATTAAGTGCATATAGGCCCAAGTGTCATCTGTGTTTAATTTCGGATTGTAAATAGGTTTAGTTGGTGAGAGTATATTATAATGAAGATTATTATTATTTATGTAGGATCTCGAGACGAGGGAAAACTTGCCATAAAGGTCGAGTGAAGCTCCAGTTGCTCCTACCAGTCAGACCAGACCAGCCTTTCTCAAGGCAAGTGATTCAACTTGTCCTTCGTATTTACTGCTAATAGTTCATACATTGCTGCAACTATCCTGTGTCATTTGATATATTAAATCAAGCATATCTTATGTTTATCTTTGAATTATATAGAGATGCCATGAACCCTGGAGTGCGTATTGCAAAGTAGTCTTATCATGATAGTATATTAAAGTAATTTGAATGCCATGATAGAAGAAAAGGGCAGTTATAACTCTTGGTTGATTCTCTTGATTAATATGCCGATGATTCCTAAGTATTGATATCTCATCCTGATACTTGAACCCCTATAGAACCTTACCTTGAACCCTGAAAGTCAGATACTTATCAAAGTGATTCCTCATTGATTGATACCCCTCTTTCTTATCCTAAAGCTTGACAATTCTGATATATCTTGAGCCAAAAATCATTTCTTCATACCTTAACACCCTTAGTATTCATGAAGCTTACCTCCTTGATGATCCAGCACTTGAACCTTGATGAGAAACCATTGCTTTAAGCCCAATTTGGCATTTCCCTTCATGATATCCAATAGCCTCACTAAATTCCCTTGTCCAAACTTTGATATATGAAAACCATTCAGTTACCCTAATAGAGTATAGTTTTGTGATTCATGGCTCTGAGAGTTAGTACCATTTCCCCGTGTTTCGAGTTGATCTATAATCCCTTGATAAAGATGTTTACTGTAAAAAGAGATTTTGTTATAATTCGGCATCAGTTTTTGAAATAAATAAAATGTGGGTTTTCAGTCCCAAAGGGGGATAAATGTTTTCTTGAATAGTGGATCTGGACTGAGACGCGAGTCCTTTCCACACTTATATTAGGCTTAAAAGTTGCCTAGGGATTCCCATTAATGTTTTAGAACCTAGCGAGGTTCGGGATTACTTCGCGGCTGATCACCGGCTGTAATCCGTAGCGTCATAAAATGATTTTGATTAAACGGTATGATTTTGAAATTGTTTTGATACAAACAAAATGATGCCATCACCCAAAGTTTTATCCCTCATTATCAGTGGTTATGTCTTTCCATTGTCATTATTTAATGTATATCTCGATTTATGTTTTGTATCATATTATTTAGCACTTGTTGAGCATTTGGCGCACTCCTTGCTTTACCCTGATATTACAGCTAGCAGCTATGGCTAGATTCAAGCAGACTGCCCGTAAGACCTGTGATGCCGATGCTTATGTTCGAGCTCAGGTAGAATAAGTGATAGTAGTTTGTGTGAGGACTCGGTATTTAAAATCAGATGTAGTAGTTGGTAGTGTTGGGCTGTTCCAAACCCTAAACTGTAAGATCTTGGATTTGGTTATGTTATTTCTTTTAAAATGTTGTAATAGCTATATTTAATCTGCTGTTTAAGTTGGGGTGTGACAATTTTAGAGCATTCAATAATTTTTGAAATCTAATGAAAATGTCAGTGAGTGACTCACTTTCTTCACTGTGGAAATTCTCATATTGCTGAATCAAGAGTTGCATTTTGTTTTCCCTTACCTGCTCATTTCCATCACATATAACTTGAATTGTATCTCAGACATCCTTAGCAGTTTTGCATTTTATGATGTTGTCAAACATTTCACCATCAACACCATTGAACATGATGTTCATGGCCTTTTTATCTTTATGAACTTGTTCGATATCAGGATCAGACCATTCTGCTCTAGGCTTTGGGACAAATGGTTCATTTCCTGTAGCAACTCTCATAGGGACATGTGGACCTTTCTCAATACAGTCCACATATGCTTCATCTTGAGATAGGAGATGCATGTGCATCTTCACCTTCCAATGGTGATAGTTGTCTTTGTCCAGAAATGGAATCTTTACTCCAACATCTTTTCTGCTCATCTTGTTAGTTGTTGTGATCTTTAAACTCTTAGTTCTTCAAGAGCTTGCTCTGATACCAATTGTTATTCCCAAACAATCTAAACAAGAATTACATAAGGGGGGTTGAATGTAATTCTGGCTTCTTTTTGAATTTTAAGAATGATTCTTCTACCAATAAATAACTGTGTTTGATTTGAAATGGTGCGGAATGGGAATATAACAGAAATCAAATCACAAAGCAATTAAATATAAGTATTTAAAGACTTTATGGTGGATTGAACTTTTCCACCAGAAATATATATTAAGTAGAGAACTCTGTGATACAAAATAGTACACAGCTGCTTACAAGTTGAACAACAAAAACTACAGAGAAATTCTTTACAGATTTTGCTTTATCTATTTTTCTGGTTTTTGCTTACGAACTTGGATACTATTCAACTTGCTACTCTTGGTTTATATATCACCAAGTTACATGATAAAAAGACAAGATAATAAGACAAACTATATCTAGTCTAACTTCATGCTGCTACACTTCTCTTTCCAGCATTTTTGAATATCATATATTTAGCATGGAAATGAAAATGCTTTTTTGTTCTCTAAATCCTTCAAACAGGCTGCCACATTCCATTTGAATACAACCAACACATGTGACTGTCGTCACTATGAACTGCTCTTTTGAATTTAAACATCCGTTGAAACTTAATTGATCATCCATTAGAACTTTGTCTGATCATCCGTTGAAACTCAGGTTGATCATCCGTTGAGACTTATGTTGATCATCCGTTGAACCTTTGTAAATCATCAATTGAGACTGTCTTTTTGGCAGTTAACTCTACTTCATTTACACAAGATTAAAAGGCACCTAATATTTACAATTAACCATCCTATCTTATATATCAATCTAGTAGTTAACATGACTTGAACAATCTACAGTATCTAGTTCACTAAGCTATCCAAGTATTCAGAAATGTGCTACTAGTCTTATTTTACATAAGCTACTCTTTCAACGGATGTTGAAAAGATCATCTTTTGAAAGCTACAAATTCACTTAATAAAAATCTAATAAGTGTTTTTTTCAAGTTATCATCAAGTACACAACATATTCCTAACATCAAGCTTTAGTGGTTTCTGTTGGTAAGTAGTCTTGGCATGTTCAGAATCTTCCAAAATTTTGCATCTTCAAAAGATCCTGTAATAACTCGAATTTTTGAGACCTTATAAAACATTTAATGAATAGTAACCCTAACAGACGGGGAAAAACTTTTGAGCTCACACTATGTAGTGCATGGGAAAATGAGTTTCGGAATTGATATTATGACTATACGTACCAAATGAGTGTATGTAAACGCTATTAGTTTTCGAAGAAAACGAACTTTGAGAAACGACCGTATTTACGACTTATCGAGGATTACGGGAATCACAATATAATTACGAGATTAAAATCCTACGGATTTATATTCAAGTAGGATAAATAAAATATAAGGAATAAATATGAAAGGAATTACATTGCGAACCACTTACGAGTAAGTATTACGGAGAACGTTTAAGTAACCAAGCGAACGCGTAAACAATTAAATAAACGTAACACACTAACTGTTATGGATAAAAAACCAAGGTTATTACTTGCTGTATTTAATACTAAGATTCGGGAGCTCAAGGCCTTTAATGGCTGCTCTCGTGTTTCGTGACTCAATCTGCCTTTACGAGATGCCTACGTATCTCTGTGAATTAGAGAATCAAGCCAAAAAACGTAGTTCTGATTGGTGGGGGTGAGACCCCTTATATAGATGTGGGAGTCCTTGAATTGGACTTGGTACAGGAGACTTGGTGGACAAGCCTCTGAATTAGGATAGACTTAGGAGTCCTAGGAAGTAGGAAGCTGATTCCTTATCCTTTTAGGTCCCCTTGAGGCTAATCTATAAGGATTTATATCCTTATCGGGACTCTTCTCAATAGCTGATTTTTCCCTTATTAATTAATTACGAAATTAATTAATAATTAGGGCTTTTGGGCCTTTTTTATTCCATCAGGCCTGATCTGGTCCATCAGGCTTAACCTTTCTGGTCTGAGTTTTATATATCTTTTTATTGGGCCTAGCAGCCCACAACTTGTACAATTACTGCAGTATTTAATTATACAATCATAATTTATTTATCCCTATCATTTGCCCCCCAACTTTTGGGAAACATTGAATAGGTTTCGCAGAAGTTAAGTCTATTTGTTCCCTTACAGGGTTTCGTTTTTCCGTAAAGTGTGGAGCGACCTACACGTTTACAACGAATTTTTCCTTATTTTTCTGGGATTTATCCTTAATTTCTGGATTTTTCCCTTAATTTCTGGATTTTTCCCTTAATTTCTGGGATTTATCCTTAATTTCTGGAATTTTCCCTTAATTTCTGGGATTTATCCCTTAATTTCTGGATTTTTCCCTTAATTTCTGGGATTTATCCTTAATTTATGGAATTTTCCCTTAATTTCTGGGATTTATCCTTAATTTTTGGATTTATTCCTTAATTTCTGGATTTTTCCCTTAATTTCTGGGATTTATCCTTAATTTCTGGAATTTTCCCTTAATTTCTGGGATTTATCCTTAATTTCTGGATTTTTCCCTTAATTTCTGGATTTTTCCCTTAATTTCTGGGATTTTCCCTTAATTTCTGGATTTTTTCCTTAATTTCTGGATTTTTCCCTTAATTTCTGGGATTTATCCTTAATTTCTGGAATTTTCCCTTAATTTCTGGGATTTATCCTTAATTTCTGGATTTTTCCCTTAAAATCGATCAGAATGCATTCGAAATCGATCAGGATGCAGACAAAATCGATCAGGATGCAGCCAAAATCGATCAGGATGCAGCCAAAATCGATCAGGATCCTGATCGAATTAGCTCAGGATCTTACACTCTGGTCGACAGGATTCCTGATCGATTTCGATCAGGATTCTGACCGAATTGGCCTTCAAAGTGACACCCTAGTCGATTGCTACACGGGCTTAATCGATCAGGATTCCTGATCGATTTCGATCAGGACTCTGAACGAATTAAATGGCTCTCGACCGTTCTGATCGAATGGAATATCGATCAGGACTCTGTTCTCCGTCGATCAGGACTCTGGTCGATCTTAGGGGATTTCTTCCCTCCTGTTCGAATAAGATATCGATCAAGACTCTCTTCTGTGTCGATCAGGACTCTGATCGATCTTAGGGGATTTCTTCCCTCCTGTTCGAATAGCATATCGATCAGGACTCTCTTCTCTGTCGATCAGGACTCTGATCGATCTTAGGAGATTTCTTCCCTCCTGTTCGAATAAGATATCGATCAGGACTCTCTTTTGCATCGATCAGGACTCTGATCGAACCATATTAAGGTTCTGGTCGATTTTTGACTTTTTAAATTCCACAGGAGCTTCTAGATTGTTCCTGATACTTCTTGTAGATGGGCCTTTAGGTTGGGCCTGGCTAAATGGGCCTAAAAACGCCTCGTATTCTGAGCTTTTCGCCTATATAAGTGTAGTGTGGAGTGAGAATCCTCACTTCACTTCCCACTTCTCATTTCATCTCACATTTTTCTCTAAAGTTCTCCCTTTTGAAGGCGATTTCCGGCGACCAAAGCCACCGCAGCTCCTCCATTCTCAAGTATTTCTGGGTTTCAAGCCTTCAACCGAAGCATATTAATGGCGGACCGTGACCTAGCTCGTTTGCAGAAGATGAATGTCTCTAAGAGAGGTACAAACATCCAAATTCAATCTCCATATACTTCCCTCATTGATATGATTAACTCGAGAGGTGATGAATATCCTTCTCTGTCTGAGTTAGATTCGTATAATCATGGTAACACTTTTCATGAGTTAGATGGTAGGATAGAGTCTATGAATACCCTGTACAGACTTCTACCCCACCTTAGGATCACTCCAGCCGCCCCTGGGGATAGGACTTGTAATTGGGAGGGGGATACCCTGTTCATTTATCGAGGAGCCCTGACCGCAGGTCTTAGGTTCCCATTTCACGAATTTATTCCTCGTTTACTAGCCGATGTACGAATCAACCCTTGTCAACTCCCTCCTAACGCCTGGAGGAACATTATCTGTTTTATGGTCCTTTGTCTCAGGAATAGCTTTCCTCTTTCCGTAGCAGTCTTTAGGAAAGTTTTCCAATTCTATAATAGTTCCATGAGTCAGCCGGGCTGGGTTTTAATTCACCAACGGCCCAAAATTCCCCATATCTTTGACAGTAACTCTATAGTTGAGAACAACCCTAAATGGAGGGATGAGTTTGTCAGGCTGACCTGGGCTGGGGGTGATTGGGCCACACTCTTCCGTAGGCCATTTTGCAAAGTATCAGATGGTAGTCCTGGTAGCATCAGATTAACTGATGAGGAGGAGGTGGCCTACCAAGCCTTAATTTCAGATGATGGGAAAACAGACACCTGGACCCTTTTAGAGGAATTTTCCTTGAAGAAAGTTGGTCTCTCCCAGGCCAGTGATAAGGGTAAATTTATACCTGCGTAATTATTTTTCCTTCTCTTTAATCGCACTTTTTCTTTTTTCTGGATTTTAATATTCCTTCTGCTTTTCCTTTCAGCTTGTGAGGCTATTAATAATGTCAATAGGCCCAAGGAGGGGGAATCTGGCCGCCAGAAGAGGGCCAAGTTAAACAGGGACCCCAGGAGCAAACCTGACGGTCCTACTTTCCTTAAGCCCCACGTCCCGGTGGTCGAGCTAGGGGACGATGTGGATCCTCCACTTAAGGCACATTCCTTCAGGCCTAACTGGGGCTTCAGGAGGAGCGATACGGTGGTTGGATCCACCAAACATGCCAAGGATTGGTCGTACCATTCCATCACTCCCCATGATTTCACTGACATTGTTACGGGGAGTGATGTCGAGACTATTGAGCTTCTGGGTTCTCAAGCCCAAGCTGCGGTAATTATCTTTTTTCTTCTCTTCCTTTTGTGAATTTCAACTTTTCTTGTATCCCAATGAATTTGCGCCAACTCATACATATTTCTTTGCAGAGTAATACCTATTTCCAGGCGGCCCTACATCAGGCTAGATCTTGGAAGGGTAACTCTGATGTTTTTGAGAAGGAGATGAAGAAGTGGGAGGATAGAGCCAAGGTCCTGGAGAAGAAGCTGGACACGAAGAAAGAGGAGCTGGCTAAGGCTCATTCCGAGCTGGTGAAACTTAGGAGCGATAAGGATAAGCTCATTGATGACTACATGGATTCTGACAAGTTTAAGAATCTCATGGAGATTCATGATGAGGGTCTTTACTCCCTACAGTTCACTCAGGGATGGGATGCGGCCGTGAAGGCTATTTCTGAGAAGTACCAGGGCTTAGTCGACCCTAAGGACTTTATAAGTCCTGAGCAGGCTGAGTCAGAGGACAGCATAGACGCCCTCTTCGACTCTCCTCAGCCAGATGATCGCATCTTGGATCCTAACACTGCTTCTCCTCCCGCTTCTCCTGCGAAGGACGCTGAAGGCGCTGATAAGGAGAAAGAGAATGAAGGCTCCCACATGGAGGAGTAGTTTTTCTATTTTGTAATTTTATCCTTAATTTATGTCTGGACTTTTGTTTGTATTAAAACTTATTACCCTGCGGGGCTATGCTACTTTCCTTATTTGCATTCTCTCCTTCATTTTTCCGATACTTTAATATTCAAACTTGGCTTAATGGGCCACACAAGTATTATCACAACTCAAACATCCATAGGTTGAAATAATTTCGAACTCTTCAATTTCAAGTCTGGTTTTCCAAAACCTTACATAATATGGGTTCGACCCTGATCTATAATAGCTAAAAAAGAAAAATACTATGCAAACAAAGCTTCAAGGTGCTTTTAAACCTACTTGTCATAATGACAAGTGAGAATCGTACTTCGACCATCTTACACGTAGTAAACCTTCAGGTTTTGTGCGTGCCAGGTTCTCGGGACTTCAAAACCATCCATTACTATGCAAACAAAGCTTCAAGGTGCTTTTAAACCTACTTGTCATAATGACAAGTGAGAATCGTACTTCGACCATCTTACACGTAGTAAACCTTCAGGTTTTGTGCGTGCCAGGTTCTCGGGACTTCAAAACCATCCATAGTCTCCAGCTTGTAGGTTCCTCTACCCTGAACGCTCTTGACTCTATACGGCCCTTCCCAATTTGGGGCAAGATTTCCTTTCTGTCCGACACCAGAAGCCTCTATTTTTCTCAAGACTAGGTCACCTTGTTTGAAAAACCTCTCTTTAACCCTTAGGTTGTAGTAGAATGAAGCCTTTTTCTGATATTCTACTATCTTTGCGTGTGCTTTATCTCGCACTTCATCAATTAAATCCAGGGCTAATCTCTGCCCTTCCTCATTTTCTTTCTCATCGAAGGCCTGAATCCTTGGAGAGGAATGTGATATCTCCACGGGAACTACTGCTTCCGCCCCATATGCCAACATGAAAGGAGTTGCATCTGTCGTGACTCTACAAGTAGTCCTGTAGGCCCATAATATTGGAAGTATCTCATCTACCCAATTATTTCTTGACTTCTCGATCCTCTTCTTTAGTCCATCCAGGATTATCCGATTTGCTACCTCCGCTTGCCCATTGGCTTGCGGGTGAGCCACAGAGGTGAACCGTAACTCAATTTCATTTTCTTCGCAATACTTCTTGAATTCCTCGTTGTTGAATTGTGTTCCATTGTCAGTGACGAGGATACGGGGAATTCCATATCGGCACATAATGTTTTCCCACAGGAATTGTGCAACCTGCTTAGTTGTGATTTTGGCCAAAGGTTTGGCTTCGATCCACTTGGTGAAATAATCAATGGCTACAATCAGAAACTTCCTTTGTGCTGTGGCCATAGGAAAAGGCCCTAGAATATCCATCCCCCACATAGCAAAGGGAATAGGTGAGTTGATAGAGGTCAGCATCTCGGGGGGTTGTCTGGCGACTGGTGCATGCTTCTGACAACGATCATACTTCTTTACATATTCTTTGGCATCAGCCATCATTTCTGGCCAATAGAAGCCTAAACGAGTTATCTTATGAGCCAAGGCCCTGCCCCCCAAGTGTTGCCCACAAATACCTCCATGCACTTCCTCAAGAGCTAAGCGTGCCTCATCGGGCCTGAGACACCTCAAGTAAGGAACCGCGAAAGATCTTTTGTATAGAATCCCCTCTATCAAAGAGTACCTTAGTGCTCGAACAGTTAACTTCCGTGCCTCAATTGCATCGCTTGGCAACCAACCGGTTTGAATGTGAGCCTTGATGGGATCAATCCATGACGTCCCCAAGCCTACGGGAGCCACAAGCTTAACATCTATGCTTCGTGTTTTCAAAACACGGAAGTACACACTTCCTGAACTTTCTTCAATCTCAGATGAAGCAAACTTTGATAGCGCATCTGCTTTAGCATTTTCTTCCCTTGGAATGTGTTCAACATGGCATTCATTAAATTGGGTCATCACAGCCCTTACTAGGCGAACATACTTAGCCATCGTATCATCCCTTGCCTCAAATTCTCCCTTTACCTGGGATATGATCAGCTTCGAGTCTCCACGGACCTTTAAGTTTTTGACTCTAAGTGTCCCAGCTAGACCAAGGCCAGCAATCAGGGCTTCATACTCTGCCTCATTGTTTGTTGTTGGGAAGTCTAGCTTCATGGCATACTCAATTAAGAATCCATCAGGGCTTTGCAAAACCAACCCTGCTCCACTGGAATTTGTTTTTGATGCTCCATCAAAATAGAGAACCCAATATTCTTTCTCCTCGTCCCCATTGTCGACTCCCTTGTCTTGAGGTATGGTATCTTCCTGCCCCCCGACTTCTTGGTTGGGTATGGTACATTCCACCACGAAGTCAGCTAGTGCCTGGGCTTTTATGGCCGTACGTGGCTTATACTTGAGATCGAACTCTCCCAACTCTATTGCCCACTTAATCAGTCTCCCACTTGCCTTGGGACTGTGAATGATATTTCTCAGTGGCTGATTTGTTAGCACTTCAATTTGGTGAGCTTGAAAATAAGGACGCAGCTTTCTTGAAGCCATTACCAAGGCTAAAGCGAATTTCTCAATGGCTGAATAATTCAACTCAGCACCATGCAAAATTTTGCTGACATAGTATACGGGTTTCTGAACTTTCAGTTCCTCCTTAACCAACACCGCGCTCAAGGCGTTTTCTGAAACAGCCAAGTACAAGAATAAAACTTCACCCAGAACTGGCTTGGCCAACAACGGGGCCTGGCCCATATACTTCTTTAACTCTTCAAATGCCTTCTGATTTTCCTCACTCCATACAAAGTCTTTAATGTTCTTTAATGACTTGAAGAATGACAAGCACTTGTCTCCTGACTTGGAGATGAATCGTCCTAGCGCAGCAACCCTTCCTGTGAGTTTCTGAACATCCTTGACAGTTTTTGGGGGTTCCATGTCCAGGATTGCCTTTATTTTATCGGGGTTAGCCTCAATTCCCCTCTTTGAGACCATTAATCCCAAGAATTTTCCAGATCCTACTCCGAAAGCACACTTCGTGGGATTCAACATCATCTTGTGGTACCTCAGGACCTCAAAAGCTTCCCTCAAATGGGTTATATGATCAGTCTTTACTAGACTCTTGACTAGCATGTCATCAACATAGACTTCCATAGTCTTCCCAATAAGATCCTTAAAAATTCTATTCACCAACCTTTGATAGGTGGCTCCTGCATTCTTGAGACCAAACGCCATAACAAGATAACAATAAACACCAAAGTCAGTGATAAATGATACCTTTGGAATGTCATCCTTATGCATTTTGATCTGGTTGTATCCGCTAAACCCATCCATGAAACTCAGCATCTCATGTCCAGCGGTGGCATCAATCAAAGTATCAATTCTAGGCAGCGGAAAACAGTCTTTGGGGCATGCATCATTCAGATCGGTGAAGTCTATACACATCCTCCACTTTCCATTAGCCTTCTTCACCATTACAGGGTTTGCTAACCACTCCGGAAATTGAATCTCCTCAATGAATCCAGCCTCTAAGAGCTTTTCCACTTCCTGCTTTATAGCCTCTTGTCTTTCCGGGGCAAAATTTCTTTTCTTTTGTTTCACTGTCTTCCGGCTTGGATCTACGTTTAGTTTGTGAGTAATTAACTCTGGGTCTATGCCTGGCATATCAGCTGCTGACCATGCAAACACATCACTATTTTCTTGCAAAAATTTCACTAACTTCCCTCTAAGGGGCTCCTCTAATGTGGCTCCAATGAAAGTCATCCTCTCAGGATTCTTGGGATCTAAAGGAACCGAAACCAATTCTTCTGCTGGCCTTCCTCTATTCTCATCATTTTCTCGAACATCCATATCTTCAATAGGAAGAACCTGCCCCCCGACTCCATCTGCCCTCAAAGAGGCCACATAACAGCTTCTAGCCATTTTTTGATCTCCTCTCTCTTCTCCAATCCCGTTTCGGGTGGGAAACTTCATGACTGAATGGTAGGAAGAGGGGACTGCCTTGAAGGCATGTATCCCTGTTCTCCCCATGATAGCATTATAAGTTGAACTAGCCTTTACCACTACGAAATCCAGCATCTGCGTTGCTTGCCTTGGCTCCGTACCTATGGTGGTTGGCAACTTGATTATCCCTTCCACAGGACATTCTACTCCAGCAAATCCATATATCGGCATGTCGGTTGGTGTTAACTGGGAGTCGTTATACCCCATCCTTAGAAAGGTGTCGTGGAGCAAGATATCCACAGAAGCACCATTATCCACAAGGACCCTCTTAACCGGGCTATTTCCTATTATTGGTGTTATGACCAGCGGGTCGTCATGGGGAAACTTCACACCCTCTAGGTCGGAATCATCAAAAGCCAATGTTACTTCTGTCCTGGCCCTCTTCGGGGCTTCTCCAACAATATGCATAACCTCTCTAGTATATGCCTTTCTGGAATTTTTGGACAATCCAGCAGCAGTTGGACCTCCAAAGATCGTGTTTATCACAGGCCCTTGAGGTCTCGGCCCTCCATAAATGGTGTTTATAACTGGTCCTCTAGGTTGGGGATTCCGCCCCTGATCATCTTGGTCCCTCATACGATCTTCAAAGTTCTTCCTTCCATTATTATTTCTGTCCCCTCCATCTCCAGTATACTTATTCAATCTTCCTTTTCGAATCAAAAACTCAATTTCATCTTTCAACTGCCTACACTCATCGGTGTCATGGCCAACATCTTTGTGAAACCTGCAATACTTGCCCTTATCTAGCTTGGCGGGATCAGCCTTCAAGGGCTTAGGCCAGCGAATATCTCTATCTTTCTCAATCTCCATCAAAATCTGACTTCTGGGAGCATTCAGCTTGGCGTATTCAGTGAACTTTTGCCCAGGTCCTCCCTTCTTGGGGGTTGAATCAGGGTTTTGTTCGGTTCTAGGATATTTGTCCTTAGCGATATACTCCAAATCAGTTTTTCATTTCTTGCCTCCAGTGGGCTCATTACTTACTACGGTCTTCCTCATACTTTCTTCAACCTTGATATACTTCCCTGCCCTCTCTTGGAGCTGCAACATGCTCTCAGGGGGTCGTTTGGCCAAAGACATCTTAAAAAACTCATCCCTAGTTCCTTGTTGCAGTGCTATCATGGCTACCTTATCATCAAGGTCTGGGACTTTTAAAGCCTCCTTTGTAAAACGATTCAGGTAATCTCTTAAGGATTCCTTAGCTCCCTGCACAAGACTCATAAGAGATGCTGAACTTTTCTCATGGACTCTTCCACTGATGAATTGCTTAATAAAAGCCTGACTTAATTCTTTGAATGATCCAATAGAATTTGGGGGTAGGCGACTGTACCATCTTTGAGCCATACCCGACAGGGTTTGAGGAAAGGCCCGACATTTTATAGCATCATTCACGGGTTGCAGCAGCAGTGCATTAGAGAATGTCCTAACATGATTAGCGGGGTCTCCCGTGCCATCATAGGCTTTGATAGTGGGCATCTTGAATTTCCTTGAGATATGGGCATTCATTATCTCTTCTGTGAAGGGTGGAGTTGGATCATCAGGATCTCCAAGGGGAAGGAGATTGCTTGGATCAGTTCTTGGGACAGCAGCCCTTCTTCTTACCGGACCATCCAGGTCTATGATAGGAGGAGGATTTCTCCCCCTAGGTGGTATGTGGGTTCTGGTGGCTTGGTGAGCCTCCAAGTCACGCCTCAGCCTTTGGATTTCAGCCTCATGAGCCCTGATCTTTTCCTGCACTTCTTGGGGATTCGCCCCTGGGGTGCTTTGGGGGCGTTGCCTTCCATCGGCCATTGGCTCTTTTCCAGGACGCCTCCTTCTCGGGGCCACTTCATCATCCGAAGATTCGGAGTCTCTCTCAGTGTATGGACCAGAAAATTCCCGATCCTCAGGGATAGGATCCAAACCTCGTATATAGGGGGGCGACCGCCCTCGTGCTTCACTTCGCCCAGCATATCCGCTTCCTCCAACCTCAGGGTGAAGGGGCATCCCATAAGGGGGGTTAGTAGTAACAACAGTTGAATATTCATACCCGACGGGTCGAGAATTCACAGGTATATGTACTTGTTGAACTTGAGGATTCGTACCTTGAATAGTCGGGGGAGTTATCCCTTATGGCTGAGGTTGAGTTGCCCCTGTCTGGGCTTCCCCCTGAGTAGATGCATAAGTTGAATGGGGAGGAACCTCCACGGTTGATGAAATCACCTGGGTTGTCCCTGATGGTGTTCCCTCCTCCAGAGTGCTGGTTGTTCTCCGTGTTCTCGCCATGGTTGTTGTTCCGTTTTCCCACAGACGGCGCCAAATGTTATGGATAAAAAACCAAGGTTATTACTTGCTGTATTTAATACTAAGATTCGGGAGCTCAAGGCCTTTAATGGCTGCTCTCGTGTTTCGTGACTCAATCTGCCTTTACGAGATGCCTACGTATCTCTGTGAATTAGAGAATCAAGCCAAAAAACGTAGTTCTGATTGGTGGGGGTGAGACCCCTTATATAGATGTGGGAGTCCTTGAATTGGACTTAGTATAGGAGACTTGGTGGACAAGCCTCTGAATTAGGATAGACTTAGGAGTCCTAGGAAGTAGGAAGCTGATTCCTTATCCTTTTAGGTCCCCTTGAGGCTAATCTATAAGGATTTATATCCTTATCGGGACTCTTCTCAATAGCTGATTTTTCCCTTATTAATTAATTACGAAATTAATTAATAATTAGGGCTTTTGGGCCTTTTTTATTCCATCAGGCCTGATCTGGTCCATCAGGCTTAACCTTTCTGGTCTGAGTTTCATATATCTTTTTATTGGGCCTAGCAGCCCACAACTTGTACAATTACTGCAGTATTTAATTATACAATCATAATTTATTTATCCCTATCACTAACTAAACCATGGTAAGGAATTAACCATGGTTACTTCATCAAATAGTGAGCTAACCATAGAATGACCAAGCTAGCTAGCAAATAGTGTGCTAAGGAGCTAACCTTGTAGTTTAGCTTGTAAGCTAGCAAGCTACAAAGATATGTCCATATATTTGGCAACAAAGAATAAACCTAGAATGCTATCCTAGGAAGAATAAAAATCAAGTTGCAAAGATATCAAGTCACCTTCCAAGAAGCAACCTATCAAAGCATCCAAGAGAAGCAACAAAGTAGTATAAATACCCCCCATCCCCATTTTGTTCCATTCGGCCCCAAGGAAGAAAAAGGGAGAATTGGAATTCAAAACTCCAAGTTCAAGCTCTTTTAAAATCACCCAATTAATTTCCAAGCCTCCTAGCAACTAAAATAAGGTAAGAAAAATCTTTCATCTCTTTTTATCAAGGTTTGATGGGTGGAATAAATTCAAGAAACTCACTAGTGAATAATGTGAATAGTAACCTCCCTTTGGTTTCTTGATTTCAATGGTGGTTTTAGGTTCTAAAAATCATACCAAGTACTTCCAAGCCTCCACCATCCTCAAGAACACATCTCAAGCTTTCAAGAAAGGTATAAATCTTTGGCCCAACTTTATTTAAGGTTCATTTTAAGATCTATTTAGTATGTGTTAGTAAACCTAGCTTACTAAGTGTTATTGATGAAATCTTGATGATTAAGTTAAGTAGATTTAAGGTTGGTTGTTGTTGCCTCAAGAACATGATTTTCTTGAGAGGAGTTTGTGTTTTGATGATGATATGATGATTGTTGGTGGTTGTGTTGATAGTTAAGGCGTAAACGAAACCCCGATCGTAAATGTAACTTCGTTAAAACCAACAAACCGTAACTTTAAGTTTCTGCAGAAATTCCCGAAGTTTTAAACTGTAGATTCTTGAAAAATAACCTTTTTTTAGGATATACAATGTTATAAGGATCGTTTAGGCGCTTGAATCGCTTGATTCCGATTTACGGATCAAAAGTTATGGTCATTTTAGTAAAAGTGATTTACGCGACAAAAACTGCTACGAATTACGAACTTTGAAAATATAAAGGATAGACTTAAAAGTATTCATAAATCATGAAACTTTTACAGAGAGTATCATATTGAGTTTCCTAATGGTCATAAAAATGTCAAGTGAAAATAATGATTTCTCAATTTTATAAAAATATCGGAGCCGAGACCGCGCGAGTAGAAACCGTAAGAATTCTTAAGCGGAGCCGACAACGATATTGAGAATGAACTCAAGATACTTAGGAAAATGAAGTGACCATAAAGTGAATATGACTTAAAAGAAATGTTAAGGGTAGTATGAATTGAGAGGGTGTATAATGAGTAGCGCATGAGTGCGAGTTATCGTAAATTAGGACGGAACCTAACGAAATGAAATGTGTTTATGGTTATAGATTTCCGAGCGGAACCTAGAGCATCCTCCACCTCGAGATACCCAGAAAAGTTTACAAACCCAACTCCTTTTTTACTGTTGTGTTGTGAAATGATTGTTTTACTATCATCGCTTAAATACCATGTTTGCCATAATACGTAGTTGTTGAATTTTCGCATTATGTAGTGATGTTGTACGATAAGTATATATCATGAAATGTTTATTTCGCTTTAAGCATGAAATATTATGTTAGACCGAGAGTCGGTCGGGATTTAAGATAAAACTCGGGAATCATTCCGGAGATATTATAGGACGGGTATAAGTCTATAATAGTACGTTTTAAAGGGACTCATCGTCCATTTACGAAATATTAAAACACCTCGAACTTTTATTAAAACGATTTCCCAACGATCATATTCCCTCAACTATATTTTATTGTTCGGATAATAAATATTATATACGTATTCCTTTGTTATGGGAGTAGTATACTCCAACGTTGATTTATTTCAAACCCGATTAATCATTATAGATTATTAATTATGTAGACACAAACTAGTTGAGGAATATTATTTTAAATAAATCCTTTAGAGAGTAAACTCATTCGAGGTATGATTATTATCAATTATCATTTAATTATTTATCGACTATTATTTAATTAATTATTATTTATTAAAGGGTTTATTATTGATTTAAAAATCATAGATCCTGATTTAAAATATACTTTCTAATTTAGAAGTATCATTCGAATAATTTCAGATCATCGGTGAATATTACCCCGACTTATTAATATTTTGAATATAGTTCCAAGGAGAAACTTTTCCCCTTATTGATTATCTGTTGACAACGGTCAACTCACATCCTTAGTACTTCCTCCGAAACTTTCAGAAGTACATATATATATACAGTAAAACTATGCCTATCAACAAGCAAAATGCTTGGAGGAACTTCGATGTGGTTCGAGTTCTCGAGACTTGATAGGATATCCTAAAGGACAAGGGAGGGGTAGAATCCAAGTACTACGTGTATTGTGTGGCGCCCTCCAAACCCGGGTCAGAAGTTTGGGGTCCACAACACATACACAAAATATAAACCTGTATAAGAAATATTATTCACATTGACCCTGCTTCACAAAACCACGGATCGCAATATGTTAAAGTATGCAAACAAGCCACAACCTTAATTTATTACATCGTACCAAATCCCGACTGACTTAACTTACAATTGATAATAAAGTTTTTCTTACAATCATACTATCTCTCCACTGCATGAAGCTCCTGCTAGCTCGATCCAACTCAAACTGGAACCTTAGCCCGCGCTTTGGACTGAGGAACTTCTCTATCAACCATATCCTTTTTAACTGTAAAATATATAAAAAGTTTCACAAGAGTGAGCTAACTAGCTCAGCAAGTCATAATAACGATAACTGAGGTTAAACAATGATCAAATGAAATGATTCATAGGAATCAAGTTTCTTTTTAACTAGTCATTAGAATTAGATATTCATTTTAAGTTTTAAAAACCAAGGTTAGGCTCCTGATCAATCATGCACTAACCCCGAGCAAGCACACAACACTGCTCTAATTACTGGATCCAAGGCACACATTGGCCTAATTTGACCATCGGTATGGTCTGACCACGAATCTGGTCCACATATATAAAAACTATCTAATCCTAAATCAGTTCAATATGATAACAATATAATTCAATCAAAACAAGATCATAATCAATGATGGTTAAACATTTGAATAAAAAGGTAAGGAAACTCATGTATATCTTAAGGGTATATCAGGGTATGTATAAGAAACGGTTTTCAGTTTGTAAAAGCATCAGGTATTTGATCAGTAATGATTTTTCAAGGTATAGTTATTTGATGTTATAAGGAAGGGTTGGAGCATAGAAGTTTCTGTGTTTTCAAACAATTTTGTTCCCGTAATTGGTGTTTCGTAGTTAAACGTTTGGGGAGTAGTATCATATCTGTGTGGTTTGGTATCTGAGGATCAACAAATGATGGTTTGCAAAGAATAAGGCTTACAGCTCAAGATCAAAAAATAATCAGGATTCAAGGGTAAATAATTTAAAGCACTTGCATTATAAAACATGAGTTATGTTTAATAATAGCAACATGTTATGAAACAGTTCGAAAACATTGGTAATATATCTTGAAGAAAAGTTCAGAAATACTTGCCTTAAGGCTTTACAACTATTACTGATCAACTCTGAGCCGACTCTGCTGCTCAGGCTCTAACATCCAACCACTAGATCCCATTGGATTCAACTTCGACACTCAGGTCTTTCTGTTGAAACTCTACTGAGCTCATAGACTGACCACTAGGTTATCTTTAGTCCATTGTCCACTTTCAGGTTCCTGACTATAACCTACAGGGTCGAAATACCCTACGTTAGACGTCTAGGTATGCTTGACATATCCTCGATACCAATTTTACCCAACGATATTCAAACCTGACTCGTAATTATATATATTATAATAACACACGCAACAAGTAGGGTTCACAATCTCGAAAATCGGTTCGGTGTTCGTTTTCGAAAAATACATATACTTTTTATTTTACGGAATCCGGGTTATTGATTTGGCAAAATATTTCATCACATTGTACAACCAAGTTTTGTATAAAACACACAGATATATATATATATATATATATATATATAGTCTCTCGACTTCCCGATATTCATCAGATACATTCCCGTATTTATGTAAATCAGTTTCCCGGAAATCGGGCAGCATCTCCTTTATTTATTGGACTACCCGTCGAAACATCAATCGACAACAATTCAACAATAGTTTTTTCAATAGTTTTTTTTCAATAGTTTTTTTCGCACCAAATAATTCAGGTGTCCAGACCGATTCCTCCGATTATTTCAATAGTTTTTTTCGCACCAAATAATTATTTTATTTCACGAAACCAATCAATAATTCCTGCAGAATTAATAAAAATGATAACATTAGAGATAATCAAATCACAAGAACACAGATTCGTCACCACTGCAACCCACGCACGTCACGCGCACAAACACATTCCCGCACACACACTCAACACACACTGCACACACAATTTACACCAAGTATACACATATAAGCACATTTACATATGCGCATATGTTAACGAACGGAAAGAACAGGGGAGTCACCAAGCTACTCGGCGGCAAGTCGCCGGAACCCAACCGGAGAACCTCAACAGAGAAACCACGGGCGGAAGAGAAAGAAAGAAAAGAGGGATAAGAGAGATGATAGTGAGAGAAGGACGAGAGAAACGAGAGAGATTAGTGAGATTAAGCCGAACTGAAAACACAGAAATAAGAGAGTTGTATCTGTTTGTTGTTTTGTTTTTTTAACACTCCTGGTGCTTACACGTGTCCGGGAGGATTGTAAAAATTAGACACGTAGCAAGTTAATTGATATAATCCTCTAGTTGCCCCGTTTTTGATTCGTTTTCCCAATTTAACACATAAAGGTGCAATTAAATAAAACCCGTAACATTGCAAAAATAGTTTTAAAATATTATAATTAATTTATAGTTATTAAAAATAAATTTTTTTCCGTAATTTTCAAAGTATATTTGAAACGTAACTCATATCCGCAGTTAACAATTAATGATCCGAGCTATACCTAAAATAATTTCAGAAAATCACGGGAATAGTTTTAAAATGTTAGAAATATCCCGAAGTTTATAAAAACGTAATTTTCATAATTTTAGAATAATTTTCGAAGTTCACTTTATACCCGCTTTTTAACAATTAAACGAAACAACGTGCGGGTGAAATTAATCCCGAAAATTTCCAAAATAATTTTAAAATTCTCAGAATATTATAAACTTAGAAAAATATGAATTTTGTGATTTTTGAGAAACTCTGGAATTAAATACGAATTTTATGAGTAAAAGAAATCAGAAAATCATTTAAAGTTAAATAATCAATAAAATTTTGATTTCTCAATTTTATAAAATCCTAAAAATAAATATTGTAATTACAAAATCATAAAAACAATTTTAGAGACACTTCAAATATTTATACAAATAAAGTTACATTAAATCTACTTTAAAAGTGGAACAATTCAATGCAATTCTTTAATTAATCACGCGAAATACCCGGTACATCATAAATCGTACCTAGATAAAAATCAAACAACACATACCGGTCAAAACCAATACGCATACTTTATTTAATAATTTCCATAATAATCTCGTATTTAAATACTTTAAAAATACACGGGTCGTTATATCCTTCCCCCCCTTAAAAAGATTCTGTCCTCAGAATCTGGTCTAATTACACAAGTGAGGATAGTTGTCAAGCATATCTGACTCTAGTTTCCAAGTAGACTCTCCTACTCGAGGATTTCGAACGTACTTACTATAGATATACACTCATTTCCAATGACTCGCCTTTAATGATCAAGAGTTTGGATTGATCACTCTATGCAAAACAAACTTTGACAAGAGCCCCATTAGCTCCTGATCAATCACTTAATTTAAATCAGATACTTATCGTTTTTAACTATAACAGGTCAAACACACTATATATACACACTGTTGCAACGGTAACATCAACTCATGAACAACTTTATCTACATTTATTAATACCTCGAATGGTTCACTAATTTTAGGACTTAACCTGTGTCTTCTACTTAGACTTATCTAGTCTCTTTCAAGATGAAACTTGTACTAACACTACTGGTCCTATTTCTATACTCATATTCTCTCTCGATACAATTTTGCCTTCTTTCTTTGTCTACTCCGAGCTGCTTCAATCAATATCACTACGCTCTTGGTGTGCTGAATTACTTAGAATTTGACAACTTTCTTTTTCCCACTTTATCTTAATAAAAATGGGGACCTACACCTGCGTTCACATGAAACTTGGTGAAGTGGCATTCCAAAGCTGACATCGATGATAAATGATCATTCCAGTGTTTCCTTAAAGCTCAACCTCTCAACATATCTTATATTTCCTGAATCACTTTTGTACTTTGACTCTCCGTTTAAGGATGATAGGCGGTGCTCGTTTTCAACTTGGTTTCTAAACATTTAAACATCTCTTACTCTTTTCCATCAGTTAAGGCTGAAAAGTAATCTCATATATTCACGTATTATCACCTTTAAGTTTTTGAACTTCAGATTCCACTCTTTCCAATTCGTTTATTACCTCCTCGGTGGTCTTAATTACATCCAATCCTTTCTGTCGGCATAAGGCATCTGTTACCATACGGCTATGCTTAGGTAGTTGTTAATGGATTAATTCAGAATCTTTTGTTATCCTTAGTCAAAATTTCATTCTTGAAGACTCAACATATAGTTGCTTTCCTTCTGATCTTTGGATAAAAAAAATCCTTGGGCATTCCACACAGACTTTCTTATTCCTTGAATAGCTGAAGATGTTATTAATAAATACAATTTGTTTATCCAAGTACTCCTTATACACCACATTCCTTAATTCCTTATAGCCACCTAATACACTTGTTATTTCACATAATATCACCAGAGTTTGTAATGTTCTTAACTCAATTTAATCATAATCTCTGATATGTTCTCAGGTCGGATCTTAAGTTAATCCTTGAGACATAACACACTTTTTAGATTACGTCTCATAGGTAATCAATCTTTATAGGGGTCACTTATTCTTATTCGTTGTTTTATTAAACTCCCGCTAATCAGTACATAATCTCATAATTTCATTCCTTTTCTCCAACAACATCACTGATACATTTTACGATTCGCTTCTTGTAAAACCACTCTTTGGTCTGCCTTGTTCACTAGGCCTCTGATACTTCGCCTTAATTCTTTGACATGTCCAACACTTCCCAATCTATTTCAAAATTCCCTTCCTATACCTGGTTATCACTATTTTTATTTAAATTTCCATATATCTTGGCATCTCTTCAATAGATTAAATACTTTATATTGTGAATTCCCTGTGAGATCTCATTTCTTAATTTTTCTACTTGTAGCATCCAAGTGCTGGAAGAAAACCTTGGGATATCATGATCGTTCTCCTGGGCACATAAATATCCTCATACTAACTGCTAATATCGCGATCCATTATCTTCTCTTGACATCTCCTTTTCTTTCCCTTAACAACTTCAACTGAAAAGTCATACTATCCATCCTTGCTCCTTTTTGGATTATAAACTCTGACTCCCAATTCCAACTTCTAAAATTCCATAGAAAATTCTTCTGGTACAGTTTTTATGTTCGTTTTCTCCTTTTTGCTTATCGCTTGCCTCTATATTTGCTTTTCCTCGTGAATACATACTTCAACCTCTTATGGTCCGTATAGATCTTACATCTTTCTCTATACATATCATGTTTCCCAATCTTTCAAAGCGAATATTATTACTGCTAGTCCCAAATTATGAGTAGGATACTTCTGCTCATAAGGTTTCGGTTGTCTGGGTGCATATACAATAACTTTAGTGTACTGCATCAACACACATCCTACTCCCTTATGAGAAGCATCACTATAAACTACCAAACCTCCTTGGTACTTTCAAAATGATAGAGCAGGTGCTGTAACCATTCTTTTCTTTAACTCCACAAAATTTTCTTTACCCTTCTCCATTTCATATCAACTTCTTGCTTTTCCTGGTTAACTTCGTCCAAGGTATTGCAATTTTCAAGAAATCTTGCACAAATTTTCAATAATAACCGATTCATGGTAAAACTCCTTGCTTTTAATGGTACTTTTTGGCCTTTCTTTATTCATAGTAACTTTGATTTCTACTGGGTCTCCTTTGATCTCCTCCTCACTGATTACTTATGCTTTCTACCATTAAAACTTTCACCTTGTAACTTTACATACAATTTCTTTTTTCTCCGACTCCCCAGTTATCATTAAATGCTTCGCATGGTCCTCCATTGACTTTAAGTAACACAATTACAACTCTTCCAGATATTCCTTAAAAATTTTGTCCATAGATTCAATCTCCAATTTGTAACGCCCAAATCATAAATCAATTTTAGAAAATACTTTGCTTCTTCTATTTGATCAACAAATCAGTAGTTCGAAGTAACATATACTTATTCTTGATAGTAAATTTGTTGAGCTTGCTTTAGTCAATGCATAATCTTATACTTCTATTTTCTTATTAACAAATAGTACCGGTGCACTTCATGGGATACACTGGGTTTAATCGCTTCTTCTTCTAGCATTTCTTTCATCCACTTTGCTAACTTCCTCATTCTAACTGGTGCCATTTTGTGTAAGGCCCTGGTCACTGGCTTTGTTTCAGGTGTTAAGTCGATCGTGAGCTTCATTTCCTTATTTGGAGAAAATTGGTAATTCATCTGGAAATATATCTTGAAACTATAAAATCTTCAAATTATGTTTACTCCTGACTTCTATTCATAATCATCATAGTGCTTACCTCTTGGTCACCGTAACCTCTTAGCTTAAGTCATCGTTAACAAATTCTTTACCTTCTTTCATCTTCTGAACCTCACCACCTCTTCATTTGGCATCCTCGGAATTATCTTTTTTATCACGACGATTTATTTGGGCATCATACTTAAATAATTAATTCTTTCCTTAGAATAATATCAAATCCTCTTATCTTCCATGATATCAATTCTTCACAACTTATTGCCAGGAATCTCAATTTCACCATTGATACTCACTTGTTCAACAATTTCATGTTCTTAACTTGTTAGTCCTTTGATCCTAATCTTATCAATTCAACAGGGTAATTTATCTTAACAACAAAACCTTGAGAGATAAACAATTAAGTTTCTCTCACATCTTTTAATACTTTAAAGCATAAGGTATTCACCCTAATCATCCATGTCATCACGTCCGTATTCTGAATAACATATTTCACAGGAAAGAAAATCGCATATTCTCGTTCTTGCAAACGTTTTCCTTATTGGAGTAGATTCCCTCGACTATTAGTAGATTCTTCACTAGGGCTAGTGATTTGCAATCTTCACCAGGTGCCCTTATTTCCTTCCCATGCATAAGATATAGATGGAACTTCGTCCACTTGATTCAGGATACGTTGATTTCTATTTGAAAACCTCTTGCAAAGAACGACAGTACAATGAAATGACTAGAAGGATTCAAAATTCAACAAAAAATAGAGTTGAAAAGAAAGAAGAAGTAAGGATTTGAATATGAATGAGACAACCACATTGGTACTTAAGATGGCCAGTCTTTCGTACCATATGGCATACAACACATGGTTAGGTGGCGTCCCACCTGACTCTTCGTCATCCCGACAAAGCGTCTCACCATAACACTGTTTGTCCCAACCAGAAAGCAAAACTTGAGGGAAGCAAATAAATTTGAAAGGAATTGAATATCCTCCCTTTTCGATATCATAGAAAAGAGTTTATTTGAAAAAAGAAGTTCATACATTTTTAGGAATTGAGAAGGAATATACGCTGTAATATTGAAAACTAGAACGATACCATTGGTCACCATCCACATTCCACTTGTATTCATCTTTCGAGCTTGTTCGATCACATCCCAATTGCATCATATAACAACTTTAGAGGGTACACTGAAATGCTTTTGCAAATTAAGCATTATGGTAGATTCCTACTTGTCACGTCTTGCGCCTTTAATATCGCACCCACACGGATAATACTTTAACAATTCGATCATAATGGCGTTCCTACCAGATAACTTAGAGTTTCCTTGTTTTAATTTAGAATAATCATGACTCATTCAACATAACGATCTTTTTATTAATAATACTCTTCTTTTAGGAAAGTCTGGAAATCTTCCCAATCTCCTTCGATCACACCCAGGCTCTTCTTAAATTGATAAATTCTTTTAAGCTTTAATGGTCTCTGCAACTTGATGAATAATCACTCCGTACACGGATTCTGTTATTAACCTTGTCAAACAACATTTTCACCTTACCGATAGGAATAATCAGCTTCTTCATAATCACAGGTTATTTTGTTCTCGGAATTAGCAATACTAAATCTGAAACAGCATCCTTCCAGGTGATCTGGGCTTTCTAACAAACAAGAAACTCAAGTAGTAACTTGACAACCAATATTTAAAAATCATTTTATTCGAAAAGGGCTTCTAGAAATTTGTAAAGGAAAATCTTTTTCGAAAACTTGTTTAAAAAGTTTGGAAAATCACAAACCTGGTTGTCCTTACTATATGAGTTGGTTGTTGTCCTTCCGACCTATAACAAGGTACCAAATTAATGGAACGATCATATAAAGGTCCATTTACTTCAATTTACCTTCTCTCCTTTATTGGGTCCATTTGCCTTCCTAAATCGACGATCACTTCAAGTGTTATTACATGTTATTATATTCGTAGCTTTACATTAAAATTTCCATACCGGTAATATTCCCGTTATCAACTTTACAATCGTTAAGTGGAACAGACTATCCACTAATCAACAAGTCTATTTCATAGAACCAAAATTTGCTCATATCACATCACATCACTACTTTACATATCGCATTTATCATAGCACCATCATTTAATTCTATAAATATTCCAGATTTATACTTTTCTCTCTAACCTTTTCAAAATTCATCTAATCCATCCTACAACTAATCATGGGTGGCCTGATCACTAATGGCTCCTTTTAATCTAGTAGAAGCTATCCTCCAGAACACTTAAATCTTCTTTCTAAACTTCTTCTCACCTTTATTAATATCTCATGCATTAACCATTTACTGTAGCTATCAAATCCATCTTCGTAAATACTGTTGCTCCATAAAATAGGTTTTAAACTGAGGGCATAGAACAAAATATAGGGTAAACTGAAGAGATACACTCACAGCCGAATGTCCAGTAAAACAAGACTAAACAAATGGAGGTTTTTAAATAGGTAGTATCATAGCAAGAGGTGGTAGAATGGCATGAAATAACTTGAAGATGTGTAACTGTTATAACAGAAGGTAGTGCCATTAATACTGATGGAGGAATAAGGTGCAAATCCAATCTGAGAAAAGATGACGATCCTCAAACGGAAAGCTCCAAATGATCAAATGACACCGGGAAATCAAAATCTGCCATTACCGTTGTCTGGAAATCATGTCGCAAGCTGAGAATTCCGAATCACAATACGAACCGTGCCGGAGATCTACTATACCATCGCACTCAACCTCACAATGTCTTATCTTTCTATTTCCTATTCCTAATCCTAACCCTCTACCCAATCCCGATAATCTAGGCTTGTTTCAGTGACTTATAACCTGTAGCTCTGATACCAACCTGTGGCGCCCTCCAAACCCGGGTCAGAAGTTTGGGGTCCACAATACATACACAAAATATAAACCTGTATAAGAAATATTATTCACAATGACCCTGCTTCACAAAACCACGGATTGCAACAGGTCAAAGTATGAAAACAAGCCACAACCTTAATTTATTACATCGTACCAAATCCCGACTGACTTAACTTACAATTGATAATAAAATTTTTCTTACAATCGTACTATCTCTCTACTGCATGAAGCTCCTGCTAGCTCGATCCAACTCAAACTGGAACCTTAGCCCGCGCTTTAGACTGAGGAACTTCTCTATCAACCATATCCTTTTTAACTGTAAAATATATAAAAAGTTTCACAAGAGTGAGCTAACTAGCTCAGTAAGTCATAATAACGATAACTGAGGTTAAACAATGATCAAATGAAAGGATTCAGAGGAATCAAGTTTCTTTTTAACTAGTCATTAGAATTGGATATTCATTTTAAGTTTTAAAAACCAAGGTTAGGCTGCTGATTAGTCACGCACTAACCCCGAGCAAGCACACAGCACTGCTCTAATTACTGGATCCAAGGCACACATTGGCCTAATTTGACCATTGGTATGGTCTGACCACGAATCTGGTCCACATATATAAAAAACTATCTAATCCTAAATCAGTTCAATATGATAACAATATAATTCAATCAAAACAAGATCATAATCAATGGTGGTTAAACATTTGAATAAAAACGTAAGGAAACTCATGGATATCTCAAGGGTATATCAGGGTATGTATAAGAAACGGTTTTCAGTTTGTAAAAGCATCAGGTATTGGATCAGTTATGATTTTTCAAGGTATAGTTATTTGATGTTATGAGGAAGGGTTGGAGCATAGAAGTTTCTATGTTTTCAAACAATTTTGTTCCCGTATTTGGTGTTTGGTAGTTAAACGTTTGGGGAGTAGTATCATATCTGTGTGGTTTGGTATCTGAGGATCAACAAAGGATGGTTTGCAAAGAATAAGGCTTACGGCTCAAGATCAAGAAATAATCAGGATTCAAGGGTAAATAATTTAAAGCACTTGCATTATAAAACAGGAGTTATGTTTAATAATAGCAACATGTTATGAAACAGTTCGCAAACATTGGTAATATATCTTGAAGAAAAGTTTAGAAATACTTGCCTTATAAGGCTTTACAACTATTACTGATCAACTCTGAGCCGACTCTGCTGCTCAGGCTCTAACGTCCAACCACTAGATCCCATTGGATTCAACTTCGACACTCAGTTCTTTCTGTTGAAACTCTACTGAGCTCGTAGACTGACCACTAGGTTATCTTTACTCCATTGTCCACTTTCAGGTTCCCGACTATAACCTACAGGGTCAATATACCCTACGTTAGACGTCTAGGTATGCTTGACATATCCTCGATACCAATTTTACCCAACGATATTCAAACCTGACTCGTAATTATATATATTATAATAACACACGCAACAAGTAGGGTTCATAATCTCGAAAATCGGTTCAGTGTTCGTTTTCGAAAAATGCATATACTTTTTATTTTACGGAATCAGGGTTATTGATTTGGCAAAATATTTCATCACATTGTACAACCAAGTTTCGTATAAAACACACAAATATATATATATATATATATATATAGTCTCTCGACGTCCCGATATTCATCAGATACATTCCCGTATTTATGTAAATCAGTTTCCCGGAAATCGGGTAGCGTCTCCTTTATTTATTGGACTACCCGTCGAAACATCAATCGACGTCAATTCAACGACAATCCAATTTAAAACACGACAACCAATCACTGTCCACCGTCGGACTCAGATACAATTTAGTTATTAATTATTATTATTCGCATGTTTATATTTTTTTTATTCGTAGGACTCAGAAATGATTCATCACTGTCCACCGTCGGCTCGCCGAGGCTCATCACCGACGGCGGTGAAACCTGTCGGTGCCCGAATAATTCAGGTGTCCAGACCGATTCCTCCGATTATTTCAATAGTTTTTTTTCGCACCAAATAATTATTTTATTTCACGAAACCAATCAATAATTCCTGCAGAATTAATAAAAATGATAACATCAGAGTTAATCAAATCACAAGAACACAGATTCGTCACCACTGCAACCCACGCGCGTCACGCGCACAAACACATTCCCGCACACACGCACACACACGGTACACACACACACTCAACACACACTGCACACACAATTTACACCAAGTATACACATATAAGCACATTTACATATGCGCATATGTTAACGAACGGGGCTAAATCGGAGTATTCACCATAAACAATCGAAAAACCAGGATGGCGGCGAGGAATCACCAGAAACAGGAGCAATCAAAGCAAGGAAAGAACATGGGAGTCACCAAGCTACTCGGTGGCAACTCGCTGGAACCCAACCGGAGAACCTCAACAGAGAAACCACGGGCGGAAGAGAAAGAAAGAAAAGAGGGATAAGAGAGATGATAGAGAGAGAAGGACGAGAGAAACGAGAGAGATTAGTGAGATTAAGCCGAACTGAAAACACAGAAATAAGAGAATTGTATCTGTTTGTTGTTTTTGTTTTTTAACACTCCTGGTGCTTACACGTGTCTGGGAGGATTGTAAAAATTAGACACGTAGCAAGTTAATTGATATAATCCTCTGGTTGCCCCGTTTTTGATTCGTTTTTCCCAATTTAACACATAAAGGTGCGATTAAATAAAACCCGTAAAATTGCAAAAATAGTTTTAAAATATTACAATTAATTCATAGTTATTAAAAATAAATTATTTTTTGTAATTTTCAAAGTATATTTGAAACGTAACTCATATCCGCAGTCAACAATTAATGATCCGAGCTATACCTAAAATAATTTCAGAAAATCACGGGAACAGTTTTAAAATGTTAGAAATATCCCGAAGTTTATAAAAACGTAATTTTCACAATTTCAGAATAATTTTCGAAGTGCACTTTATACCCGCTTTTTAACAATTAAAGGAAACAACGCGCGGGTGAAATTAATCCCGAAAATTTCCAAAATAATTTTAAAATTCTCAGAATATTATAAACTTAGAAAAATATGAATTTTGTGATTTTTGAGAAACTCTGGAATTAAATATGAATTTTACGAGTAAAAGAAATCAGAAAATCATTTAAAGTTAAATAATCAATAAAATTTTGATTTCTCAATTTTATAAAATCCTAAAAATAAATATTGTAATTATAAAATCATAAAAATAATTTTAGTGACACTTCAAATATTTATACAAATAAAGTTACATTAAATCTACTTTAAAAGTGGAACAATTCAATGCAATTCCTTAATTAATCACGTGAAATACCCGGTACATCATAAATCGTACCTAGATAAAAATCAAACAACACATACCGGTGAAAACCAATACACATACTTTATTTAATAATTTCCATAATAATCTCGTATTTAAATACTTCAAAAATACACGGGTCGTTATATATTGGATAGGCTACTGGTACCGTAGGAGATGGTACAATATCTACCTATGGATCTGCGAAGTGTTTGTATACCCGAAATGAGGACACATAGCCCGTATGCGGCAAGGGTGATACCCGAGAGATGACGGTTTCGTCCTTCTACTAGTAGAAAAGGTTACTATTTCCGTAGTATGACTGATCATCGTATGCGGTGGCTCCAGTGAATGTCCAAATTCTTCCAATTGGAATTGAGATGCAATTCCGTAACCCAAGCCTAGGTGCTGGGATTACTATTAAGGTATTCGCAGGGTATAAAAACCCCTTTAAAGAATTGTTTTCGTAAGAAGGTGTGTAACACCAAGGAAAACTATTTTCGAATAAAACATATATATAATATATGATGATTTCATACAGTCATTTCCATACTGTACATTATTATGCTGAACATTATAGCTCACACTTATTTTCTTAAATTGACACAACACAACAGTGAATCAAGATGCCTGCCATGAGAACCACAGCCAGGAAACAGGTAGGAAATGGCCAGCTGTTCCGTAGATTGTTTGGTGCTGTACCTCAGGTAGTCAGAATAAGCTGGATTAGTTTTCAGTTGTTTATAGTTCGGCTTATTTATAAGTATGGTTTATGTAAGATAAGAAACAAGAAACGTATATTTGGCCGGCGGACTAACCTTACCTAAAGGTCACTCCCCGGTAAGACTAACTATATTTGGGTTGTAATAAAAAGTACTCTAGTGATGATGGTTTGTTTCCAAGACAATAACCTGTAAGTGTGTGTGTGATAAGTGTGGGGGTCGTGAAGCGTGAGTATTTACATATTGTAGTGTGAGTTGTGTGAGTTTAGATGGCATGGCTTCTGAGACTCCTGACCCCGGGTTTTGGGGCGCCATAGATCCTTAACTTACTTGTATTGCCATCATTCTTTTGGTTTACTTGTGCTCCTAAATGAAATATTCTTTTCGCATGCTTGTAGTAATTCTAAATAGAATTACAACCTTTCCAACACGCTCCTCCATACCTACTCTGCAATTACTTAGAAAATAATCTTGCACAAATTTTTGTTAGTAGACCAACATATAATATTATAATTATATTACTGCACATATATAACACTATGTTTGTGCCCAGTGATAAGAGAGTTATTAATATAACAAATCTACTAATTCATATTTAACTGCAACTTCGGTTAGAGTGCCATACCATCTCCTTGACGATTTCTTGAGTAAGATACCATTTCATACCATCCTGAAATGAGCTTGTAAAGAAGAGATATACATAGTCCAATAGATTTGTAACTGTAAATTCCATGAACTGTTGTGCATTGACTTCTTCCTTTGACTCACCAACTAGAAGTACACTTGTACACATCTACTAGAGTCCAATTCCAAGTTTGAATGTGCATCAGGTGTAACGCCCCCAAATCCGGGTCAGCGGATTTGGTCGTCACGATGAAACCTCAATTGAAATTAATCTGTTTAATCAATAAATAAATGCCAGTGGAAGATATTTATCATTTATGACCCCAAACTAATCCAAGATCTTTTGAGGTTACAGTTCTAGAAACAAGATATCCAAATTTCATAAATAATTTTTCACTTTCTCTTAAAATTCTTTGCAACAATCCTCAATTCAATACTAACCCACTAGTATAACTTCGAAAAGAAGTATACTAGGCCCAACTATAAAATAATACAATTATAATACAATATAATATATATAACTTTATACAATAGAACTTACACTAGCCCGCAAACCCTGGAATAATCACCTTCCAAAAGCTTCTTCTTTGCTTCCTCGAATTACGCAGTTGAACAACACAAGCTAATCCTCACCGGAGGTTAAATTTAAAAACAGGCAAGTATGAGCGAAAGAAATGCTCAACAAGTTCATTATAGTATATATCGGGTCATTTTGATATAAAACCGACATCTGCAATAGCGCAGAATATTTTAAAATCATAATTGCTGAAACAGAAAATTTTAGTTGAGGAACCCCAGAATTGATTCCTTAATTGTTTTCAAAACCCTTTTTATATTTTCAAGTAAAATGCTTCAGCAATACTTTGAATCTTGACGAGAATCAAACTCGTAAAGCAGTGTTTACGAAAATATCGTAAACAACAATAACAAGAAACAATGATTATGAATTGAATCATAAACTTTACTCAAAACCGAACTCTTGAATTTAATACTTATTTTTCTGTCATATCAAATTAGATATCAATACGAACTTTGATGCTCACAACATCCCCTACTGAAGTCAACATCAATCATCTATACTAATATCACCTTTGATGTTTAACAACAACGTAAGTATCAGCATAAATCAGAATCTGAATCAAAACTGCATTTTACCATTATTCCAAAATAGAAACAGTTGATAAATCATTTATTCTATGAATATCAAAAATGATATGATAATTTAGATTGGGATGATTCTCCGACGGACGTACTATCACATGCTGATCAGCCCGTGTGATAGCACTGAGTCATGATTCGTAGAAACATGACCCCAAAAACATGAGTACTCAAATAAAAAGGCAATATACCTGCCTGTGGCAAAAATTGTGTCATAATATTTCATACGACACTTAGATATAGCCCTCCGTTGGACCGTCCATCCCGGTCACTTACACAATTATGATCCAATCTTAAAACCGTATATTGAAATGGGGTCATAATAATCGACACCCGAAATAATTTTATTCGCCCATTCACTTGGGCAGGAAACTCGTAACCAAATCATTTTTCTCAAAATCTAAAACATTTATAAATCCGATAATTGGATAAGTAAAATCACTTAGCTATTCTGAACATAGAATAGCAGATGAGTACTTGCATAAACAGAATCATTTAATTCAGTGATATGTAAAACATTTATCGATTCTAAACTGAGAATAAGGAAAGCAATACTTGCATAATAAGATTCAAAATAAATATCACTTGAACAATAAGTGATGATAGGAATACTTGCATAATATGATTCGAAATAAACGTCACTTGAACGATAAGTGAAGTCAGGGGTACTTGCCTTTAAGATTTAGTAGTTAGTCACATTCATATAAATGCAATTATCTCAGTCTGGCATCTCAATCCATCACCGCTTTTACTTCGCTATAACTCTGATCTGCTGCTCATGTAGTGCTGCAACCCATTATTCCATACAATTCAACTCTAGCCTACATCCATTCCATCTGGTCCTGATCGTCTTGAAAGACTCGCATCTATTATCAAAAGATCACACTTTAATCGTTTAAATGATAATAACTCGATGAACTGCGCGTCAAAAGCCTATCGTCTACCCATACGATAGCCCACACGTAAATATAACAGATAAACATAGGACTCTTGACTCATGTACACATATATTTCACATAACATATAAACACATAATCATATAAGCCATGTATCACATAATTCATATCACATGTAACTCGATTCATCAAAAGGTTCGACTCGATACGTTTAAAACGGAAATCGGGTCAAAATATGATTTATCGATCAAAAATTGACTCAGAATGATTCGTAAAACAAGCGACCTTTCGAAACAAAAGGATTTAGGTCTCGAAAGTATTTTTAATGAAATCGGAATATTTTTCTGAGTCTAGAGGCGTTCGTTTCGTATTAAACGGACGAACGGTTGATTTAATATGAATTTTTGAACATTTTTCGGAATTAAAAACGATCTCTGACTCATTTAATAATTAAATAATAGGGTTCGAACACCCGAAAATAATTTTATAAAAATTATCGAGCCTGGAAAATAATTTAAAATAATATTTTAAAGCTCGAAACTATTTTTCGGAATTTTTAAATCAAAATAAATAATTAAATCTAATTAAATAATCAATTAAAATTATTTAATAATTAATTAAATCAATTAATCAATTAATATTTAAATTAATTGACTAATTCAATAATTAATTATCAATTAAAATTAATTAACTAAATAATTTGGATTTATTTTCGAATTAAAAAATAATTTTTTAGAATTAAAAATAATAAATTTTGGGAATTTAAAATAATTAAAAACATTTTCTGAAAATAATTATGAAGAGAAATACATTATCTGAAAATTATAACACCGAAATATGATATTTGGTATTTTTGAAAAACTCAGGGACTGAAACAGAAATTCTGCAAAACAGGGGGGCTAAACGGTAATTTCGTTGTCTTCCCCGTTTTGCCACCGTCCCGCCGGCCAGTCGCCATTAACGGCGACTGGAGCTTTTCCGGCGACACAAAAACAACCCAGAACGCTGACAAATTAATAGGGGATATTCTTGAGACATCCAGGAACATATCTGCAGAATCAAATCGCTTGAATAACTGAAGAATCACCTAGAAACGTCGCCTGAAAATCCCGCCGCCGCGGGGTTCGATTTTTCGACGAAGCCCTTCCGACTATCGTCTGTTAACCAAATATATATCATTCGAATCGTCTTTCGACGATCTACCAGTTGCCACAATCAATTTTAACGAATAACCCAAACAAAGAAATGCCCAAAATCAATTAAAAACATTCAAACTCTATGAACCCTAATTTTTGAATTCGGGAATCAAACTCAAATTTTTATATGTTATTGAACTCCAAATTCATCATATAATATACCAAAATGACCAGGAAGAAATTATCTACATGATTATGCCATCAAATCACATAAACAACATCAAGAATGAAAATTTATATTTTAATCCATATTTAATTCGAATTAAAATAATTAAATTGGAAAAATACCTTGATTTCTGGATAAAAACGGATGATTGATTCAGAAAGAAGATTTTGAGAGCTTCATTTTGAAATGTTGCACGCCCGAATCGGAGTTCGATAACGCCTTCGTTTGCGCGTTTGATTCTTAGGAACGTGTCGGTTTCTAGGGTTTTTCGCTGTATTTACAGTATTTTTACTGGTTGCAAATGAATTAACGAAATAAATGAAATAAGAAATATGCTATTTATATTTACGAAATATTGGTTCATTCTCGATCGTTTTGGATCGATAAATTAGTTGCTTAGCCGCTAAGTAACTATAAAACGATCCAAAAATAGATTACTTAGCCGCTAAGTAACTACAAAAATGATACAATTTAATATCAGATTTGGATAATTATCAAAACCGAGCTTTTCATAAAACACCATATACGAAAATAATGTAAAAATATCTCATCTTTGTAAAACAGTTTTATAATTACTCAGAAAATAATTTAATAAATACCTAAATTATTATAAAATCATATAACAGTCCAAAAATTACCAGAAAAATATCACAATTATCTAAATTTTATTTTTAGCACATAAAAATTAAAATACTCAAATAATATCTCATATAAACACCCAAACATCAATTCCAATTATCAGTTAATTCACCAAAATTCACATAAAAATCACATAAACAATTCCAAATAATAATAATAATAATATTTGAAAATATGGGATATTACATCAGGTGCCTGATATGTCGTAATATCCTCAAGTCTCATCACCGGTGCGTTCTGCTAGATATTGCTTCATGATAATGACCTAGCATCCATTTTGGCCTTGTCTCTCGTAACAATGCCATTGTCATCCAGTTTTGACTTCTGGTTTATCCTTGTACCAATTACAATATTGTCATTTGGTTTGGATATCAGCTTCCCTACAATCTGTTTGCTGACTGATTGAGTTTATCTTTTTTGTAATCTCCAAATCAATCCGGATTTATCAGAGCTTCTATAACTTTCTCAGTTTCTTCTTCAAATAGAAAACTAGACAAATTATCATTCACACTCAGTAGCCCTGCTAATCATTACTCCACCATCTGGATCACTTAAGAACTAGACTCCGAGGATAATATTGACATCAAACCCTTTGTCTCAGCAGGTATGTTCTTTAATGTCCTCTGATTTTCAATGTGGTGTTGTGTCTGACTAATTGATCCTTCTTTTGCTCCCCTAAGCTGTTGCTAGGATTCCCTGAAAATCCTTACCCTTGCTGACTGGCTTCATTAAAATAATGAGTTCTTTTATACACTGCCATTCCACTACTTGGATATGAATCATCAATACCATTAATTTCTCATGTAACAGCTTAGAGCATAGAGTTGTTAAACTGTGCATTTAGACTTCCAATCATCTTCTGTTGATCAACCATACATGCCATGTAGGTTGTAAACTCCACTGAGTAGCCATGAAGAATATCTTTACAAGTCTTAGCTGTAAATGCTAAGATCTTCAAATAACCAAAAATACATTATTTGCTTCTATAGAACATTCTCTCTAAATACTTTCAGGTTATCCAGTGTTTGCCTCTATTGGCCATTAACTCATTAGTGGTCTTCATGTATACATCCTGATCAAGGCTTGATCTTACTTATTGCAAACTATTTTGACTACTCTAGCCCTTTGGTATTTAGAAAGTCTTGATTAGCTTGATATTTTCCTTGTAGCTTTAATCAAGTTCTTGTTCTTCCTTTGTACCACTCCATTCTGACACAGAGCTCCCAGTGCTGAATATGTCTCAGAATATTCTTGATGTTACAGATATTAATCGAAACTGCTTCTTGAATTCAGTCCCATTATTTGTTCACAAGATCATTTCTTTTACAGTTGCTTCTAGCTTGATCTTCTGATATGATCAATCACCACCTGTGATTTCTTGTCTTGAGAACGCACGAACAATAACTTTGTTTAATAAGAGTAGTCAACCACCATCACTAAGGTATTTATTTACTTTGATGTGATGTTGTCTTTGACTTCTCTTCCTGACATGCCTCACATTTATCATCTTCAGAATTCCAGATAAGGCAGTCCTCTCACTAACTCATTTTCACAAAAGAGTTCCTTGAGATGATGTTCAAGAGTGAGAGCTTCGAATGCCATAGCTAAACTTTTGTTAGATGAAGCTTTACAGTAGAAACCATTGACTTCACCTTTCTTGAGATTCCATTCTAGCCATAAGCATATCATTTTCTTACTCTAACAAGAGCAAGCTTCTCAACCTTCCTACTTTAGATGAGACATTTTCCTTCATTGAATTGACATTTTGTCCTTTGATGCAGAACTGTCTGATAAGAGGATTTGTGCCTTGATTGTTCAGCACGTGATGAAAACCTTTGTTATCATCTCCAAAGATTATTGACAAAATAGCTTATATTACTCACATTTGATTATGAGGCTCTTTCTTTGATCATATACCTTGAGTGTGAATTGCCAAGAATACACATGAATCAATTAACCTGTTATGTCCTGCACTCATAAATGGATTAATAGTTCTTGGTACCCAACTTATCAGTTTGGGTCCAGATGGATTAGAGATCTTACAAAAAACAGAGATAACAACAACTGCAACCTTATCATGCTAATTCTTATCTTTGACTGATCATTTTCTCCATTATAATACCATTGACAAAATTGTCTCTAGGTTAAGAGAAGAATGATTCCAACCTTACATAAGGAGGACTAACAGTCTTTTCCCTATTGAAATCCTAACCATGCTTTTCTATAATTAATACAAGTACTAAGAGATGCATTCATGTCATAAAAATAAGCAAGCATTGAAATAGGAGTACATGGCATTCATTTAGAAACATTACACATAAGAATTAAGCAAGACATGCATGATGTGGAACAAACAGAATTAACAAATAAATTACTAATTCTATCTAGTCTAATCCTGTTAATGTATCTCATATCGCTGTCTCAATCCAATTACAAACTAATACATCTTAACAAATAATTCAGATTAAAAGAATAAATCTCATTGTAATAGGATATAGAAGGTAAGCATAAACAAAGGTCTTAAGTGCTGGAAAACATATATCTCACAAAAGCAATTAATCATGTTCAACAAATATTCAAACACATATTTAAGATCATCTAAAATAATATGTACAAGTTAAACATCAATCCTAGTTACCAGAAAAATATTCTAGTGAACTAGTTCAGCATTATATATATGTGATGTTATCATGCTTGTGCGAGTGTTAAACATTTAAATACTAAGATCTTATCATGCATTGAATATTGAGAGCAAAATATTGCAGTTGTTCAAGAATTTGAAACCTGAGATATGTGAGTTGGACCATCTTCAGAGATTGCTATGAAAACAAGATATTCATTATTCTCGTCATCTGATCCATCCCAACTCTTTTCCGTGCATTATAAGTTTTGACTGGCTGCTTTCTTAAGAAAACATTCCACCATTATCACAGCTCTTCAACTGAATCCCTACTCATCCTTGTTTCTCAAACTTCTTGTTCTGTTGTATCCAAACCCCTGATACTTACTTGACATATATCTTGTCATAACTGTAGCTATCAAATCTTGTTTATGTCCCAATCTCAGTCTTGTAACCACCTCTTGAACTGAATCTGTAAGAGTCTCTGCTTGAGAATAGATAGGCTTGATCCTTGGATATAGCTTATGTACTCCTTGTGAATCTGATTCGACTAAACTTCCTTGATATGTGAAACACTGTCTTGACGTCCAGTCCCTCAAGTATTTCTACCTGAGCTTCCTCTGATTCAGCTATCAGTAACTCTTACATTTTGTCCTGAGGTTCCAACTTCAATGCTTGTAACTGAGATGTTTGTTTGTCCCCACTATTCTCTCTGACTTCCAAAATTCCTGCCTTTCTGATCTCTGTGATTTTCTGATAAATGTAGCATTGGTACAAACCACTGTGTGGCTGTATAATCTGAAATCATAGAGTTGTCTTTAAAATCTTCGAGAAAACTTGTACCCGTAGAAATTCCATTCCTTTCCTCCGTCTGAAAACCCAGTGGTATCCTATGGAGTAAGCCTTTGAGGAAATTCCACAATTTTCTTCTCTGGTCTTGAAATCAGTTTCATTGTAATAAGAAAACAATTATCTTCAAAATCTGTGTTCGGAAATTTTCCGTCTGAATAGCACATGGTCTTTGTTTTCTTCGAAAGATTAAAATCATCTTTAAAAGTCCGGAGGAATCTCGAGTCTACCAATAGCTTGTGAACCCTTAATTTAATATTTAAGAAAAAATTAAATTTCCAAAATTTTTAAATTTATTAGAAAATAAATTAATAAAAAATAAATATTTACGCAAAATCTAATTTTCAAAAATTTTGAAGTTTCGTAAAAATTAAATAAAATGTAAATTAACATTTAAGAAAAATTTAAATATAAGAATTTTAAAATTTCTGAAAAAATAAATAAATCAGAAATTAATTAGAAAAGGGGGTTACAGATAGCAACTGGCGTCTAACAAATAACTGGCGACTAATGTTTTTCAGAGTGCATTTGATTTCCCAAGTCTCAACCTGCGACTTGATCTTCTTAACACTAACATGAGACTGTCTTCCTTTTAATGTTAATCTGCGCAAGTATAAACAGGATGGTGCAAAAACTGAGCAGCAGTTTTATTTTTCTATTATCTTTTGATTTCCTCGCGAGTTGAGGGCTGTTAGTTTCCTAATTAACTACCAAGTATGCCTAGCCAGTTTGTACTCCTTTGTTTAACCAAAATTGGCAGCTAATAGATCTCTGAACAAACAACAAATAAATGGCAGCCAACAAAAAAATGAATCGAAAAATAAAATTTAAATTAAAAATTTTATTTAATACAATTTAAATGATAAATTAATTTGAGTCAAATTTATAAATAAATTTATTTAAATTAAGTTCATAAAATAAACTTATTTAAATTAAATTTATAAAATAAATTTGCTAAATCAAATTTAACAAATAAATTCATGTAAATTCAAATTAATAAAATAAATTTTTTAAGGATCCTGATTTGTGTATCAATCATCAGCTCTGATACCAATTGTTAGGTCCCGAATTATCATAGAAAGAGGGTTGAATAAGATAATCACTAAATTAAAAAATTCTTTCGAATCTTTTGCAGATATTAGTGCTCGGTTAGTCGTTTCGTGTTCTTGAGGTGAATAGTGTTTGGAACAATAAAACGAGGAATACAAGATATTCGGGGAAATATTTATTCATATATAAATCCGCGAGGGGTGTTGCTACACTCCGGTAAATAAATTAACCGGCTACAATCTAAGAATAACAAAGTTTTTAACTACTACAAAGATCAACAAATTAAATCCTATACAATGATCTAGCTTTTGTTTGTCTAAGGATTTAATTACCGGGTAACGATTATAATGCCCCTATGAATATACAACAGTTAAATCGGGCATTATAACGTTACTCCGGCGAGAAGAATAACTGATATGGATTTGTGTGTATATCTCCTCTGTATCTCTTTGTTGCAAATCTTCAGCTCTTTGGGAGAGAAGATGAACATAACAATTCAATCTGATTGCTCGAATGCTTCTGCTGCTGTAGTGTAGTCTTTATAATCAATTGAAATATGTGGTCAAATATTAACCACACAAATCAATTGAACAAACCAATAAAGTTGTGGCCGAGGAGTAAGCTTGTTAACCTGCGACTTGTAACTCAACCCGCGACTAAGAACTCAACCTGCGACTAAGTCCTCAACCTGCGACTAAGAACTTAACTTGCGACTAAGTCCTCAACCTGCGACTAAGAACTCTACCCGTGACTAAGTCCTCAACCTGTGACTAAGAACTCAACTTGTGACTAAGTCCTCAACCTGCAACTAAGAACTCAAGTTGTGACTAAGTCCTCAACCTGCGACCACGAAACTCAACTTGTGACTAAGAAGTTAACTTGTGACTATAAAGTTGGTTTTGCCTTAGAAATATTCTTCACAACTCCAACCTACGAACATATAGCTAACTGGCGACCATTGTTTCTTTTTCTTTTTATTTAAGTTTAAATTGTAACTAAATTAATTTATAAAATAAACTTAATATAACTTATATAAATAAACTAATTTAGATTTATAAAATAAACTTATTTAAAGTTTATAAAGTAAAACATTTTAAGTTTATTAAATAAATTATATTAAATTCCATTACATATATTTATTTAAGTTAACAATTAAACTTTGAACTAGGCCACTCCTTCTCATTGTTTAGCTGCATACCCTGCGCACCTCTTCTCCTACTTTAACAGATAAACGTTCAATCCATGTACGTTCCTCAACTTAACAATTCTTCTATAAAGAATACCCAGATTCCTTTCACGAGCTGTTGACGCCTAGTGCAACTGGTCTGGTTCACAAACGACTAACCCCGATTCAGGTCTTCGTATTATAGCCTTGATTACATTGTTAAGCTTGCAATAACTTTATCGCTTCGAACACTGACTGTCAATAAATAAATGTACTTTCACTAGAATCATTTCCAGTACTTTAAACAACGTCTTCATTGCTACTACAATCTTGAATACTTCAATCAATGTTCTTTACTGATGTTTGAACATATAAATGAACTCCTGTCAGTGAGTATAACTTCAAGACTGCAGCTGTCTCCTTTAACCTATGCCTATACCCTGTCTTCAATTCTTCAGATTCCTATGCTTCGAACACTGTCTATCTTCCATCAATCCCAATACACTAAATCTTCTAGTAGCACTTATACACTAAATCTTCATCATTTCTGAAACCCTGAAAGTCTTTAACCTTTATTCTTCACTAAGGCATGATCATATTAATGAACTTCTTTCAGTGCCTATAAATAAACTTCAAGCTTTCTTCTAATCCTTTAATTCTTTGTTTTTTCCTTGTCTTCATTTCTTCTGATTTCTTGTGTAGACGTAGTATTATTAACATGTCCTGTTCTAGTATTGTTCTCATGTTGAGTTATCACGTAACTGTTCATATAGCTATGCAGTCTCACCAATAAGGGACACAACGGCCCTTCTCATGATGGCAACGACGGAATGACGCAGAAAAATGGTTATTCTCCCTCCGTGTCCGAGATGATTGCACGTCGAGCGAAGGCAAAGTCATAACGAGGTATGTTGCTTAACTATTTTATGTCTTTGAAACCTTGTTCGGTAGTATTGAGTTTGTCAAACATGTTTCAAGACTTAGGCAAGGTATTCTCAGCTAGTGTTCATCTTGATGCTTTTAGCCATGTTAGTGAACTCAAGAAGATGGAGTTCAGGCATAGTAAACAAACATATAGCTTCCCTCGAGGGTGAAAGGTCCTATGGCTCATGATACTGACCGAACTTATCATTGGAGTACTACATGCTTATGTGTATTCAGGAGCTCTATCCTCGCGGGACTAAAGTTCCCCGTCCATCCTTTTATCGTGGAGCTGCTTTCAGAGATAAGAGCTCATCCTTGACAACTCTACCCGAATGCATGGGCTTTGATTATTGTGTTTATAGTGAGATGCCATCATCTGGGAATTCCCTTAAGCACCACTATCTTTAGGAGTATTTTCTTGTTCAAGATTCTCCCTTGGTGAGGGCTAGATGGGTTCAAATCAGTCATAGACCCGGAGTAGACAATATTGTTAACTCACTTTCCCTTCCCGATTCTTATCATTGTTGGAACAAGAAATTCTTTATTCTTGAGCTAGAAGACGGTGACTGGGGAGATCTTTTTGTGCCTAGCTTTGGTAATATAGTCGATCATCCCGATCATATTTTAAAACTTACTATTCCCGAGTGTTATGCCCGAGATGCTCTTATCAGTGAAAAGGGCCGGACTTACCTTCGACATGTTATGATCGAGAGAGCGCTATTTGAAGTTGGACTTAGAGGTATTTCATTTGAGGGTATTTTACTTATTCATTCTTCAATATTTAAAAAGTTTATTCTTATACCAATGTTTTTCATGTTTTGTATCAGCTGCTGATGCCTTGGACACAGAGGCTGCCAAGAAGGGGATCAAGACCACAGGGAGAATGATGAACCAAGATGCTAAGGAAGTAAGTCATCTTCCTCCAAAGGTTCGCGCTTTCTTGGAGGAGTCCTCTGGAGGAAAGAAGAGGCTCAAGGGTTCTGATGGGAACTGCGAGACTCTTTTTGAGCCCGCTTGAAGGATATATGGCCAAGGCTCTCTGATTAGGACTCCAAAGCTCGCCCTAGACTGGTTTAGGTTTGCTATCACTGCTCCTGACTTGGTCGAGGTCACCACCCCTGACAAGCTTCTGGAGGTGGATATGTTGGGGGCTCATGCCTTGTATCAGGTATACTAAAGTCTCTTAGCGCATTAGAAGTTTTCTAGTATGTTTTAGGCTCTACTTGAGCTTACTGTAATTAGTTTAATCGGCTTCACTAACTCATGGGTGCTTTCCCACTCTATTTCAGGCCAATTCTTACTTTAACACCCTATCTCTTCAAGGGCACAATCTGATGGGATAGAACATTGTCTTAGAGAAAGCAAAGAACAAGTGGGAGAAAGATTCCAATGAGTGAGAGTCAAGGGCTGTTGTGGCCGAGGAAAGAAAAGATGTGCTCAAAAAGGAGGAAGAAGATAGAGTGGGATACGGTGGTTAATCTTTACCATTAGACAAGTAATTTTCTTCCGCTGATGAATCAACATGATAATGAGATGCGTCCGGGGAACATATCACTTGGTTGGAATTCAGACATTACTAAGGTCCATGGTGTCTATCCCGAAGTTTTTCATCCGGGATGGGTCTTAATCTGACACTACCATGGTCGCTCAAGTGCCTGACTCAGGGCCAGCTGTGGCTCCTCAATACTCCGACTCTAGCTCAAATCATTCTGGATCCAGGGGAAAGCGACTGCTCATGGAAAAGCCAAAGCAAAAGCCCCTATTCGAGGACGTCCTAATGAGAAGGCGCCATCCAAAGGTCCCTTGTATGGGAAGGTTCGCGAGCCCATTTAATCCATAAAAGCCCAAATACCAAAAATAAAGACAAGTAAGTAAATAAACTAGTTGTGCATAAAAAATAGAAGATCCCAAAGGATCACAAGTCAGTCCCATAGGACAATTAGGAAACAAATCCAAAATATATTAAGGCCACACATGACCATGAATAAGTAAGTTCTGAATCAAATCCACAAGAGGCAATCAAGGTCATTCAAGGCTGGGAGATTACTCCTCATAGGAGCCTTCTTCTTTATCCCCATTCTGTGCCATCTATGTGACCTCTCTATTATCCTCATTTTCACTGGTCTCATTATCAGAGCTCCCTGAAGAGGAAGAGGAGAAACCCTCACTCTGAATACTCTTTCCTGATTGAGACGTCTACGCTAGATATTTTGTTGTTCTTGAATAAGAGCAAGACAAATTTCTTCACACTGTTCATCAAAATCCAAGACAAAAATATTTCCCTTCTGTTTGGCAACTAAGGCAAACTAATTAGCTTTAGTACAAATAAAAAATATCCTCATCGAAATTAACCTTATGACCAGCATCAGTGGGTTGACTCACACTAATAAGATTATACTTTATACCATCAACTAAACAAACATTATTAATAGCAAACCTATCGTTACCTATGTTACCTTTATCGATAATACACACAGTGTTAGAATCACCAAGTGTAACTAAGCCTCCTTGTTTAGCTTCTGAGAGAGACACTTGGACTTGTCACCAGTCTATTAATTATTTGTTGCGAGGAATATGGGCTTTCAAATAAACTTGCAAAAGTTTCTTCATCTCTTAGGTACCCACATAAATTTGGGTCCTTGTTTGTTAACTCATCCAACGCTCATACATAAATAATTAATAGACAAGAAGATAACACAAACTTGCATAGATAAATAACATCCTGAAAAATAGGTTCAACCCATACATAGAATAAAAATGGTTTCATCGAATTATTACAATGTATACTAGTAAGTACTAGAAACATAGATTGCTTGTCCTAGACATGATAAACCCTTAAGTTTGATACGTGCCAGGTTCGGGGCACCTCATCTCTGTGCAATATTTCCAACTTGTAGGATCCTCATCCTAGTGTCTTCTTGACCTTGTAAGGTTCTTCCCAATTTGCGGCCAGCTTCCCTTTCTCTCCAAATCCAGATGCCTCAATATTCCTCAAAACTAAGTCTCCTTGCTGGAAGAACCTCTTTTTAACCCCCCATCGTAATAGAGGGAGGCTCTATGTTGATGCTCTGCATTATGGGCATTGGCTTTGCCTTGGATCTTGTCAATAAGGTCGAGAGCGAGCCTCATGCCTTCTTCATTAGTTTCTGGTTCAAATGCTTCAACCCTCGGTGATCCATGGGTGATATTAAGGAGCACTACTGCCTCGACTCCGTAGGCCACCATGAATGGGTATCTTAAGTTGTAACTTTACAAGTGGTATGATATGCCCATAGTATAGGTAGAAATTCATCCATCCAAGTGTTTCTTGAGTGTTCAACCCTCTTCTTGAGTCCATCAAGAATGCTTCGATTAGTGATTTTTGGCTTGCTCATTTGCTTAGGGATGGGCAACTGAGGTGAATCGGATTTCAATGCTATTGTTATTGCAATACCCCTTGAACTTTCTATTGTCAAATTGTCACCCAATATCTGTATCAAGAATGCATGGTATTCCAAACTGAATATCATATTCTCTCAAAAGAATTAAGAAATATGCTTGGTGGTTATCTTGGCCAGTACCTTGGCCTCAATCCACTTGGTGAAGTAGTCAATGGTGACCACGATGAAGTTCCTTTGTCTTGATGCTACAGGAAAGGGACCTAGTATGTCCATTCCACACATCATGAAAATAATTAGAGAGCTAATGGATGTGAGCCTCTTCGGGGGCTATCAAGCTACATGAGCGTGCCTATGACATCTATCATACTTCTTCATATAGGCCTTTGCATCGGCTAGCATTGTTGGCCAATAGAACCCTAACCGTGTTATTTTGTGAGCTAGGGGCCTGCCGCCAGGTGCTGCCCATAAATCCCTTCATGAGTTTCCTTCAGTGCCTCCTCTGCCTCGTGAGGTCTTAAGCACTTCAAATATGGGATCACGAAAGACCTTCTTTACAGAAGGCCTTCAATCAAAGAGTACCTTAATGCTCATACTGACAACTTGCATGCCTCTTGGGCATCGTCAGGGAGCCATCCTTTCTCAAGGTGGTTCTTGATGGGATAAATCCAGCAGTTAGTCAAGCCAATTGGTGATATCAAGTTTATTACATGAATTGTTGGGGTCCTCAGGACTTGGAAGTAGAGACTTCTTGGATAGTTCTCGATTCCAGATGAGTCAAACTTGGAAAAGGCATTGGCTGTAGTGTTCTCCTCTCTCAGAACATGTTCTACGTATCATTCATCAAATTGAGTTAGTATTCCTTCACTACCCTTAGGTACTTGTACATGGCATCATCTTTAGCTTCAAACTCCACATTAACTTGGGCAACAACGAGCCATGAATCTTCATAAATTTTAAGACTCCTGGACCTCACAACTCTAGATAAGCATAACCCGGCTATCAAAGTGTAACACCCCCAAATTCAGGGTCGGGGATCCGGGTTGTCACGATTTCCATTTTCCTTAATAACACTTAATCTTAATAAACAACCAACTACAGCGTACTGTGACCCCACAATATACACACACCCACCACAAGTTATAGTCTCAAAGATGAATACCAAAAATAACACAAGTCATTTTATTCCACAATTATAAGTCATTACACCTCAAAAGGGTTTCTGAATAAATTTACATATTCTTTGCCATTATTACAATTCATAATATACATAAGTCTGGTACATCAACAGTTGAAAGCCTAGCCTATTGGTAGTTCCTACCTCGGCTATAGCGACATCAACGCTTACAGGAAACTGCAGAACGTTTCATATCCGCTCACGAACTGGGAGCTTGGTCCTATTCATCTTGTCTATCTGTTGTTGTGTGATGAAAGAAGAAAGCAAGGGTGAGCAACAAGCCCACCAAAATAATATGTATAATAATTAATAATATATGAGCATCTTCATAGTACTCATGAAAGTCTTGGTCAAGAAAAAATGAACCAAGTTTGATATCTTAATATTCAGTATATATATACATATATACTTCTCAAAATCTTTGAAATCCTCTGTCATGTATAATATACACAGAATTCCGATTTATAACTGTATAAAGATATCGTTGCAAAGTGATCTCATATATCCAATCTTGTCTCAACATTTTTCTAAAAATCTTTGTCATGCATAAGATAATCATTTACTAGATATAAGTTGAAAAGATGAAGTTACAAGATACTCCAATTTACTTATATCTTTTTTGAATACTACTTGAACTACCACCGTTCAAGGTATAAATAGTTCATCCCACAGATGAAGTTACAAGACCAAACTTGTATAAAGTCAATCTCTGAAATATCATCAAAATGAAATGAAGTTATGAGATACTTCATTTGATGAAAACATCACTTTGAAAACTCAACCCTGCCAACACTCAACAATCGACCAACCGTAGCCTTTCTATCGAAGTGCTCTGGGTAGTGTTGCAGAAATATCCATCTGGATGTTGAACTCATTACGGGAGTTTGCCGCGCCAGGAAGACCACTCACGATGATCAATCCCAGTAGTGCCACCCCACAATTTTCTACATGTACAGGAGAACAGTCGGATTTATTGTCAACCGAACACTGGACTCCTAAGAAATGGACCGTCTTAGCGGAACTTGCGGGCCATTTGGGCCAATATAATAAGGATGGGCCGGCGCCACTCGAACACTTACCCCACTCCTAGTTCAGATGAAATCCATGACTCTGAAACGTAAAGCTCGTCCCCCCTTTCCCCAAGTAGAAACTTGTTGATACGGCTCCACCAAGAAGCCGTATCTAGTTGGAAAGGAAAACTCACCGATATTTCCCAGGCGATGCCTATTAATGGATTGACTTATTCCAAGAATTTTACTTCCCGAGTGTTGGGTAAGTAATCAAAAACTCTTTTATCAAAACAGCAACCTTGTTGCGATAAAAATACATCACGGAGCCGGATCCCTCAGATTTTTGAGCGAGTATTTAAATCCCCTTCGAAAGGAAGATCTTAAATTTGAAAACGAGTTTTGGGATCCGCTCTAACCTTCCAAAAATAGTTTTGATAAAGTTTGAAAATAATCTCTGGAAATATTTAAAGTAAGAATGATTTGATAGTATCAATTATTTTCCGAATACTTGGAAAATGTCGAGACATTATTCTTTAATAAAATAAAGAATATTATTTAATAAAATAAGTGGAGTCATAAGTCCTCGAATGAATATTCAAAATAATATTCATTAAATAAATAAGCAGAGTCATAAGTCCTCGAATGAATATTCAAAATAATATTCATTAAATAAAATAAGCGGAGTCATAAGTTCTCGAATGAGTATTCAAAATAATATTCATTTATAATATAAAACTATCGAATAAACATTATTCGTTTAATAGTTCTGAAAACTATATATATATATATAATACACTCAGGAACATCGCCTCCCGGTTTAGGAAAATGTTCAACTCTGTGTCCCCAATACTAAGGGTATACGCAAATACTGCTTATCTCTAGCATAGGTATTATGCAGTTTATAAACAATTGAGTCGATAACGAGATATCAAGATTACGAAACAGGCATGCATACATATATTATATCAACTTGCTCAAATATATCGCAAGACTTTGCTAATAATAATCATGCACTTATCACAAGATAATGCATATATACATATACATCACAACAACAGTTATACGGGTAGAAAACTTGCCTGAGTGTTCTGGGATAGACTTAAGCTTAGAGTGGGTCTGGTAACCTATGAACAATAACATAATCCGAAATTAGACCACATTCGCTTAAGAAACTAGTCAAAACTCACTCATACCCTAACGGTCGCTTATGGTCGCTTACGGTCGCTTACACACTTAAAGATTTGCGTTAATCGCTTGTGTACCCTCGGCTTCACCAATTTTAATAAATTAACTGTTAGATATATTTGATAATGTCATGGCTAATATGTTTTATGTTTAGATTTCAGATCTTATTTGAACAGAACAAATCAGTACTTAACTGATCAGTACTTATACTGGAAGTCAGAACTTAAGGTACTGGAAGTCAGAACTTAAGGGATATCAGTACTTATGTTATCAGGAGATAGATATCAGAACTTAAGTGCTGAAGGACGATCAGATAAGGACAGTAGCTGATTAAAGTTAAGAAGATCAAGATAAACATAAGAAGAGATATGCATGAAGAAGGAATTCCGTGAAGAATGGAATACTTGGAATAGAAGATATCTGATTGATATATTTTAGGAAGCAGAATTATATTCCATATCAATTAGCGAATATCTTGTAACTGTGTAGTATATAAACACAGAAATAGAGTTTACACTAGAGGTGTTATCATTATCGAGAATATTATTTATTATAACTCTAGAAGCTCTCGTGATATTTTGTTCATCACTGAGAGATAACAGTTCCAGATTGTAACAGAGTTTATTGTTTAAATAAAGTTTGTTTTCTGTTACATAAGTTCTTGAAGTTTGATTTGATTGTAATAAACACTGTATTCACCCCCTCTACAGTGAAAGTGTGACCTAACAAGTGGTATCAGAGCTATCTGTTAACACACATACAGTTAAAGATCCAAACACAATCATGTCTGACACAGAAACTCCAACTAAGCCTATCAAAACTGAGGAATCATCAAAGATATCAACTCAGAGTCGATATGAGACTATCAGAGTTCCCATATTGAGACCATCTGAATATCCCATATGGAAGGTAAGGATGACCATGTTTCTGGAAGCAACAGATCCAGAATACCTTGATAGAATCAGGGAAGGGCCTCACAAACCTACCAAGCTCGCTGTTGTAGTTACAGGTGAAGCAGCAATGACCGTACCAAAGGAAAAGACTGATTACACTGCTGAAGATATAGCATCTATTGCTAAGGATGCCAAGGTACGTCACTTATTGCATAGTGCCATTGATAATGTAATGTCAAACAGGGTAATCAACTGCAAGACTGCTAAGGAGATATGGGATGTACTGGAGACAAGGTGTCAAGGAACTGAAACAGTTAAGAAGAACAGGAAAACAATACTCACTCAAGAGTATGAACACTTTGACTCTAGGACTAATGAGTCATTGACTGATGTATATGATAGATTTGTCAAACTCTTGAATGACTTGTCATTAGTAAATAAGGAGTATGATCTTGAAGATACAAACCTCAAATTCCTGTTAGCTCTTCCTGAATGTTGGGATTTGAAGGCAACAACAATAAGAGACAACTACAATCTTGATGAAACAACTCTTGATGAAATCTATGGAATGCTCAAGACCCATGAACTTGAGATGGAACAAAGAAGCAAGAGAAAAGGAGGAAAGTCAAGGACAGTTGCTCTCAAGGTTGGAGAGGAATTCCCCAAACCACCTTCATCAAAGAAAGATAAGGGTAAAGCTCTTATCATAAAATCTGATACTGAGTCATCAAGTTCTGAGAGTGATGATGACTCAGATTCTGAAAGCTTGCCTGAAACTGATGCTGATGAGGAGATGATGAAGCTGTGTGCTCTTATGGTGAAAGGAATCACAAAGATTGCATACAGGAAGTTCAGGAAGGGAAAGATGTTTTCCAGAAAAGGCATAAGTTCTGATAAGAAGAATTTCAGAAGATCTGAAGGAAAAGGAGGAAAGTCTGACAGAGGAGATTACGCTAATGTTAAATGTTATAATTGTGGTGAGAAAGGCCACATATCTCCTGATTGCAAGAAGACCAAGAATGACAAAGGCAAAGCTCTTGTCACAAAGCAGAAAAGCTGGACAGACACCTCAGACTCTGAAAGTGAGGAGAACTATGTATTGATGGCAAATGCTAATAAATCAAGTTCTGAGAGCAGTTCTGAAGCTGCTGAAACAAAGGTACCTCAGACTACTTATGCTTTTCATACTGATGATATTGATGAGTTGAGAAGATATCTTAAAACCATGTTTGTTAGTTATAGAGATCAAACTTTAACATGTGAAAGATTAACTTCTGAAAATCTTGCTTTTAAGAAAAGAAATGATTTCTTAGAAAAAGAGTTAGTCATGTTTCATCAAACTCAGCAGGATAGAGATAATGCTTTTTATATTAGGGATGAACTGCTAAAAATGAATGAATCTCTAAAAACTGAGTTAGAAAAGGAGAGAGAGATTATCAGAACTTGGACTAACTCTGGCAAAACAACTCAAAATTTGCTAAGCAGTGGAAACTGGAAAGAGGGTTTAGGCTATGGAGAAAATGAAAAAGGAACTGTAGAAATTAAGCCTGTTGATAAGCAAAAGCCGAAGTTAAAACCTGTTAAGTTTGTAACTGAAAAATCCGAAAATGAGAAATCAGAAGTTAAAAAGGAATTAGCTTCTGACAAACTAAAACAGGAAAAGACAGCTGAAGTTAACATAGGCTTAATGACGAAGAAGCAGCTTAAGCATAAGCTGAAAGATGTTAAGGATGCAAACAAGGTAAAATCACCTAGGAAAAACAGGAATGGAAAAGAAGGTGTGAATAAAAGCAATAACTATAAATCTGTTCCTGATGCTCCTAGGAAAGCATGTCATAACTGTGGAAGTTCTAACCATCTGGCTTCTTTTTGCAGGAAGAATAAGAATATTAACTCCTTATCTACAAAGTCAGGAGTTAAGAGTCAGTCTGTTAGATACAAACCACAAAATCCTTGTTTTCATTGTGGTAGTTTATGGCATTCCATTTATACTTGTAAGGAATATCATAGTTTGTACTATGACTATTATCAAATAAAACCTTCTTTAAAGAAAGTTTCTGTTGTTCCTTCTAGTATAAGGTCTGATAAGAAAACTGTTAACATAAAATCTGATGTTAAATCCGCTGCAAATGTTAATAAACCTAAAAAGGCCAAAGGATCCAAGCAAGTCTGGGTCCTTAAAACTAATAATTAGTGGTCTTTTTGATTGCAGGGCAACAGGAAAAATATTCTAGTTCTGGACAGTGGATGTTCAGGACATATGACTGGAAATAAGGCCCTGCTATCAGACTTTGTGGAGAAAGCTGGCCCAAGTGTTTCTTATGGAGATGGCAACATTGGAAAAACTTTGGGATATGGCAATATCAATCTTGGGAATGTCATTATTAAAGATGTAGCTCTGGTCTCAGGACTTAAACACAACTTACTGAGTATAAGTCAAATCTGTGACAGAGGTTATCATGTTGATTTCTTTGCAGAACATTGTGAAATAGTTAGTAAATCTAAAGGAAAAATTGTTCTGAAGGGATTCAGGCGTGGTAACATTTATGAAGCTAAGCTTTCAACAAGTTCTGATGGTTCTGCAATCTGTTTAGTGAGTAGAGCCTCAACTGAAGAAAGCTGGAATTGGCACAAGAAACTCTCTCATTTAAACTTCAACAAGATAAATGAACTGATCAAGAAAGATCTTGTGAGAGGACTGCCAAAATCAGTGTTTGTTCCTGATGGTCTTTGTGACTCATGTCAGAAGGCTAAACAAAGAAAATCTTCGTTCAAGAGCAAGACTGAATCATCAATTCTTGAGCCTTACTATCTACTTCATGTTGATCTATTTGGTCCAGTGAATGTCATGTCTATTGCAAAGAAGAAATATGCGTTGGTCATAGTAGATGAGTTCACCAGATACACATGGGTGTATTTCTTGCACACAAAAAGTGAAACTGCATCTATCCTGATTGATCATGTCAAACATCTGGATAAATTGATCAAAGATTCTGTGAAAATTTTGAGGAGTGATAATGGCACTGAATTCAAGAATTTGATAATGGAAGAGTTCTGCAAAAATCATGGAATAAAGCAGGAATTTTCTGCTCCTGGAACTCCACAGCAAAATGGAGTTGTTGAAAGGAAGAATAGAACTCTAATTGAAGCTGCACGAACAATGCTTGAAGAAGCAAAGCTTCCAACCTATTTTTGGGCTGAAGTTGTGCAGACTGCTTGTTTTACTCAAAATGCAACACTCATTAACAAGCATGGAAAAACACCATATGAGATGGTGAAGAACAAGAAGCCAAATCTCAAATACTTTCATGTATTTGGATGTAAGTGTTTTGTTCTCAAGACTCATCCTGAACAGCTATCCAAGTTTGATCTAAAAGCTGATGAGGGAATCTTTGTAGGATATCCACTTTCCACAAAAGCCTTCAGAGTCTATAATTTGAGAACAAAAGTGGTCATGGAATCTATCAATGTCTCTTTTGATGACAAGAAGATCACTGGACTTGAAGATTGCATTGATCATGATAAGCTGAGATTTGAAAATGAAGATTCATATTCTGATACCTCAAGTCCTGACAGTCTAAGTCCTGATACTGTAAATTCTGATGGATTAAACTCTGATGTTATTGAAACTCTGGTGACTACGTCAAAGGAAGATGCACCATTGCAGGGGGAGCATACTCAAGATTTTATCACATCTCAAGAAGCATCAGAACATACATCTGGCTCGTCAAATTCTGATTCGTCAAGTTCTGATAAGCCAAGTACTGACAGTGCTGAAAATCTAAATACTGAAGGATCCAACTCAGAGAGCATAGTTTCAGGGGGAGCATCAGAAAATGAAATCGAAGACAGCATGAATTATGGGGGAGCATCCAGTTCTAGAGAAAATCTTCCATCTGCAAGGAAGTGGACAAAATCACATACACCTGATTTAATAATTGGAAATCCTGAGGCAGGTGTCAGAACTAGAACAGGTACTTCGAATGAATGTCTTTACAATTCTTTTCTCTCTCAGTCTGAGCCAAAGAAAGTGGAAGAAGCTCTTCAAGATGCTGATTGGGTGCAAGCAATGCAGGAAGAGTTGAATGAATTTGAAAGAAACAAAGTCTGGACCTTAGTGCCAAGACCCAAGAATAGATCGGTTGTTGGTACAAAGTGGGTATTCAGAAACAAAACTGACAGTGATGGCATAATTGTAAGGAACAAGGAAAGGCTGGTTGCAAAAGGATATTCTCAACAGGAGGGAATTGACTATGATGAAACATTTGCTCCAGTTGCTAGGTTAGAAGCCATAAGGATATTCATGGCTTATGCTGCTCACAAAAAGTTTACTGTCTTTCAAATGGATGTGAAAAGTGCTTTTCTCAATGGAGAATTGGAAGAGGAAGTATATGTTGAACAACCTCCAGGCTTTGTAGATTCCAAACATCCAGATTATGTCTACAGGCTTGATAAAGCACTTTATGGACTTAAGCAAGCTCCTAGAGCATGGTATGAGACTTTAGCTCAGTTTCTTCTGGAAAGTGGATTCAACAGAGGAACTATTGACAAAACATTGTTCTATCTCAACCATGGCAAGGACTTACTTTTGATCCAGATTTATGTTGATGATATCATTTTTGGGTCTCCAAATGACAAACTTTGCAAAAAGTTTGCAAATCTAATGCAGTCAAGATATCAGATGAGTATGATGGGAGAACTTAGTTATTTTCTGGGCCTTCAAGTCAAGCAGAGTGAAGAAGGAACTTTTATTTGTCAATCTAAGTACACCAGAAACTTGCTAAAAAAATTTGGAATGCAAGACTGTTCAAATGCATCCACTCCCATGGCCACTGCAACAAAACTGGATAAGGATACTGGTAATTCAGTAGATATTACTGATTACAGAGGTATGATTGGCTCACTTCTCTATCTAACTGCTAGTAGACCAGATATCATGTTTGCTACCTGTCTTTGTGCAAGATTTCAAGCAGATCCAAGAGAACCTCACTTAACAGCTGTAAAAAGAATCTTTAAGTATCTTAAAGGAACAGCTGATCTAGGATTATGGTATCCTAGAGAATCAGATTTTAAATTAATAGGTTACTCAGATGCAGATTTTGCAGGTTGCAAAATTGACAGGAAAAGCACAAGTGGAAGCTGCCAATTTCTTGGAGGCAGATTGGTTTCTTGGCATAGCAAGAAACAAAAGTCAATTTCCACATCAACTGCAGAAGCAGAGTATATTGCTGCAGGAAGCTGCTGTGCACAGATTCTCTGGATGAAGAATCAGTTACTGGATTATGGGTTAACATATTTCAAAATCCCTATTTACTGTGATAATCAAAGTGCTATTGCTATGACAGGTAATCCAGTTCAACACTCTATGACAAAGCACATCAGCATCAGGTACCATTTCATCAGGGAACATGTGGATGAAGGTACAGTGGAATTGCATTTTGTTCCCACAGATCAACAAGTAGCAGATATCTTCACAAAACCACTGTGTGAAGCTACCTTTTCAAAATTGGTAAATGAACTTGGAATGATTTCAGGTTCTTTCTCTAAATCTGCTTAAACTTGTTCTATGTTATCAGACTTTATGATCAGTATTTACAGAATTAATCTCTTTGTATATTCTGTGCATTAATTGATAAATGTCTTCAAGTACTGACTGTTGTCTGATATATGTGTCTAAACTCTGATAAGTGATATGTCTGTTTCAGTAACTATTCTATCCTATGAGGATAACTGTGCTAGATACTGACCTACTAGTCTTCAATAAACAAATGATCCCATGAAAGAAGTAGTTATTTCTGTGGAAATCTTATGACACAAGCAAATTCTGATAACTGAGCTTAGTTAAGTTTACTTTGTCTATCTTATTACTAAGTCACAAATTAGAATAATGCTACTCATCTGTTTAAGTTCTGATTCTAGTAAAACTGTTGAATGTACTAAGTGCTGATAAACCTCACTTATCAAAAGAAGAAGAACAATAATCAAAGAATAATATCAGGTACTCCTTTGAGATCTAGAGTAAAAATGTGAAAGGGACGACCCAAGTGCATTGCTGGTATTAAGTAAATATGCATTAGAAAAGCAAAATATTTTCTTGGTGACTTTTCACACTCTATGATTACTGGAGAAATACTCTGAAAATAGCATAAATTCTAATAAACAGTCGTGACTCACTTACACTGAGAAGCCTCTGTAAAATAGAATTTCAAAAGATGCATAAAATTAGCACAAAAACAGTAGAGGTGAACTCATGCATGAACTCATTTATCAGTAGGTTTCAGGATAATGACAGATCTTTAGCAAAATTTTAATTATGACTTATTTCTAAGATGTACTGAAGTAGATCAGACTTTACTCTCTGTCTGTTATTTAGCTTAATGCACACACACATCACTCCATATGAATGATGAAATTTCTGTGGTGGTCTATGTTATTTTAGATAAACAGTCATTGTGTCACTTCTGCACAAATTCTGAGGACAAGTTCTAGTTACACGTTCTGATGATTAATTTCTGACGTTCATAACTAAGAACTTGTATGAGTATTTACTAAGATAGATATTCCTTGTTCGAGTTAAGACATTATGTTCTGATGACTGTTAAGTTCTGATATAGGTCTAAGTTCTGATTTTTCAGTCTAACCCTTTACTTGACTTATCTGTAAATAAAATTTGGTAACAGTCTCAGATTAATTTCGAAATGTTGAAGTGGAAGATTAATAGTCTATGGTTAAAACATAATGGCACTCGTCCTTGAACAGTTTACTCTTGTTACATGTGCACATTCCTTTTCCAATGACTGTTATTCTTTTTCAAAGTCTAGGGAGACGAGGTAGAATTAATTCTACCTGTCTGCATTCAATATCTTTGTGTCTCTTGGCATTCTCATGCCTATATATGCAACCACTTCACATTAGTCTTCTCATCACACTTGTATCACAAATTCAGTCTTGTTTTTCATTTACTATCACAAATGGCTGAATTTGGCTGGTTCTACAATTACGGTGATGAGACTGTGCATGTCTTTTTGAATGGAATTTCAACTCCCTACCCTATCACCAACATCCCTCACAATCTCTGGATTCAATTTCCAGAGGTTATCAAACGTGATCTGGTGGCCGTTCGAAGAGACCTACACCTTCGTCGTATCCGTCAGCAAGAGCGAATCATTCGACTCGCCATCTTGTTTGTCGAAGATAGGAAGAGGAAGATGACTTAATCTCGTCTTCTTCCTGTTCTTCTTCATCCTCAGCTTTGTCAGGCTTCTTAGCTAGGACTAAAGCTGTTGACGTTAGGATTAGAAGCTTAGGGAAAATCTTGTATTGATGTAATTTCTATTTCATCTATGTATTGACTTGATATATTAATGAAAACTGTTTTTACTTCAAGATTTTGTCTCTGAGTTATTTTATCTTGTGTTGTTAAATCCTGCTTGATATTCTGATGACCATTTAAATTTTGTCTTAAGTTCTGATTTAAGTTCTGATTCTTTGTCAGCACTTATTCATCGAAATTATCTCGGTCATTTTTAACATGATTCATTTTCAGAATATTAATGGTGCAGTGCAAAATAATCCAATCAGTGATAACGGGTTAAAATTTGAATTGTTTCCCTTGATAAATGGAACAGTTTTTCCTTGAAACTCGGCATATGAAGCTGAGAAGGCAACTTCTCAGAAGGATTCTGCAATTGGGGGTTCTAGGCTTCTCAAGAGGCTTAGACGTATGACTGTTCCTACAACTCCCAAGGAATCCAAATCAACAAGGAAGTACAAGAAACAGAGGGCACAGAGGCCAGTTTCAGATGATGAGGAGGAAGCAGCTAAGGAAGGGGATCAGGAATCTCTGATCTCACAAGACAAGGAATTTGCTCCAGTCACTTCTTCTCCATCAACTACATTTCAGGAACCTGTATCTGACAAGGCTAATTTACCTTCTTTATCTCTTGTTGATCCAGGCACAAGTGCTGAAATTGATATTCAGAACTTGGTTGTGCCTGAAATACTTTTCTTAGAAGCTCCAACAGCAAATAATCCTTCCACAACACCTGTTACTGATGCTGTTCAAACTCCTGAGTTATCACTAACACCTTCTCTGCATCAAGATGATGATCCGATTTTAGGTGAGCATCAGGATATGGTTGTTGATCAGAACTTAGTATCAGATCAGCAATTAGAGGATGGTGAAGCCTCCATTGCTACTCATACAGTTGTCTTATCAGAAGATACTGATTCTTTAAGTTCTGATGCTGCAAATGTTGGAGATACTGGTGAAGCTGCTACAACTGTAGATGCTGATGCAGCAGGTCCTTCAGGACATACTCCTCCACTGACTCTTCCTAAGTCTGAACTGCTAAAGGAGTTTGTTATCAGGGATGCACCAGTACCTTGGAGTGAAACTCCTGCAGGACAGGAGTGGACTAAGGAATGGAACTCAGTTTCATGTGTTCCAAATGCTTTACATCTTGCTGAGCACTTGACTAAAGCTGATGAAATGTTAAATTCTGATGATTTTAAAACCCAGCTTAGAGTCACTGCATTGAGTACTAAACATCTACAAGGTCTTCATTCCAACACTCATGCAGAGCTACACAAGATTCAGGAGAACTTTATTAAACAGGAACAAGTTTGGAAACTTGATAAGAAAAAGTTCTTCCAACCTACCATTGACAGGGTTGCTTATATTGAGAAAACTCAAGAGAAGCAACAAGCTCAGATTGATCAAATTCTGACAAATCAAGCTTCTCAGCAATCGCAACTTACTGAAATCCAGACCTCAGTGGAACTACTTATCTCTCTTTTATTACCTGCTGATGCCAAAAAGGGGGAGAAGGTAATTAAGTCCAAATGCAAAACCAACAAGTCACTGCAAGGAAAGGATGATGGAAAAGATGACCAAGGAAACTCTGGAATGGGTAGTGGTCATAGTCAAGGTAGAAGATTTACATCAAGACAAGCTAGTCACAGAACAAGTTCTGATACTGGAAAAAGAATAAGTTCTGCTGCTGGTAAAAGGATAAGTTCTGATGAACTTCTAGATCTTGATGAGGAAATGTCAAGACAGTTATTTCTTCAAGAAAATCCAGGGATGGACTTGGAAAGTTTAAAGGAAGAAGAAGCCAGACTTAAATCAGAGAAAGTCACATCTAAATCTGAAGCTTCTGGTAAAAAGTTACTTCCAAAACCTAAAGGCATTGTGATCAAAGAGAGGATACATACTGAAGAAACTTTGGCTAGATCACAACCACAGATAGATCCAAGATCCAAGGGTAAAGAAAAGGTTGGTGAACCTATCAAGCCTTATGTACCTCCTGAGGAAGAAGAAATTACTGATGGAAAACATAATCTTGCTCTGACTTCAAGAAAAATTCTTAAAACAACCTCTGACATGGCTCAAGTTGTTCAGAGTCAAGAAATTGTAAGTTCTGATATTCAGAAGAAGCAAGTAACCTCTGACAGTGCTCAAGTTAACTTGATATCAGAAGATAAATCTAAAACACTCCTACCAGGATTCACTAAAGCAAAACAGACTCAATCTTTGAAGACTACTGTTATTCCTAGAGGACTAACAATGAGATTTACAGAAGGGGGGTTGAATGTAAATCTCAAAACTTTTTCAGGTTTTGAGAAGTTTATTAAAGCAGTGTGTTCTAGATGAACAAGTGTATGAATTGCTTTGAGCTAATGCAGACAGATATATATTCAAACACAAAATGTAAAGAACACAACAAACTTTAAAAACTTTTCTGGTGGATTTGTTGTTCCACCAGAGATGGTATATTAGAAAATCTGTGTTCAACAATGTTGATCACAGCTGCATCCTAGTACAAACTAGATGAATTTTCTCTCAAGATATTTCTTAACAGCTCTGGAAAATCTCTCTCTAATTACTAGCTTCTTCTTGGTTTATATATTACCAAGTGTACAAGTGAAAAACAATATAAAATTACAATAGTAAAATAAGTTCTTCACTTGCTTCTTTTCCTGTTCACTCCAGTACTTTGTTGACTATTGCATCTTTGTACTAAAGAAGAACGGCTGCTTTTTCTGTTGATCCTGAAATTCGGCTGCCACATCTCAGTTTTCTCTGTCAACCCATGTGCCTCTGTCTGTAGGTACAACTACCACTTATCAACGGCTAATTAGCAGAACATCCGTTGAAGCTTTCATCCGTTAATGACTTCATCCGTTGAAGGATGTTATCCGTTGAAGCTTTCATCCGTTGATGCATTTATCCGTTGATGCTCTCATCCGTTGAAGGATGTTATCCGTTGAAGCTTTAGAGACATCCGTTGAAGCTTAGCTTCTCATCCGTTGAAGGTCTTTAAGTCATCCGTTGATACCACTTCATTTATACAAAATTACAAGGCATGAAATATTTACAATTGGCCTTCCTATCTGCATATCATCTAGTAGTCAACATGACTTATAGTTTCTCTCAACTTCTAAGAATTACATTTTAAATACAGAGACTGAAATATGCTACAATACTAGACTTATTTCTAAGTAAAGCTACACCATCAACGGATAGCCAAAGTGGTCTTATCCGTTGAGGCTACTGACACTAAATTTCTACTTAAGTATTTTGTTAAACATATCATCAAACTAATGCACATATATTCCTAACAATCTCCCCCTATTTATGTCTATAAGAATTGTAGGCATAAATTCAGGGTTAACTTGATGATAACAAAACACTTAACAAATATTTGAATTGAAACTAAGTAGAAATATAAAAGTGCTGCAAAAGTGTATGTACTAGGAGGTAATTGAAGATTTACAGTATTTCCAAGGGTGCTCCTCTAGCCTGAGCAAATCATTATTTTCTTCTTTGTTCCCTGGTTTTCTTTCCTAGCCCTTTGTCATTTTCCTCAAATTGGAGTTGGAGTTGTCTGAAGAATTCAGCTTCATCTTCATCACTGATATCCAACTTAGATTGCATTTCTTTGAGAGTTTCATTGCTGGCAATCTTGAGTTGGTCTTCAAGTCTGAAAAATCTTCTGACTCCTTTGTCATCTCTAAATTCCATCAACCAATGAGGTGATTTGTGAATTTTAGTTCCCCTTTCTTGTATGAGTAAGGTTCTGGGCAAAGCATTTGGTTCCCTCCAAGTCTTCCTTATGTTGGCAATCTTGTTGAGAATTTCAGTCTTGGCTGTTCTGGTAAAGCCAGAATCCTTTTTGATGGCTGAAAAGACTCTGATCAAGGTAGAGTAGCCTTCATTTAGAATCCTGTAGAGAGGCCATGTTCTTTCCCCAGCTCCCTTATATCTGAAAACCAATCTCTCTGGTAGCTGTCTGTAGGCAGCTATTCCCCTTACTTCCTCCAGCTCATCCAGATAGAGATTAATGTCTGAAGCTTCTTTTATGTCACAGATGTGAACATAATCATCTTTAGAAATGGGTGGCTTAGGGTTAGGTTTTTGTTTTTGAGTGAATTTCTTAGAGGTTAGGGGAGGTGTAGATTTAGATTTTCTTTTCTGTTTCTTTGGTAGTGGTAGAGTGGTTAAAAAGGTAGGCAATGTGATGTTGTCCCAATCAATAGGTTCCTCTTTTGGAATGATTGGTTCACCATGGATATTTATAGAGGGATCAGCAACAAAAGGTTTAGGTATGGAAGGTAGTGGTTTAGATATAGATTTGGTATCTTCAGGGTTATCTTCACTCCTTCTGTGTGCCTTGGCCTTTCTTCTGTTTCCCTTCTGCCATTCCTCTCTTTCTTCCATATTTTCACCAAATATGCTCCCAAGAACCTCATCTAAGTTAGCAATCTTTTCTTCACCCCTGACTTCAATTCCTTTCATTTCTTCAACTTGGCTTGACTTTAGCTGTTTTTCAAGCTTTGCTTGTGCTCTTTTGTCAGCCTTGAGTTTTACAGCTTCTTTCTTCAACCTTCTGGTTTCTTCCCTTTTGGCCTTTAGAAATTTGGGATGTCCTTGCATCACACAGATACTCTTTCCCTCTCTATAGATAAAGGCCATGTCCATTCTCTCACCCTTGTCCTTGGTCTCCTTCTTCTTTATGATGCTTGCACTTAGAACTTTGTCTCCATCAGGTTTTGGAAGAGGAAAGTCTACTTCCTGCATCTGAGCAAAGTCTAGGGGATTCTTTGTGGAGTCCATACTGGATCTAGTGTTAGGCTTTAGAACCATAGGTTTTAAATTCTTGAAAGAAGTCTCTCCAACCTTATTTCTCCCTACTGGCTTGAGCTCCATGTTGATTGGTTCAATCTTTGTGCTAAATTTCACAGATGTTGATTTATTTTGTGTAGAACCAAACACCAATTGCAACCTTTCATCAATTCTCCTCCATTGTTCTTTCATTTGTATTTCAGCTGCTGCTAGCTGAATCAAATCAATTCCATCAGGTTTTCCCTTGATTTGAATGATTGGAGAGGTAGTGATGGCAGGAACTAGCACTTTAGATATCTGAATCTTTGTAGAGGGCTCTCCTTCCCCTTCCCTTTTATTCTCCCCCTTTTTGTTATCATCAAGGAGAGGGGTCAAGCCTTGTGCTTTTGCCAGCTGCATTAGGAGATTGGTTTGAGATTGTTGGTTGAGAAGAAGGGTGGCCACAGAATCTTCAATTCCTTGAACTCTGTCTTCCAACTTGGCCAGCCTTTGTTCAGTAACTGATTCCTTTTTCAATCTCGAAACCAAGTCCTGCAAAGTACCATAGGGCATGACTGAATCCAATTTTTTTGAAGTGAAGGATTTCAAGTCAGCAATATCTTTCCTGAGATCATCTAGACTCATATCTTGCTTTACTTTCTGCAACTTCATGAGATGCAGTGAGTCCAGGTGAGCTTGGAGGATAGCCTTGATATTTGCATTTGAAGTGTTCTGAATGGCCTGTTGAATAGTGATGATTTGTTTGACCAAGTGGACATTGAATTCACCTGTTCTATGCTCCTTAGTCAAGGCCCATTCAGGTAGATTAGGAATGGAATTAGGGTCTTCATCTCCCCCTATGTTCATGCTTCCATCAGAAGAAATAGAGTCATCATCATCAGAATTTACTCCAAATTCCTCAGATGGCTCACCAGCTGTAGAAGGCATCCTGTTAATAGCAGCTTTATCCCTTTGAAGAGATTCTGTTGAGTGCACTAGATGTAGTGTCCTCTCTGCCTCCTCATTGCCCTGAGCAGCCAACAGTTGATAGGCTGTCACAGGATGAGTAAAAGTGTCAGCATCCAAGGAAATGTTATCAATTACAGCTTTGTAATGTTGCTGAAATTGTCTTTCCTTTTCAGCATCATCCACAATCATTGACTCATGAGCAATGGCTGGTTCCACCCTTGTATCAACTGTACCTGCTTTTCTCTCTTTTTCTCTATGTTCTTGCATCAGGGGCTCCCCCTGGCTCACACATCTCACTCCCTCACCTTCACCTTCTAAGGTGGTACTCCACTCACTGACTTTTGCCATGCTGGAAGAAATAGCATGCATTTTTGTGCTCTCAATCTCTCCTTTTGCCTGGGAGCAACCCAGCCTCTCACTCAAATTTTCACTCCCTGCCCTCAATCCTAAAAGTGATTGCACAGTATTCATGTCTTCTACACTTGGAATCATTTCAGTTATTTGTGTAGAGACTATCAACGGATGTGGAATATCCGTTGAAGTTGAAACTGTTGTTATCAACGGATAACTGCTGTTAAGCTTATCCGTTGAAGAGCAACCACTTGTCAACGGATGAGTGATATCCGTTGAAGAAGGAAAAGAAGATGAAATTGAAAGTGATATAATTGTTGAATCTGTATAGATTGATTTGATATGTGTTGATACAGATCCTTCAATTATATCTGAAAGAATTTGCGGGTGATCCAACAAATCATCTAAAAGATGATGATCACCTGTATTTGAGTGGGGCTCCTCCCTGAGTTGTAAAGAGGGAGAATCAGGAATTGATGGGAATAACATATCCACATCCAGAGATGGTGAAGAAGTATTTGGTGATTGATGTGTAGTTATTGTGAGAGAATGGGGCTGTGACTCCACATTTATTGGAGTCACATCAAACTGAGTTTGAGAAGGCACAGAGACAGATGGATGTATCTGTGCAGTGTGTGCACCCTGTGTAGAAGATTGGGTTCTAGCCTTCTTCCTTCTAATAAAAGCTTTTGTAGGTGAGTGTTTGGCTTTAGTGTCCCTCCCTCTTTTGTTCTGTGTTCCTGGTTGGGAACTCTTTTCAATAGTAACATCCTTTTGGGAGGATGCTACTAGGGATGTGCTAGAAACCTTTTCAACCACCACAGCTTTTTGAGAAACTGGGGCTTGGCTAGCTTGGGAAGCACTCAACTCTCCTTCCTTATCCTGGGGGTTTCTTTGATGTTCACCCCTCCCCTCACCACTCACACCCTGTTCACTTCCCTCAGGGTTAATGGTTGTTGTTACAACTGTTGTCTTTTGAGAAACAACAGAGGTGGTTTTCTTTGTCTTGGATTTTGAAAGTTTAGATTTGGTGACCTTGGTAGAAATCTGTTGGGGCATTGACACAGATTTCATGGCCACACTAGAAGATAAAGAAATAGAGGGGTTGGAAGAAGTAGGAGTTGTAGAAGCAATTACCTCACCTACCTGGGGTGCATTCATGATTGGTAAATATACCAATTGCACACTGCTGTTTAGATCCATTCTCTTCAAGTCTGCAAGAACTCTTTTCTCTTGTGCCCAGCACTTGAGTTTATTATTCTCATTGATTATGACTAAACCTTCAGCAACATGGTTAGCCAATAACATAAAGAATCTAGCATAATAGATGTTATTAGGTCTATTAGCTTTGTTACCTAATCTAGTACCTAATTCTAGCATCACATAGTTGCTAAAGTTAAAGTACCTATCAGAAACAAGCATATAGAACATATTAACAAGAGATGAAGTTATGGCATCAAAATTACTAATTTTCCCAGAGAAAACCTTTATGAAGGCATCCCCAAGAAAACTCCATTCTTTCCTAAGGCCTTTTCGTCTAATACCCCCTAAATTAGCAGAGTTAAGAGAGTAACCTATGGAATCTAACATGCTGGATACATCACTATCAGTGTGTGGTGTCATGGCATTGTTCTCAGGTAATTTAAAACATGCTTGTAAGTCATCACAGTTAATACAGTGATTTTTACCTTTGAGAGTGAAGGAGATAGTCATATCCATGGAGTTGAACTCAGCAGTTGTCCAAATCTCCTCAACTACTTCACAGAAAATCGTTGGGGCTTCCAGCATTGCATAGCTAAGTTTACAGTTTTTGATGAAGTCCATCATTTTGTGATAATCTGAGTGGGCTTCATTCTTTTCTACCAGAGCTATGAAATTGTTCTTCTCGTAGATGAACCCAGATTGAGACATAATCTTCACGACTGGTGCCATTGTTGTGAGTAGAAATTGCAGAGAATAACTTGAAGGTTTTGCAGAGAGAAAATGGTAAATGCTTGAAATTCTAAGAAAGCGTAAAGTAATAATGAACAATCAGAAGGGCTTATATGCTTTCAAAGAAAAAGAAATAAATAAAGGATTAATCAATAAGTAGGTGTTAGTGAATTTCAGCCGTTTAAGAATAAACTGTAAGTATTCTAATAACTACCTTTAAAACCAATACATACAGATGTATGTATGGTATCAACGGTTAAGAAAATAGAATCAACGGCTGTGAAACACCTCAAACGTCTGATGTGACATTTCAACGGATAATGTAAATTGTCATCCGTTGAAAGGTACTTCAGCTTTATCCGTTGACGGATAAAAGTTCCAGAGATATACTTGTCTTTCAACGGATAATGAATATCCGTTGATAGAGCAATTTTGACTTTCAACGGATAGGGAACATCCGTTGATGGAATAAACTTTGTTAAAAGTCAAATTTGTTCTAGCAACTAATATATTTCAGGCTTCTCATCAAATTGCAAAGAAGACATGAATTTTAAGAGTAATTAAGCATACCTAGCTCACTTACCAATCTTGTGAATGTTGATTCATCAAGTGGCTTGGTAAATATGTCAGCAATTTGTTGTTCACTTGGAACAAAATGTAGTTCCACTGTACCATTCATGACATGCTCCCTAATGAAGTGGTACTTGATATCAATGTGCTTGGTCCTTGAGTGCTGTACAGGATTCTCTGTTATGGCTATGGCACTTGTGTTGTCACAGAAGATAGGTATTCTATCAACATGAAGTCCATAATCAAGGAGTTGATTCCTCATCCATAACATTTGAGAACAGCAACTTCCAGCAGCAATGTATTCAGCCTCAGCTGTAGAAGTAGAGACTGAATTTTGCTTTTTGCTAAACCATGATACAAGCTTGTTTCCCAGGAATTGGCAGGAGCCTGTTGTACTTTTCCTGTCTATTTTGCAACCTGCATAGTCTGCATCTGAATAACCAATTAGATCAAAGCCAGATTCTCTAGGATACCAAATTCCTAAATTTGGTGTACCCTTGAGATATCTGAAAATTCTCTTGATAGCAATTAAGTGAGACTCCCTAGGATCAGCTTGAAATCTAGCACACAGACATGTAGCAAACATTATATCTGGTCTGCTAGCAGTTAAATATAAAAGTGAACCAACCATGCCTCTATAACTTGTAATGTCCACAGACCTTTCAGTCTTATTTAATTCAAGTTTGGTGGCAGTGGCCATGGGAGTTTTTGCAGATGAGCATTCCATTAAGTCAAACTTCTTTAAAAGATCATAAATATATTTAGTTTGACTAATGAAAATTCCATCACTAACTTGTTTAACTTGTAAACCAAGAAAATAGGTTAGTTCTCCCATTAGGCTCATTTCATATTTACTTTGCATTAGCTTAGCAAACTTTTTGCAAAGTTTATCATCTATAGAGCCAAATATTATGTCATCTACATAAATTTGAACAAGTATACTAGAGCCATTAACATCCCTAAAGAAGAGAGTTTTATCAACAGTACCTCTAGTGAAGTGATTCTCCAAAAGAAATTTTGATAAGGTTTCATACCAGGCTCTAGGTGCTTGCTTCAGTCCATAGAGTGCTTTCAACAGATAATACACATAGTCTGGAAAATTTGGATCTTCAAATCCTGGAGGTTGACTTACATAGACTTCTTCCTCTAATTTCCCATTTTGAAATGCACTCTTGACATCCATTTGATAGACTTTGAAATTGGCATGGGCTGCATGGGCTAGAAATATTCTGATGGCTTCAAGTCTTGCAACAGGAGCATATGTTTCATCAAAATCTATTCCCTCTTGCTGAGAATAGCCTTTAGCAACCAGTCTGGCTTTATTCTTTATGATAATGCCATTTTCATCCATCTTGTTTCTGAATACCCACTTTGTGTCAATAGGACTCTTGTTCTTTGGTTTGGGTACCAGCTTCCAAACTTGGTTTCTCTCAAATTGGTTTAGCTCTTCCTGCATAGCTAATATCCAATCTGGATCCAATAGAGCTTCTTCCACTTTCTTAGGTTCCTCCTGAGATAGAAAACTACTGTACAGACATTCATCTTGAGTAGCTCTTCTTGTTTGCACTTTAGATGATGCATCACCAATGATCAGTTCAAAGGGATGATTCTTGGTCCATTTCCTTTGTGGTGGAAGATGTGCTCTAGATGAGGTGGCCTCAGTATTGTCATGATGTGAGACAGAGTGTTGACTAGTTGAAACTCCCCCTGAGTTGTTGGTCCTTTGCAGGGAACTTGGAGTTCTATCAACTGATGATGTAAATCGATTATCCGTTGATGAACTATGATCAACGGATGCTTCATTTTGTACTTCAACGGATGGTGCACTATGTCTTTCAACGGATACTGCATTGCTTCTATCAATGGATGCAGTATTTTGTGCATTATCCAGGGGCATGTTTTGAATCCCTTTTGAAGTGTCATCTCCATCAGTCTCCTCTTCACTATCATCACAATATATCTCAATATTGTCAAATTTGAGTCTCTCATTATGTCCCTCATCTGTTAGTCCATCAATCTTTTTATCATCAAACACAACATGCACAGATTCCATAACAATGTTGGTTCTTAGATTGTAGACCCTATAAGATTTTCCAGCTGAATAACCAACAAATATTCCTTCATCAGCCTTTGCATCAAACTTCCCTTTATGGTCAGATTGATTCCTCAGTATAAAGCATTTACATCCAAAGACATGAAGAAAGTTTAGAGTTGGTTTTCTTCTCTTGAACAACTGATAGGGAGTCATGCCTTTAGCTTGATTGATCAAAGAAATATTCTGAGTGAAGCAGGCACAATTAACAGCTTCAGCCCAGAAATATGTTGGTAACTTTGATTCTTCAAGCATTGTTCTGGCAGCTTCAATTAAAGATCTGTTCTTTCTTTCAACAACCCCATTTTGCTGAGGTGTTCTTGGAGCTGAGAACTCATGCATGATTCCATTTTCTTCACAGAACAGCCTTAATGCCAAATTCTTGAACTCAGTTCCATTGTCACTCCTGATATTTCTAACCTTCAAGTCAGGATGATTGTTGACTTGCCTGATGTGATTGATAATGATTTCACTTGCTTCATCCTTTGATCCAAGAAAACAGACCCATGAGAACTTAGAGAAATCATCTACAATCACTAAGCAATATCTTTTTCTTGCTATTGACAATACATTGACTGGTCCAAACAAATCCATATGTAGCAGCTGTAATGGTTCATCAATTGTTGTTTCAAGCTTCTTCTGAAATGATGCTTTCCTTTGTTTGCCTTTCTGACAAGCATCACACAGACCATCCCTTGAGAATTCAACAAGAGGAATTCCTCTTACTAAGTCCTTTTTGACTAGATCATTCATTGTTTTGAAATTCAAATGGGATAGCTTCTTGTGCCATAGCCAACTCTCAACTGAACTTGCTTTGCTGAAGAGACAAGTAATAGATTCTGCATCTGTAGAGTTGAAGTCAGCTAAGTACACATTTCCTTTTCTAACTCCAGTTAGAACCACTTTGTTGTCTTCCTTACTAGTGACAACACAGGCTTCAGAATTGAAGGAAACTGTATTCCCTCTATCACATAGTTGACTGATACTCAGTAAGTTGTGCTTGAGACCATCAACTAATGCAACTTCTTCAATGATGACATTCCTTGTTGAAATCAAGCCATATCCCATAGTAAACCCTTTGCTGTCATCTCCAAAGGTTATGCTGGGGCCAGCTCTCTCTTTAAACTCTGTGAGCAGGGAGAAATCTCCAGTCATGTGTCTTGAACAGCCACTGTCCAAGTACCATAGATTTCTTCTATTTTCCTGCACACCACAAAATCAATCAATTTGATTTTGGTACCCAAGTTTCCTTGGGTCCATTCTTGTTAGCCTTTCTCCTAGACTTCATTCCTCCTGCATCTTTAGACTTAGGTGAGTTTGAGTCAACCTTGGTCTTAGATGTGGTTGGTTGAGGTGTAGGGTTAGTCACAACATTATCCATCACATTTATAGAATTATTAGGCATGGATTGTGCATACATGTTATTCCACATTGGCATATTGTATGGCATTTGAGGCATACTGAATGCAGCAAGATAAGGATTGTTAAAATATGGCATGTTTGCAAAATGTGCATAAGGATTTTGTTGAGACATAACAGGCATAGCATGTAGAGGTGATACAGACATGTTAGGCATGGAAGAGGGTACAGTTATGGGAGATTTCTTAATAGATTTACAGTTAGCAGATAGATGATTAACACTACTACAATGCACACAGCTTTTTCTAGGAGCATACTTGTCAGGTGTGTAATTGTTATGTTTGTTAACTCCTACCTTCCCATTTCTGTTGGATTTCCTTTTGGATTCCTTTTTATCCTCAACCATCTTGAGCCTATTGTTTAACTGTTCTAAGGTCATGTGCCCTACATTCACCTTTCTGACATCTTTGGATGTGCTTGCTCCTTCTTTGACAAAGTTCTTTGAAGTTGAACCAAACTTTTTGTTGAGTTTCTTTAGATTTTCTCTTTTAGAAACATCTGCCTGTTTTAATTGAGGAACCTTCAACGGATGTTCCTTTTCTTCCTTCAACGGATAACTTTCATCATCCGTTGATTCCACATCCGTTGACAGTCCATCAATTAATTCCAGTTTCTTTTTATTTTTATCCCAGGCAGTTTTACAGAATGATTCAATTCCTTGGACTTTGGCAATTTGAGCACTTACATCCCTAGATGTTTTCCAGGCTTTAATCACCTCTTGCTCTTTCTCTAATTGATTGGAAAGTATTTCTACTTTCTTAACAGATTCAGCTAGTTCATTTTCAACAGATATACAATGCAATTTGGTTTTCTCTAGGTCAATCAACTTATTTTCTAACACAGTATTTCTATTACTTAAAAACAGATTGTTCTCTTTGATCCTACTATTTTCTTTAGCAAGAGATTTAAGAGACACACGCAAATGATACAATTCAGTAGACATGTCATTGAAAGCATCATTGCACTCTTCTTTAGTAAGCTGTGTTAAATCAGTAGTGATTACCTGATTGCTTGATGAACTAACTTCGTTTTCTTCAGAATCAGCCATGAGAGCAAGGTTGACATAATCCACATCTTCATCCTCTTCATCTCCATCAGCTGCCCAGTCCTTTTCTTGAGTAATGAAAGCCCTTTCCTTCTGTTTGAGTAGATCAAAATATTTCTTTTTGTAATCTACTTGTTCAAATTTCTTCTTTTCAGAGGTTGGCTTTCTGCACTCACTTGCAAAGTGTCCACTTATACCACAGTTAAAACACTTGAACTTGGATTTGTCCACCATGTTCTTATAGGGTTTAGTGGCTCTAGTGTTTTTCCTGAACTTCATCTTTGCAAATCTCCTGGACAGAAATGCAAGATGCTCATCAATACCATCAGAGTCATCTTGACTGGAGTTGTCTTCATTTTCAGCAACTTGCTCTTTACCCTTGTCTGATTCTGGATTTCTTACACCATCTTTGGAGCTTGATGTAGATCTCACAGTTTCTTTTCTGCATTCTTTCTCATTTTCAGCTACCAATGCAACTGAACCTCCTTTCTTTCTCCCCCTCTCCAATACCTCATCCTGTTCCAACTCTAGTTCATAAGTCTTCAAGATTCCATATAATCTTTCAAGAGTAAAGTCCTTATAATCCTGAGAGTTTCTTAAGGAAACAGTCATGGGTTTCCATTCCTTTGGTAAGGATCTCAAAAATTTAAGATTTGAATCCTTCACCTGGTACACTCTACCATACAGCTTCAGTCCATTCAACAGCTTTTGGAATCTATTAAATGTGTCATTTAAAGATTCATTCTCTTCAAAATGAAAGTACTCATACTGTTGAATGAGAAGCTGCATTTTGTTCTCTTTTACTTGTTCTGTACCTTCACACAGCAACTGAACTGTGTCCCAAACCTCTTTGGCAGTTGAACAATTTATCACATTATCAAACATATCCTTGTCAAGACTATTAAACAAAATGTTCATAGCCTTCTTATCCTTGTGGACTTCTTCTGTGTCTTCCATTGTCCATTCTGCTCTAGGTTTTGGAATGGATTGACCAACAGCAATTGTGGCCGTAGCAACTGTGGCTACTTTGTGGGGAATGTGAGGACCATTCTCAATGCAGTTTACATAACCTTCATCTTGGGAGAGTAGATGAAGGTGCATTTTCACCTTCCAGTGGTGATAACTGTCTTTGTCAAGAACTGGGATCTTTACTCCAATATCCTTCTTACTCATCTTTGTTAGATTCCAAGATCTTTAAACTCTTTGTGTGTCAAGAGCTTGCTCTGATACCAATTGTTATTCCTAGAGGACTAACAATGAGATTTACAGAAGGGGGGTTGAATGTAAATCTCAAAACTTTTTCAGGTTTTGAGAAGTTTATTAAAGCAGTGTGTTCTAGATGAACAAGTGTATGAATTGCTTTGAGCTAATGCAGACAGATATATATTCAAACACAAAATGTAAAGAACACAACAAACTTTAAAAACTTTTATGGTGGATTTGTTGTTCCACCAGAGATGGTATATTAGAAAATCTGTGTTCAACAATGTTGATCACAGCTGCATCCTAGTACAAACTAGATGAATTTTCTCTCAAGATATTTCTTAACAGCTCTGGAAAATCTCTCTCTAATTACTAGCTTCTTCTTGGTTTATATATTACCAAGTGTACAAGTGAAAAACAATATAAAATTACAATAGTAAAATAAGTTCTTCACTTGCTTCTTTTCCTGTTCACTCCAGTACTTTGTTGACTATTGCATCTTTGTACTAAAGAAGAACGGCTGCTTTTTCTGTTGATCCTGAAATTCGGCTGCCACATCTCAGTTTTCTCTGTCAACCCATGTGCCTCTGTCTGTAGGTACAACTACCACTTATCAATGGCTAATTAGCAGAACATCCGTTGAAGCTTTCATCCGTTAATGACTTCATCCGTTGAAGGATGTTATCCGTTGAAGCTTTCATCTGTTGATGCATTTATCCGTTGATGCTCTCATCCGTTGAAGGATGTTATCCGTTGAAGCTTTAGAGACATCCGTTGAAGCTTAGCTTCTCATCCGTTGAAGGTCTTTAAGTCATCCGTTGATACCACTTCATTTATACAAAATTACAAGGCATGAAATATTTACAATTGGCCTTCCTATCTGCATATCATCTAGTAGTCAACATGACTTATAGTTTCTCTCAACTTCTAAGAATTACATTTTAAATACAGAGACTGAAATATGCTACAATACTAGACTTATTTCTAAGTAAAGCTACACCATCAACGGATAGCCAAAGTGGTCTTATCCGTTGAGGCTACTGACACTAAATTTCTACTTAAGTATTTTGTTAAACATATCATCAAACTAATGCACATATATTCCTAACAACTACTTTAAGTGGTTTTGAAGCAAGAGTAGTTACTGGAAAGGAAGCTAGAGATAAAACTGGATTGGGAAGTGCTGATGAAAGAAGAGTACACAACACTACTGATGATCCAACTTCCTTGAGTGAACCAGGTATTGGAGCAACTCCTGAGAGATTGAATCAACTGGAATCTGTACAGATGGTTTACCATACCTACTTGAAAGAATACATCATGTTGTATTTCATGACAGATGGTAGGGTTTATCATATAAGACAAAATGCCATTCCATTGAAGTATTTTGAAGAATTGGAGCATGTATTATTCTTACTTCAAGTGGATGACAGAATAACAGAGACTGCTGCAAACTACTTAAAGGAACAGATTCAGAGACAGAAAAGACTTTATTCTGTTAAGTCTGACAGCAGATATGTTCCAAAGTACAGAAATCACAATGGTGATATTGTTGATATGAAGCCTAATACTGCACAGATCAGAACATATCTTGGTATTAAGGGGCTTGAATTCAATCTAGAGTCTAACAAAGCTTATGTCATAAGACTAGATCGGGAGTTGAGAAAAGCAAAGATTAATGATCTCAGAGCTGCAATATTTCAAACTGGTGAAGATACTGCAGAGCTTAAAGATGTCAAACGGAGAATGATTGATGAACTCAGATATGCTGAGAAATGTTTGTTGAAGAATTATCTCAGAACAACTCCTGACATCAGAGAGATCAGAAAATGATGAAGCCAAGTCGAAGATCTACAACTGCTTAAATTCTGATATTTATACAGGTTGAAGTTGTTATCAGAAGTTGAATTGGTAAAAACTTTAAGGACTGTAAGTTGTAGTTATCTTGTCTATTTCTCATGCATTTGTACTTAATGTTTTTGACATCATCAAATATCTGTTAAACTTGTATATTTTGTTAATTTACAAGTTGGGGGAGATTGTTAGATATATTTGATAATGTCATGGCTAATATGTTTTATGTTTAGATTTCAGATCTTATTTGAACAGAACAAATCAGTACTTAACTAATCAGTACTTATACTGGAAGTCAGAACTTAAGGTACTGGAAGTCAGAACTTAAGGGATATCAGTACTTATGTTATCAGGAGATAGATATCAGAACTTAAGTGCTGAAGGACGATCAGATAAGGACAGTAGCTGATTAAAGTTAAGAAGATCAAGATAAACATAAGAAGAGATATGCATGAAGAAGGAATTCCGTGAAGAATGGAATACTTGGAATAGAAGATATCTGATTGATATATTTTAGGAAGCAGAATTATATTCCATATCAATTAGCGAATATCTTGTAACTGTGTAGTATATAAACACAGAAATAGAGTTTACACTAGAGGTGTTATCATTATCGAGAATATTATTTATTATAACTCTAGAAGCTCTCGTGATATTTTGTTCATCACTGAGAGATAACAGTTCCAGATTGTAACAGAGTTTATTGTTTAAATAAAGTTTGTTTTCTGTTACATAAGTTCTTGAAGTTTGATTTGATTGTAATAAACACTGTATTCACCCCCTCTACAGTGAAAGTGTGACCTAACATTAACCGTTATGAATTTTAAGAAGGCTCTTTCTCCAATACTCTACCAACTGCCTAACCCACCTTACATAATTGTTTCGTAATCCAATTAGTCTTTTAAGGGCCTTAAACATGGTCTCAAAGTAAAGCGAAGGGTAAAGGTTCGTTCGCGAAATGCCATTACTTAAAATGGTCATTTCTCCTAAACCATACATCAGAACCAAGCGATCCACATATCAAAACGAAGCTTACGACACGATCTAGATAAACAAGGCAATGTTACAGATTGGTTGTTGAGTTTTCGGTCCTGAAAACTAAGAACACGCAGTTGAATAAAAATGGCCATTACGACGGCTATGTTTACGCGATTACCAATGTTTAAAATTAACCACCAACCAACTCATAACAATCAATTCAAAAAAAATTCACCTAAACCATACCACATTAGTCCATAACCTCCAAGTTTTTCAAATCAAACAACCACAATCTAGACCTATGAACTATAATCAAGCTTTAATTATCAAAACACTTCCAAATCAAACCAAACTACTAATAATCACAATCCATGCTTCTCATTTCACAAAACCAACCATTAAACTTACTAACAAATAAATTAAAGGCTAGGGATTGAAGTTTATACCTTCCTTGGTAAGTGTTAAGTTGTTAGGAAGCCTTAGGGAGCCTTAATCTAACCTCCTACAAGCTTGATCTTTCCAAAGAAATCAAGAACACAAAGTTAGGTTTTGAAGTTTCTAAACATCCGATTGAAAGAACTGTAAAAATGAGGGTCTTACCATGCTTATTTGGACGAGACTTGTGAACAAGAGTTGTAGGCCATATCAATACCTTTCCAACGAGCTATAAGACACAACATTTGAGTGAGTATTGAAGGAGATATGGCAGTTTGAAGTTGCTGGTATTGTTTTGGCCGAGAGCTTTTGTTCTTGGAAGCAAAAGTCAACTTCTAATTTTTGTGTTTTATGATATTTGCTTGGTTGCTTCTCCTTTTTGTCTTGGAAAATGTTTTAGCTTTTTACCATGGTAAATTTTACATGGCCCAAAATCATCCAACAAAACAAAACCCCTTGTCATGCTTATGTCATCCTGCTTGTGTCATCTATTTGCCACATGTCTTTGTCTTGTGGTTTGATGATGTCATAATACCTTGGATTCTTGTACAAGCTTATCTCTTGGTTGCGTATTTATTTTACGGTTCGCGTAACTTTCGTTCTCGTTCATCTTTTGAGGGATCATATTCGGGATCTTATTACTTGGGTTCCCCTAAACCTTTCTCAATATATTCCTTTTATGATCCTCTCTTATAATCTTTGAATTTAAATCCTTTTAATCATGTTACCTTATACTCAATTCTTTAGGTATCTGGTGGATTTTCTGGAAAAATTAAAGTGTTCGAATTTTGATTCTGACGATCTTTACATACACTCATTTACTTTATGGAATACTGTAAGGCATATGTCATAACCTATTTGTATATTCGAGGATTTAACTCAACTCAAATAAGAATGTAATAAGTAAATAGTGGATCTACCGTCAAAGAGATCTCGCTAAGTAACATATGTCAAAGGATACAGAAACAAGGTTCATCTACAGACTTGAGGAATTAATTCACTGGAAGAAGTTCAAGAAACTGATCAAGCCTCAGTGATACAAATCAAGATTGTGGATTTAATCAAGTGACAGAGATCTCGTCAGGGTATCAGATAATTACAAGGATTTAATCTGAAGAAAGTCAAGTATCAAAGTCAAGACATGAAGAAACATCATGGAAGTTAGTCACTCATGAACCAGACAGTACATCGAGTGTCAACATTGAAGTGGTGGAATTGATTCATAATTCTCAGCAATTTTCAGAAGATTTTCAGAAGAATGGTTGCTGCTCAAGATTAGTATTAATTCTCTATTAATTAATTAAGTCATATAATTTAATTAAGAAAATAAATTATATCTGCAAAGATTAATTTATTGATTAATTGAATTAATTGATTAATTAATTCTGAATTAATATTAAGGATTTTCAGAATTTCAATTGGATTAAAATTTGTTTTAAATCAGCAAGACAATTGAAAATGAACTAGCATGACAATCTGGATTGTCATACCGATTGTCATGCCAGGCCATTTTCAATAGTCTCACCGAAAGTTACACTGGGAGGAGGATTGTCTTGCCAGTTCATTCTGATAGTCTTGCTAGTTCATTCAATTGTCTCACCGAAAGTCTTGCTAGCTCAATGGATTGTCTTGCTAGCTCAGTGGATTGTCTTGCTAGCTCAATGGATTGTCTTGCCAGTTCAAGTAGGTCTGTTAATTGAATTATAAAGAGAGAAGCAGCAAAAGTCATTCTTCATCCTCCGAAAAATAGTTCAAGAACAAAAAAAACAGAAGCTGAAAAATATATCATTCCTTCTCTGCTAAATTCAAGATCACAATTTCTAGCTAGTAAAGTTAAATCCAAACCACTAGAAATCATTATCTTGTTCTTGTGTAACTATCTAGCGGATCAAATCCCTAGAACTTAATCTTAAATTGCGTTTAGCATTTGAATCTTTTTATTACAAAAATAGAAAAAGTTCATGTCGAATTTATTCTAAATTTGTGATAATTAATTTGAGATTAATCCATTGTAATCGATACCGTTGTTGTAACACCTTTCAATTTTAATAATATTTTTATTTAACTTGAATTTTGTTTCAATTTTTTATTCCGCACTAAATTCGATTATTCGGTATTGTTTGTATTCAACCCCCCCCCTTCTACAAACACGTTGGGACCCAACAATTGGTATCAGAGCCTTCTGATTAACGAACAAATCAAGATCCTAGACTTTTGTGATTTTTCAACTCCTTGAATTTTTATTTATTCAAAAATTCACAGTGACTTCACAAAAAGTTGGAACTGTTAAAATTCCACTATTTGATAAAGAAAATTATATCATGTGGAAGAAGAAGATGCTCTTGTTTTTACAAGTTGCAAATCCCAAATATCTGAACTTGTTAAAGAAGGGTCCAAAAACTCCGATGGTTATTGAACCAGAGGTGATAGAAAATGATGTTGTGATTACCAAAGCTAGAACCTATGCAAAAGAGCCTGAAGATTTTACTCCTGCTGAAAAGGAAGAAGCCTCCTTGGATGCCAGCCTTCAATTAATTTTAATTGATTCCCTTGATCCCTTGATGAACAGACATGTGATGAACTGTAAAAATTCCAAACACATGTGGGAAACTATTGAGGTGATTAATGGAGGAATTACTGAAGTGTTTGAGAGGTACAATGCGTTGATCAACAACCAGAACATAAATGGAAAATATTATTCAATCAGGGAGGTCAACAAAAAGTTCCTTTTAACACTGCCAACTCATCTTGAACATAGAATCACTACCATAAGAGAAGCTAGAGATCTGAGTGAGATTTCTTTGGATAGACTCTATGGTGTGTTAAAAACCTATGAGTTGGAGCAGATTCAGCAGAAGGAAGTCTACGGGAAAGATAGAGTGGTCAGCACATCTACTGCTCTTGTAGCTGAAGGTCAACAACAACAACAATCTCAACAGTTGGAGAGAATGGTACAGTTTTCCAAGGCTGAGGAAAATGTGTTAGTAGCAGAATATGATCCTCATCCTTAAAATCAATCCAGTGATGATTTTTATTCCTTGGAAGAGCTGGAGCAATTGGAAGATGAGTCAATGGCCCAAATCGTCAAGAGATTCTCCAATGTCAGATTCAAGAGAAATCCCAAGTTCAAGTACAAGTCCAACTACAACAGATTCCAGACAGGTGGATCTTTATCCTCTAACACCAGTAGTGGTGGATACAAAACAGGGATGGCTGATCGGAGCACCATTAGATGCTATAACTGCAATGAGTTGGGACACTTTGCCACAGAATGCAGGAAGCCAAAACAAGTGAGGAAGAACTCTTATGATTCAAATCAGAAGAGTAACTCTGAAAGGGCTACCCTGGCAAAGGGAAGAAGCTGGGATGATATTTATAGTGAAGATGAAGAAGATGAAAATCTTGCTCTTATGGCTATTGATGGAAAAGCTTCATCGTCAAGAAAAGAGGTAAAATTTACTGATGCTGAATTAGTTTATCATCTAGGAGGTTCCTTAGATTGTGCTCGTCGTGATAATGAACTGTTAAGTCAGCAGATCAAAGACCTTGAGAAAGAGGTCAATGAATTAAGACTTGTGCACATAAATCAAGACAAGTTAAAAGAACAAGTATCTTTTCTAGAGAATAGAGTTAACTGTTATAGACAACTCGAAACTATTCTCAAAGATAAGATCACCGGTCTTGAGACTAAGGTTAGAGCCTAATTCAATTCTTGTTCAAAGGCTAAAGAGTTCTACAGTAAGCAAGCTGTTAATCAAACATCTGGAATAGGTTATGATTACAATGCTGCTATTGGAGAATTAAGCATAAACTCCCCTCCTCATGTCTGTGCTAAAGGTAGAGAAGTACCACATGTGCTTAAGGGTGTTGATGAACCCCTCTATAAAAGATCAATTGCTGAACCATTTGATACGACCTCCTCTATTATTCAAGAAGAAATGTGTGTTGAAGATCTTGCTAATGAGAAGGTTGTTTCCAAGTCAAGTGTGTCGAAAGTTCCGGTCAAAGTTGTGAAAGCAACTGAGACTAACTCAGACACACATGAGTTGGATAACAAAACTGCCATGTCTACCATGCATAATATGCCTGTTGTTAATCCCTCTCATAAAGCATGTGGTGTTGCTAATTGTATGTCTTGTGCTTTTAATTTGATGTATGCTTATTTTAATGGTAAGCATGTTTCTAGTGATAAGACTACTCCTCGTTAGCATGTGAATAATAGGAAGCATGATAGGTCTAAGACTGCTAGTCCTTCTAAGGCTAGAAAGGAGACATTTGTGCCTAAGCCTAAACAAAAATTTGTTAAGGCTGTTTACAAGGTCAAATGTTCAGTCATTGAGAAAGTTGAGACCATTAAAGTTAAGAATGTTGTTTTGCCTGACAAAGGTCAATTCTACAAGTATGCCGGCCCCAACCAAGTTTGGGTTCCAAAGAAGGTCTAATCCATTTGAAGTGCAGGGCAGTAAACAGGTGGAACCGGTAGTGTGGATTCTTGATAGTGATTGTCAAGACATATGACCAGAGATAGAGCCCTGCTATCAAATGTGGTTGAGAAAGCTGGCCCACTGGTTACCTTTGGAGATAACATCAAAGGTTTATATGAGGGATATGGCTGTTTGTAAGCTGGTAATGTTATCATTGAAAATTTGTATATTGTGCTAGGTTATTATCAGGAAGCAGTATCTAACATATAGCACCAGTGACGAGACTTGAGAATATTACGACATATCACGCACCTGATGCACATTACACTTGGAATTGGACTCTAGTAAGTTGTGTACAAGTGTACTCCTGGTTGGTGAGTCAAAAGAGGAAGTCAATGCACCATAGTTCATGGACTTTGCAGTTGCAGATCTATTGGACTATGCAATCTCTTCTTCACAATCTCACTTCAGGTTCGTATGAACTAGTGTACTACTCAAGCAATCGTCAAGAACATGGTATGGCACTCTAACTGAAGTTACAGTTTAATATGAACTAGTAGAGTCGTCATATCAATAACTCTCTTATTACTAGGCACAAACATATTGTTTTATATGTGCAGTGAGTTTTAGGAGAAAATCAAACTTCTTTCTACATTAGTGATTTCTTATTTCATTAAAATCTTTTGAAATCACTAGTGTACATCATTTCTCTCAAAAGATTAAATGTATAATTTTCATTCATTATAGATCTTAAGTACATTTTATCTCTCTATTGCCATATGTTCTGTGATACAGGTTTAGTCTCCAATGGCTTTCTTTCATTGACAGTCATGAGGTTGAAAACCCACAACATCTATCCCAGACTGTAAAGAAAAACACAAAAACAGAACCAACCAACACTCTCTTACCACTAAAATGGAGTATGAGTGAGTGTGAGGGAGATAGTGCCTTAGTGCACCACATAAGGAAGGTTCTGTAGTCAACCCAGTAGCTCTGTCTCCTACAAAGATGAGTAGTATTTTAAACCGAGACAACTGCAAGCCCCCATACATCTTCTCAAAAAGATGTAATGGCTGAAAAGGCACAAAAATAGTTACTAGATTCATTCTCTCAACAGGGTGCGTCTATTGAAATTTTCCTGTCGGCAAGGCATCCGATGTAGTGTCACCACTTCAAACATAAACAATTCTTGATGCACAAGGAAAGGTTACACACACAAAGGATGAGTTGACGGAAACAAGAGTTTCGACCGTTTTAAGGTCAGATTCGATTGTTCAAGGTTCGTTAATGGACCAATTGCCTTTACAGGTGTTAGGAGAAGATACTGATCCAAAAGCCATATGTCAGTGGTCAGTGTCTACCTCCCCAGGCTTAAATCCCCTGGATGCATCTGCGGATAGTGGATCTGACATAGGTGCAGATCGGCAACTTGTTGACAATGATTTAGATATTACCTGATGAGTCACAAGGAAATGTCTTCACAGACATTAGATGGGAACTTTGATCTTTATGCTAAATTCGTTGGATCATTGTTTACCTTCCCAGAATTCAAATCTGGAACCCTAAAAGGGAAACTAGCAACTTATAGATTATGACTCAGATTCATCTGACGAGTTTAACAAGGATGGGGATTTGCGAACTCCCATTGCACCACATGTGACCTCCTTAAGGATGGCTAAGGTGATTTTCCTTGCAGGTACAGTTGAATGTTGGAGCTATGAGAAGAGTGATACACTTGTGAGATTGAGTGTAAACACGAGTGGAGAGAAGAGTGAAACACATGTGAGGTACACTAAACAGAATCACACACTCACAGTGAGGAAGAAAGAGAAACTACTTGTTATTTCTTTTCCAACCAAGTGAAATATGAGAACTCCTTTAGACAACGGCATATATTCCTTCTCTAAGGGGGAGATAAAAGATTTAGTAATAGTTTGGAGGATTCCTCAACTAAGGGGGAGAAATAGCAGGGAGGAAGAAAAAGATCCTACATATGTACACTACACCACACCATTGTTATTTGTAACTACGGATCCTATTGTACGGGAGAGGTGGTAAACACAAGGTGATTTCCCAGTAAGGGAAGAAGCTATTTTCCAAAAGGGGAGTACCATTGGTTTTTATCTGTGGATCCTATTGTACGGGAGACGTGGTAAACGAAGGTGATCTTCTTTAATCAGTTGATTCTCATAGGGGGTGAAGCAAAAGAGATATGTGCTTCTCAACAGGAAATGTGGTTGTACAAAAGAAGATGAAACTACTTGAAGATACGTTCAGTCTAGAGGAACATATATTTGGAATCTGGAAAATGTTAAATGTTATCCAGAACTGTTCTGCTATTTACTTTGCATTTCTGTTTATATCTTTTTCTTATTTGTTAGTTGAGTTATCCTCTAGGTATTTGTTGTTATTGTCTAACAAACAAATAGGGGGAGATTGTAAGGCATCTATCATAGCCTATTTGTATATTCGAGGATTTAACTCAACTCAAATAAGAATGTAATAAGTAAATAGTGGATCTACCGTCAAAGAGATCTCGCTAAGTAACATCTGTCAAAGGATTCAGAAACAAGGTTCATCTACAGACTTGAGGAATTAATTCAATGGAAGAAGTTCAAGAAATTGATCAAGCCTCAGTGATACAAATTTAGATTGTGGATTTAATCAAGTGACAGAGATCTCGTCAGGGTATCAGATAATTACAAGGATTTAATCTGAAGAAAATCAAGTATTAAAGTCAAGACATGAAGAAATATCATGGAAGTTAGTCACTCATGAACCAGACAGTACATCGAGTGTCAACATTGAAGTGGTGGAATTGATTCATAATTCTCAGTGATTTTCAGAAGATTTTCAGAAGAATGGTTGCTGCTCAAGATTAGTATTAATTCTCTATTAATTAATTAAGTCATATAATTTAATTAAGAAAATAAATTATATCTGGAAAGATTAATTTATTGATTAATTGAATTAATTGATTAATTAATTCTGAATTAATATTAAGGATTTTCAGAATTTCAATTTGATTAAAATCTGTTTTAAATCAGCAAGACAATTGAAAATGAACTAGCATGACAATCTAGATTGTCATACCGATTGTCATGCCAGGCCATTTTCAATAGTCTCACCGAAAGTTACCTGGGAGGAGGATTGTCTTGCCAGTTCATTCTGATAGTCTTGCTAGTTCATTCAATTGTCTCACCGAAAGTCTTGCTAGCTCAATGGATTGTCTTGCTAGCTCAATGGATTGTCTTGCCCATTCAAGTAGGTCTGTTAATTGAATTATAAAGAGAGAAGCATCAGAAGTCATTCTTCATCCTCCGAAAAATAGTTCATGAACAAAAAAAAAGCAGAAGCTGAAAAATATATCATCTCTTCTCTGCTAAATTCAAGATCACAATTTCTAGCTAGTAAAGTTAAATCCAAACCACTAGAAATCATTATCTTGTTCTTGTGTAACTATCTAGCGGATCAAAATCCCTAGAACTTATTCTCAAATTGCGTTTATGTAATAACCCCAATTTTTTTGGAAATTTTTGAAACCCTTATGAATAGTGATTTTGCAGATTATGCTGAATGAGAAAACTTTTCATGCCACACTATGTAGGGGTTTTGTTATTGATATTCTGAGATTTTATTAGTACTCTCTCTATATGGTATATAAGTGTATGTAAAGATCGTCAGAATCCAATTCCGAACACTTTGATTTTTTCCGGAAATCCACTAGATACGGAAAGAATTGAGTATAAGGTAATAGGATAAAAAGGATTTAAATAAAAGGATTATAAGAGAGGATCATAAAAGGAATATAATGTATTGAGAAAGGCTAAGGAAACCCATGTAACAAGATCCCGGGTATGATCCCTCAAACGAGAAACGAGAACGAAAGTTAAGCGAACCGTATAACAGATCAGCGGTCATTAGGCAAACAATTAGGAAGTTAATCAAGGAGGTTAGGGATGATGAGGTCATCCAACCAATAAGAAGAGGGCAAGTAAGGGATGATGACATCACCAAGTGACATAAGCATGACATAAGGGGAAGGAGGTGTGGTTGATTTAAAACCACACAAAGTTCAAGGTTGAAAAGGTAATTAACCAAAATAAATCAAAAGAAAATCAACCAACCAAAACGAAACAAAGCAAAACACAAAATCATTTTCTTCTTCAACCAAGGAGCTCTCGGCTTTTCTTCATTTCAAGAAGAAGAAATTTCAAAGTTCAAGTTACAAGCTTCCTTAATTGGTAAGATAATAATCTAGTACTCCTTATGCATAGATATAGCTATCCTATAAGTTTAAGCCTCCAAATCATTCACAATCTTCTCCAAGAAATCAATGAAGAAGATAATGAATAGTGATTTCAAGATTTTTAACTTGATTTTCTTTGTTTTTCCTTTAAGATCCAAGCATCCCTAAGACATCTCAAGGCTTCTTAAGGCTTCCTAGCTACTCACATCACTTCAAGGAAGGTATAACATCTCCAAACCCTAGCTTTACCTTGTATATTAGGATGATTTTGGTTGTTATGGTAAAAGAGTAGCTTGATGCTTGTAGGTTTAGAGTTTGGGTTGAAGTTGTAGTGAATTGAATGTTGAATCTTGTTGATTAGTAAAGGACTTAAGTATAGTTTTAAATTCATGTTGAGAATAACATAAATTGGAGAACTTGAGGTGTTGGGGATGTTGTAGTGTGTTATGGTTGGATTTTGGTTGTATGAATGAATTGGGGTTGATTGGTGGTTGATTTGGAATGGTATGAATTTGGGAAATCGTGTAAACATAGCCGTCGTAATGTCCGATTTACTTTAGACTGCTTTTGTTCATAACATTAGGACCCGAGAACTCCCTGCCAGGTTTTGACCATTGCCATTTTTAGATAGTTCATGTTACGAGCTTCGTTTTGATATGTGGTTCGTTTGATTCCGATGTACGGTTTAGGAGAAACGGCCGTTTTAAGTAACGACGTTTCGCGAACGAACCATTACCCCTCGCCTTACTTTGAAACATAGGTTAAAGACCTTAAAGGACTAATTGGAGTATGAATCGTTTATGTTAAGTGGATTAGGCAGTTGGTAAGGTATTCACGAAAGAATCGCCTTAAAACTTGTAATGGTTAATTTATTAAAAATGGTGCAGCCGAGGGTACTCGAGCGACTTAAGAGAACCAGTAAGCGCAAAGTGAGCGTTAAAGTCTAATTTGGTTAAAGTATAGATTTACAAGTGACTTTGGTTTAATTCCAACTTACATGTTATTTATAGGTTACCAGACTCGTCCCGGGCCATTTGTAACCCCCAGTCGCTCAGGCAAGTTTTCTACCCGTATAACTGTTGTTGTGATGTATATGTGTATATGCATGATCTTGCGATAAATGCATATTTGTTATTAGCAAATTATTGTGATATATTGTAGCATGTGATATGGTATATATGCATGCCTGTTTCATATTCTTGAATTATATATCTGTTGGCTCAAATGCTTATAGTTGTATAATACCTATGCTAGAAATAAGCAGTATTTGAGTTTACCCTTAGCATAGGGGATCAAAAGGTGAACATATTTCTAAACCGGGAGTCGATGTTCCCGAGTATATTATATATATTTATATATATATATTGATATAGCTTTCAAAACTATTAATCGAATAAGGTTTATTCGATAACTTTATATTATTTAATGAATATTACTTGAATATTCATTCGAGGACTTATGACTCCTTTTATTCTATTTAATGAATATTATTTCGAATATTCATTCGAGGACTTATGACTCCTTTTATTTTATTTATGAATATTACTTGAATATTCATTCGAGGGCTTATGACTCAGTTATTTTATTAATTGAATATTACTTGAATATTCATTCGAGAGCTTATGACTCAGTTATTTTATTAATTGAATATTACTTGAATATTCATTCGAGGACTTATGACTCCTTTTATTCTATTTAATAAATATTATTTCGAATATTCATTCGAGGGCTTATGACTCAGTTATTTTATTAATTGAATATTATTCGAATATTCATTCGAGGGCTTATGACTCCTTTATTTTATTAAATGAATATTATTTGAATATTCATCCGAGGGCTTATGACTCAGTTTATATTACTTAATGAATATTATTTGAATACTCATTTGAGGACTTATGACTCCGATTATTTGCTGAGATATATTCTTTATTTTATTAAAGAATAAGGTGTCGATAATCAAACTTATTTTTTTGATTATTCAAATAAGGATAGTACTTTCGTATAAGTATATCTTTGGTTATCTAATACTCATTTCAAGTATAAGTTTTACAACTTCTACTTCAATTATTTGTATAAAGATTATTCTTTATGGGAATATTATTTAAAATAATAATATTCATATATTTTCTAATATATTGGGACTGATTTACTTTATTAAATCAGCATTACTCCAAACACTCTTTAAAGTGTTTTCGAGTCTTTAAAATGATTTTTAAAAGTTAGAGCGGATCCCAAAACTCATTTTTATATATTTAAGATCTTCCTTTTTAAAGGGGATTTAAATACTCGCTCAAAACCAGAGGGATCCGGCTCTGTGGTGTATTTTATATTCGCAACAAGGTTGCGGTTTTGGTAAATGAATTGATTACTTACCCAACGTTCGGGAAGTAAGTCCATCTATCGAGTCGGCATAAGCAACATGGGCTCAGTGGGCGTCCATGATAGTGTAAGTGGCTCAGTGGGAGTCCATCAAATGCATAAGTGGCTGAGTGGTAGTCCAGCATAAGGTCCTATTGCGACCAGGGTGATGACCAGTGGGGAATTCGTCCATCTACTAGTAGAAAAGGTTACTTATTGGTATCTTTGCCTGATCAGCTAGATATCGGGTTTATGCCAAAATTCTTTTTTCTTCCAAAAATTTATTGGATATTGCAATTCTGTTCATACTTTACATTACAGAGGTTTTCAGGAAACGTATGTATATATATAGGTGTATATATATCGGGACTTAATGAAGTATCTCGTAACTTCATTATTTATAATGATATTCAAAGATTGAATCTATTCAAATATTGTCTTGTAGTCTCATCTATGTGATGAACTTTTGAAAGCTCATTATAACTTGAACGGTGGTAGTTCAGTAGTATTTGGAAAAGATATAAGTATATTGGAGTATCTTGTAACTTCATCTTTTAAACTTATATCTAGTAAATGATTACCTTATGCATGTCAAAGATTTTCAGAAAAATGTTGAGACAAGGTTAGATATATGAGATCACCTTGCAACGATATTTTTATACAGTTATAAACTGGAACTTTGTGTATATTATACATGTCAGAGGATTTCAAAGATTGTGAAAAGTATATATGTATATATATATACTGAATATTTTACGACTTGGTCGCATTATGATATCAACTTGGTTCATTTCTTCTTGACCAAGACTTTCATGAGTACTATGAGAATGCTCAAATATTGTAAATCATTATACATATTATTTTGGTGGGCTTGTTGCTCACCTTTGCTTTCTTCTTTCATCACACAACATCAGATAAACAAGATGAACAGGACCAAGCTCCCAATTCGCGAGTGGATAGGAAATGTTCCGTAGTTTCCTATAGGCGTTGATGTCGCTGTAGCTGAGGTAGAAACTACCAATAGGCTAGGCTTTCAACTTTTGATGTACCAGATTATGTATATTTATGAATTGTAATAATGGCAAAGAAATGTAAATTTATTTAGAAACCCTTTTGAGGTGTAATGGCGTATAATTGTGGAATAAAATGACTTGTGTTATTTTTGGGTATTCATCTCTGAGACTATAACTTGCGGTGTGTGTGTTTATTGTGGGGTCACAGTACAGAGTAGTTGATTATTTATTAAGATTGGATGTTATTAAGGGAAATGGAACTCGTGACAACCCGGATCCCCGACCCCGGATTTTGGGGTGTTACAGTTTAGCATTTGAATCTTTTTATTGCAAAAATAGAAAAAGTTCATGTCGAATTTATTCTAAATTTGTGTTAATTAATTTGAGATTAATCCCTTGTAATCGATACCGTTGTTGTAACACCTTTGAAGTTTAATAATATTTTTATTTAACTTGAATTTTGTTTCAATTTTTTATTCTGCACTAAATTCGATTATTCGGTATTGTTTGTATTCAACCCCCCTTCTACAAACACATTGGGACCCAACAAATACTAATATGATCTTATAATTTCCATAACAGTAATCCTATATAGCGTGGTCTGATAATTCTCCTTAATCAGCATCATCAGCAAAAAGTTACTATTCATCAGTGTTTCAAAAATTCCAAATTGGGGTTATTACAGTCTCCCCTCCTTAAAAGGATTCCGTCCCGGAATCAGATAGAAAATGAATAGGGATACTCTCTTAGCATTGTACTTTCTAACTCTCAAGTAAATTTTCCCCATTATGGTTCTACCACCAAACTCTGACTAGTTTGATAACCCTTCTCCGAAGCACTTGTTTCTTTTCGATCTATAACCCATCCTGGTTGCTCCATATAGGTTACGTCTGGTTGAATGTCTATGCGCTCATATGCCCCTATTTGTCTGGCATCCGGATTACATTTCCTTAACATTGATATGCGGAACACGTTATGAACTTGCTACAGGTTCGGGGGTAGGGCTAGCTCATATGCTAACTTCCCAATACGTCTTAATATCTCCAAGGGTCCAACAATTCATGGACTTAGCTTTCCTTTCTTTCTGAACCTCATCAATCATTTCCAAGGCTTTCCAAGGGGATACCTTTCATAACACTAGGTCCCCTACTTCATACTCCTTGTCATTTCATTGTCAAATCAGCATACTTCTTATGTCCATCTTGGGCTACTACCAGCCGTCCTCTGATTAGATCTATTATATCCTTGGTTCTTTGGACTACTGCTGGTCCGAGCATCTTGCGCTCTACAAATTCATCCTAACATAAGGGAGATTGACATTGTCTTCCCTCAAGGATCTCATAAGCGACATCTCGATACTAACATATGATTTATTGTCGTAAGAAAAGTCAATCCGCGATAAATGATCATTCCAAATTATTTCAAGTATATAGCACAGACTCTCATCATAGCTTCTAGCACTATAGCTTTTGCTTCTCAATACTCCTTCTTTTCTTGTTCGTAAGCGTTATTATCTTTTGTTCATAATACCATTCTGGCTATACTGTTACTCTCTAGCGTTCAATATCCTTCTATTTATTTCGTCGACCTTAGTACCAGGAACATATTTCGATTTCGAAGACAACGCACTTACAGTACTCCTTTTCTAGATGCTTCTATCTTTGGAAGCTTGATCAATCATATAGAAGAAAAGGAATTTTTTAAAAGATCACTATGATCATGAACACTTGTTCTGTTGCATAGTTAGTACAGAAAGTGGCCAGCCTTCAGTACTTGACAAGCAATTAAACAATATGTGGTATCCTACTAGGCTTCTATCACACATATAGATAGTCATTCGGCAATACCCCCTTCTGGAAGGGTTGTTCTTCTCTGTTTACACGAAAATGAAAAGAAGAGAGAAGAAAGAATTTAAGAGAATTATACAAAAATATTGCCACAATACAACTGGCTTGGAGTCTACCTCTGAACTATAGAGGTTTATCACAAGAGAATAAACATATATATGTATATATCTCAACATCAAGTATTATCGCATCGCAATTCACGTGCTTGAATATTTACTATTTCGTCCATCATTCTACGAACCCATGCTCTTGCTCGAGCTTATACACAATCACCTTTGAAACCTCCTCGACATCGAAAATCGAATCTTGGATTTCATTCTAGACATCATCGTTACTAGAATTCTATGCTTGCACCGTAACCTTCTTCGTATAGTAATACTACTCTTTGTCGATAAGAAGGAATAAATATATCATAGGTAAATGTTTGGCTTAGTTGGTCTATTATTAATAACTTATACATCACCACGACCCGATTAGTTGTACTCAATCTCAACATCCATTCCAATACAACTCTCATGGTTGTAATCGGCTCATTACTCGCAGAATCATTGCTGCATTACTATAGTCCACCGTTGACCTACTGTAGTCATTCGTTTTCCTTGGAATCTTAATAGCTAATCATACGGAGTGCATACCTGCCTTATCAAAATCTTCTAGAGAGGCAACATAATCACCATTCATGATTCATGGAGAACACTCCTGAATTTGACATACATATGACATGAAGAAAATAAAAATACAGAAGAGTTTCAATAAAGCAACGATAGCAGGTTAATACCATTATTAACCATATGTCTTTATTAGGAGACATGAAGCTCAAATGTTCATTTAGTCCTTTCGTAACATGGCCCTGGCTTATCTCAAGATAGGACCTTTTAAGATAGGTAGTCCGCTCACGGCGATAACATAAATTAAATCTTTACCAAACTACTATTATGGTTGAGTAACGCACAATCATCAGAAGGAATGTCAATCTTTCACACCATAATACAACCTTCACGGATTTAACCATCATCACTGTATTCCTCTGGCACGAGCGCCTATAATTGTCCTCTTATACTTAAAGTGTCGGCCACCTCTTTGGCCTTTCATGATAGTAATATTTCCTTAAAATCAATGTCATTTTAACCACCTTCAACTAAATTTTCTACCTCATTTCAAATCACTACTTATGTGAGAATGCTTTTCTTTAGTCCTGGTGAGAAAAAAAATATCACCATTTTTCCATAAGTCATTGCCTTAGTCTTTAGATGTGAACATTGTCACGATTGACTCTCAATCATACTTAGGACGTCTCTTATCTTGGGTCCTTCTTGTTTTTTTACCAATCTTGACCTTCATTGGTTCAATCTATACTTTCTCATGGTTTAACATGTGCCCCCTTGGAATTATTATTATTACATCATATTTCCTTCATCAAAATTTATATTCTTTAGAACTTTGAATATTACCTTTCTCCTTGTAAAACCTCTAAGGTTATCCTTAAATCCTTCATCCTGTACTCCCTAGGTATATGGCATATCAAGATACCATTTACTAATACTAGAACCATTGTCTATATAGTTTTGAAAACTTTCTCCAGTGATCTTTAAAGGTTTTTGTTGCCTTAGTCCTTCATTCCGTACCACCCAAACTCATAATGCCCCCATTAAGGGTGAAATGTCAACCTTTATGCATTCCCCCCCATGGTTAATCTCAATTTATCAAGGTTTTATCCTTAATTCCACCTTTTAAAAGGTACTTAAATCCTTCCATGGATAAATCAAGTCATATATCCCTGATAAGGGTATCTTATTCAATCATTCCCACCTCGATAGTCTATACCTAATTTCACAATATCATCCTTATTCAAACTGCGGTCAATCCATATGGCCTCCAAAAGATAACAACGGTCATCCACACTTTTTTTGCCTGATTTGGTAATGATGACATGGATGTTCTGGAAGATATTGGTCGTGTTCAACGTGAACTTATTTTTACTAAATCCTCATTTACTTTTATTGTTGATCTCAACAGTCATCTCAATGTTGAGATATCTTCTATACTTGGTGTCTCCCTTTTGGGCATCAAGTCACAGGTCTTACATACACTTCACATTCTTGAAGGTCACTTCCTTCATCCCATTTTCCTAATTTCTTGTTATCATGTCTCCTCAGTCCATCCGTGTTTCTTTATTAATCCATCCGTCTATCTCAAAGTTTCATCGAATACTCTCAACTTAAGGAGATTAATTATACGTATCGCTTACGCCTTCAAACCTTGACTTTATCTCATGATCAGTCAGCATCACGTCAATGATTACACACTTTTCTATATATTTATTGTTAGGGTTTCTTATGGTTTCCCATACCTAACTCCCTTATCGCTTCTCAACTCTATTTCCTTTATATCCCTTAATACTCCTTCCCCTTTCAGTCTTTTATTTTCGTTTCTATTACAACCATTTCATGAACCAACACAACATAAGCATTGGTTTCAAACATCCCGTCATTCTGGATTTGTGTCATTCAGATTAACCTTGATGATTTTCACAACCTAGATTCATGATTCATCATACTTGTTCGCCTATGGCCTGGTTTTAAAACTTTTACACTATCTCTCTATCTTCCTTAGCCTTCCACCAGCGGGTGGCCTCTCTCTTAGGAAGTTCAATGACAAAAATAGTCTTTTGCGCTTCGTCAATCATTTAGAATCTCAAATGATTCCTACATTTCCTTTAGCCAGGCTCTTGCCTCGACTGGGTCAACCTGTTCCTTGGAACTCTGAGAGCTTAGCGACTTAAAGGTCATGAAATAATTTCCCACCGCATTGTTTCCTCAGGGTGGTGGTTGGGGGTAAAAGTATAAGTTTTGTTTAGGCAGGACCATGAATTGCCCCATAAGAGTTCCGTCCTGGTTCTCCCTATCTTGCTCGACTTCTATTTTCCCAGTATAAAATGTTTCATCCTTCTCCCATAATCGGGGTTATCTTATACGTTAAAATCCTTGTTTTCCACTTCATTATGTTATGGGTTCCTTCTATCTTGATGGCGACCTCCCTGACTATCAAACTCGGGGTTTTCCCTAAATCTTATTCATCAAACTATGGCTTTCATCTAAGATCTCATGCTTAAGCTCTTGAACATTTGGAACCAAAATTCTGTAGGATTACCTCATTATTGCCTTATCATCTTTCTCGGAATTAATATCTTCTCCAGTCATTGGCTCTCTGCCTTCATTCATCACTTTTTCTTGGCACAATATGACATTTTCCAATAATTCAGGTTGCATTGCAATCTCAAACAGCTTTTCGATACCGGTTTCGGTAACCTTCCCTTCTATTTTTATTTTCTCAAAATCTCTTATCAACTCTTCCGAATACATTATCATCAACTCTTCCGAATACATTATCATCTTGAGTCTCTCCTTTCTACTAAGGGCATAATCCACCACATTGGTTTTCTTGGATGATAAAGAATCTCAAAATCATAATCCTTGATTAGCTCTAACCACTTTCTCTGGCGCATGTTGAGCTCTTTCTGCGTGAAAATGTACTAGAGCACTTATGGCTTGTGTAAATCTCGCACTTCTCTCCATACAAGTAGTGCCTCCAATCATTAGGGCAAAACTATTGCCACGAGCCCAAGCTCATGGGTGGGGATATCGAATTTTATATTCCCTTAATTGTCTTGACGCGTACGCGATTACCTTGTCGTTCGGTATAAGAAGCACCCTAATTCCTTATGCGAAGCGTCACTACAATTCACAAAATCTCCTTTTCCGTCCGATAACACCAACATAGGGGCCGTCACCAATCTTTGCTTCAGTTCTTGAAAGTTGTTCTCGCATTTCTCTGTCCATTTGAACTTCCCAGTCTTACGAGTAAGTCACGTTAAAGGGGCTGCTATCTTTGCAAACTTGAATGAACCTATGGTAATAATCGGCCAATCCTACCTCTGTAGTCGTCCTAACCACGGTCATCAATTCCTTAGCGGTCCTTTCTTCATTCATGTCAGAATCCTCCACGGGATCCTTTCTCAGCAACAATCCCTTTTGGGAGAACATCCTTAATTGCTACATCCTTAATATGAACATCATCTGGTCCCTCGTTAGGGTGCTCCATTGGATCCACAATCTGATCCCCAATATATTATAAAAATCATTGTATTATTGCTCTTAAACTTCCGGGTTCGCAGTCCCACTACCATATAAGATAACGAACTATGCTTCTATCATGATATTTATAAGGGTTCCCGTAGGGGTTTTAATTATTAGTACTACGTTAGGTAGTCCGACTAAGAACTTGGCAAGAGTTCTTATTATCTTAGTGAACTTATCATTTTAATGACGCATCATCTCTGAGGTTTATAACTCTTAGCTCTGATACCATTTCTGTAACACCCCCAAATCCGAGGTCGGTGATCTGGGTTGTCACGAGTTCCATTTCCCTTAATAACACTTAATCTTAATAAACAACTAACTACTGCATACTATGACCCCACAATATACACACACACACCACAAGTTATAGTCTCATAGATGAATACCAAAAATAACACAAGTCATTTTATTCCACAATTATAAGTCATTACACCTCAAAAGGGTTTCTGAATAAATTTACATATTCTTTTCCATTATTACAATTCATAATATATATAAGTCTGGTACATCAATAGTTAAAAGCCTAGCCTATTGGTAGTTCCTACCTCGGCTACAGCGGCATCAACGCCTACAGGAAACTACGAAACGTTTCCTATCCGCTCGCGAATTGGGAGCTTGGTCCTGTTCATCTTGTCTATCTATTGTTGTGTGATGAAAGAAGAAAGCAAGGGTGAGCAACAAGCCCACCGAAATAATATATATAATAATTAACAATATATGAGCATCTTCATAGTACTCATGAAAGTCTTGGTCAAGCAGAAATAAACCAAGTTTGATATCTTAATGCGACGAAGTCGCAAAATATTTAGTATATATATACATATATACTTCTCAAAATCTTTGAAATCCTCTGACATGTATAATATACACAGAGTTCCAATTTATAATTGTATAAAGATATCGTTGCAAGGTGATCTCATATATCTAACCTTGTCTAAACGTTTTTTCTAAAAATCTTTGTCATGCATAAGATAATCATTTACTAGATATAAGTTGAAAAGATAAAGTTACAAGATACTCCAATATACTTTTATCTTTTTGGACCGAAAAAGTCAACTTCTATTTTTTGTGTTTTATGATATTTGCTTGGTTGCTTCTCCTTTTTGTCTTGACAAATGTTTTAGCTTTTTATCATGGTAAATTCTACATGGCCCAAAATCAACCAACAAAACAAAACCCCTTGTCATGCTTATGTCATCCTGCTTGTGTCATATATTTGCCACATGTCTTTGTCTTGTTGTTTGATTATGTCATAATACCTTGGATTCTTGTACAAGCTTATCTCTTGGTTGCGTATTTGTTTTACGGTTCGCGTAACTTTCGTTCTCGTTCGTCGTTTGAGGGATCATATCCGGGATCTTATTACTTGGGTTCCCCTAAACCTTTCTTAATATTTTATATTCCTTTTATGATCCTCTCTTATAATCCTTGAATTTAAATACTTTTAATCGTGTTACTTATACTCAATTGTTAGGTCCCAATATGTTTGTAGAAGGGGGGGCTGAATACAAATATACCGTTTAATCGAATTAAATGCGGAATAAAAAAGTGAAATAAAATTCAAGTTAAATAAAACTATTATTAAACTTGAAAGGCGTTACAACAACGGTATCGTTTATAAGGGATTAATCTCAAATAAATTATCACAAATCTAGAATAAATTCGACATGAACTTTTTCTATTTTTGCAATAAAAAGATCAAATGCTAGAAGCAATTTGAGATTAAGTTCTAGGGATTTTGATCCGCTAGATAGTTACACAAGAACAAGAGAATGATTTCTAGTGGTTTGGATTTAACTTATATGACTAGAAAATAATGAACTTGGAATGCAGTTGAGGGATTAAATATTTTGCTGCAGCTGCTTCTTTTTTTCTTGAGTTGGTTGAAATGTATTGAATGATGATCTTTATGATCTTCTGCTATTGACATATATAATTCACTCAATAGGACTGAATTGAGCTGGCAAGACAATCTATGAATTGGCAAGACAATCGGTGAGACAATCCGTTGATCTAGCAAGACAATCAGCATGACAATTGATTATACTGGTAAGACGATCGGCATGACCATTGAATGAACTGGTAAGACAATCGGCATGACTATTGAATGAACTGGCATGACTTTCGGTATGACAATTGATTGTCATACCAGTTCAAATTATTGTCTTGCTGAATTAATATTGAATATAAATTTAAAATCAATTCTGAAAATTCATAATATTAATTCAGAATTAATTAATCAATTAATTCATTTAATCAATAAATTAATCTGTACAGATATAATTTATTTTCTTAATTAAATTATATGACTTAATTAATTAATAGAGAATTAATACTACTCTTGAACATAAACCATTCTTCTGAAAATCTTCTGAAAATTATGAATCAATTCCACCACTTCAATGTTGACACTCGATGTACTGTCTGGTTCATGAGTGACTAACTTCCGTGACGTTTCTTCATGTCTTGACTTTGATAACTTGATTTTCTTCATATTAAAAACTTGTAATTATCTGATACCATGACAAGATCTCTGACACTTGTATAATTCCATAATCTTGATTTATATCGTTGAGGCTTGATCAATTTCTTGAACTTCTTCCAGTGAATTAATTCTTCAAGTCTGTAGATGAACAATGTTTCTTAATTCTTTGACAGATGTTACTTTGAGAGATCTCTTTGACGATAAAACCACTATTTACTTGTTACATTCTTATTTGAGTTGAGTTAAATCCTCGAATAAGCAAATTGGCTATGACATATGCCTTTCAGTCTCCCCCTATTTGTTTGTTAGACAATAACAACAAATACCTAGAGGATAACTCAACTAACAAATAAGAAAAAGATATAAACAGAAATGCAAAGTAGATAGCAGAAACGTTCTGGATTATATTTAACATTTTCCAGATTCCAAAAGAAATTTACAAGTGAATACAAGATAGATGTTCCTCTAGACTGAATATATGAATACATTTGTCTATATTGATTCATTTAGCTCTAAGCATATTACATTAAGTTGTGAGCTGTTTGAATCCAGTTGTCTTCACTTCTGAATTCACCTTCTTCCAAATCTTGCAGTAGCTCCTTGTCATAGACACGATCCCTTTCTGAAGAGAAACTGACTGGTCTAATTGGTTGAACCCTAACTGACTTTAGCTTATTCTTAAACTGGTTGTACATTTTGATGTTCTTTTCACAATAAGCTTGAATCAGATCAGCAACTCAATTTTTCAACTCAGATGAGTATCCAATAGTTCTTAAATGATGTTCCATCCAGAAAAAATGCTTAGCAGAGTAGTCTTTAAGAGATTGTGAGTCGAGATGGCAGATTTGAAGACAGTTAGACTTAAAGAATCTTACTTGAAAGGGTAAGTTGACCACTTGAAGACTAGCCCTATTAGCAAACTCTTTTAGCCTTTCACGAAGGACTTCATTCAATTATGAGCTTCTTTGTTAAGAGGAACCCAAATCTCAGATAAAGAATGATTCTCAAACAGGTGAAGTGATACCTTGAAAGATCCTTCACTCTGACAATATACAAAGATGCTCATTTCATTTAATGTTCTATCAAAAGCAGCTGAGATCCTTGAGATTTCAGTCTTGATAGCATTCATGTACACGTCATTGTTTGGATTAGAAATTTCCAGCCTATGGAGAAGATGTAGAAACTCCCTATCATTGTTCGTGCTCAGCTGAGGTATATCAAGAACTCTCCTTGCTTCATCCCATTTTACACCAATCTTCAGATTGCCATATCTTCTTCTTTCTTCAGTTTTAATGTCATGAAGATGTTGCTTTTCCAGAGTTTCTGTTCTTTGGATTTCTTTCTTCATGTCAATGATCTGAGATATCTTTTTAAGTTTAACTTCTTTTCTCATCAACTCTGACGGCTGCTTCTGGAACTCCTTCTCAAAAACAGGATCCACTGGAGCTTCCTCTTCTCATTCTTCAAAATTACTTTCCTCTTCAGCTTCAAAGATACTAGCTTTATCTTCCAAGACTGTTTCAGTGGGAACATCAAGAATATCGAAGTCATCTTGCTCTCCACTATAGTAGACATCATCAGCCTTCCTTGTCTCTCCAGCTGAAGAATCTTTTTCTTTTCCTTTTCCACTTTTCCCTTGCTTCTCCCCCTTAGTTGAGGAATCCTCTACAGATTTCCCTTTAGACCCTTCATGACCTCCATTACCTCCAGGGCCCGAGCCTCCACCAGACGGCCCTTCAAAGAAGGTCATTTGCTCTTCAGTAGGACAGTGAGAATTTTTTATCATGAAATACAAGTGCTTCATCCCTTCATTGAGATGTTCCATGCACTTTTCTATCTTCAAGAATCTGGAAGAGTCCAGTGAATGGTTCATTTCAATCAGGTCTTCAAGATAATTCATTATAGTATGGAGAGAGCAGAAGTTTGCAATGTCTTCGGCTGATAAAGTTGGAGATTACTGAATGAAGTTAAGCTTTGGTATCACAGTGGTCTTCAAATCTGAGATATCATTCCTGATGAATGGCAGCTGATTGTTGACAGAGGTGGAAGAAGAAGACCGTTCAACCACTTGTGCTTTGAATGTCTGAGCCTCAGCCTGACTTTTAGCAAGTTGTTCTTTCAGAATAGTAATCTGAGCTAACAGGTTTTCAGTGTTTGTGTCTGTGTGTGCGCTCACCTGAATATCTCTCATTCCTGGTTCGCTCAACTCACGTGCTTGTGTTTCTCTCAGTATAATTGCTCGTGAGGAGCCATCCTGTTGCTGGTCTTCTGTACCTGCAATTGAAATCACCCTAGCCTCTTCAAGAGAGGTCAGTGGTGGTGCAATAGGAATTCGCGAGTCCCGATCCTCATCCAAATCTATCTTTTCATTAGAAATAGATGTCTGAATTGCTTCAGGGATAGACTGACCGAGTTGCCCTCCACTTTCTCCAGATAAATCTGCGAGTGGAGAATCCCATGAGGGAGCCAGAGGTGTTGGATCTGGGAGGGGAGAAAATGACTCTATTAGAGTTGGCTGAGAGTTAGATTTTCCTTCTGAAGCATGTGACTTCTCTTCTGCCGTAACTATGGCAGACACTGTAACAGACTCAATGTGCACTCCTCTCTCTATATCCTGAGTGTCATCTATTGGTATGTTTACTTCCATTGTGAGTAATGGAAGGGTGCTTGACTCAGTACAAGATGCCATGGCCCGATGGCGAATTTTAATAGATCCATCCCGTTGAGAGGATGTCTCTAGTAACTGTTCAGTGGCCATTTCAAAGTCCATGTCCTGTTGGGAGGACAAGGATGGGCTTTTAGATGCCTCAGTATATGTTCTTCTCTTCTTGGGAGGAGGCAGAGCTGAGGGTTCATCCACATCTAAAAACACACTACTTCCAACTAACCTTCTCGGTAACATTTTTGACAATGGGGGAGAGTTTGAGATAGGTTGTGACTCTGTGTTTGGCTCTATGACCTGGGATTGAAGCTGTGGTTCTACAACTTCATGGTCAGCCCTATCAACCACTGGGGGTCTTGCATCAGAACTAGGAATAGTTTGAGATTCAGGAAGTATTACCTGCAGTGGAAGATCATCTGAAGTCTGTGCCTGGGTGGCTTGTACCACTGGAGGTTGAGGTTGCTGTTCATGACCGGAAAGATCAAAAAATGGTAAAGGAATAAAGTCGGCCATGAAAGCAGATACAAGTACTGGAACTTGCGTGAATTTAAAGGTCGTGTCTTGTCGTGTATAGATCTTTTTGTTACAGGAGGTGGTTCAGCGACTGATGAGTTTGCAAAAAGAGCCTTGTGCTCAGGGGTCAGAAGATGTTCTGCTATAAGCATAAGAAATCGAGTGTAGTAGCAAGAAACCCTACGATTCGTAGAATGATCACGCTTGGATGAAGTGAGACGTCTCAGAATAATGGGTAATAGTAATTTGCCAAAATTGATCCTTTGATTGAAAACAACCGCAAGACCAATGTACTGCAAAGTGGAAGTGATGTTGTGAAAATTGGATTTAGTACAGTTGGCAAACACTTTGGAAAGTGTATCAAAGAAAATATCCCATTCAGAGACCAAATTTGACTTAGATAACTTAGTCAAATTAATCACCCCCTGATAGTGAATAGCATTGAAAAAGTTTGAAATCTCATTATCAGTGGGTAAATTAACAAAATTGTTCATTCGAAAATTTAAAGCTCTATTGATAACTGTTTCATCAACTACATACTTTGTGTTTGCCACGGTGAATGAAAAAGAGTTAGAATCAGCGGCCACAGTAGAGGTTGTGCAAATTAGTCGAAGCAAGTCGAAATTTAATAGAACATTTGATTTAATAGCGGAGGTAACAATCGAATGATCGTTTAAAAATCGAATCCATGGTTTAAATTTCTCAACATTACAATTATCTGGATTAAAAAACCCACCCATGATTATGCGAGACAATATGGAAATTGAGAGCCATTTTAAAAACAAATACAATAAGACACACACTTTCAGAATTTTAAGAATTAAATTAAGAAAATTTGAATTAAAAAAAAATAATTAATAATTCGAATTAATTCAATTATATCCAAAAAATTTTAAAAAAATTTATCTTGTTGATTTTTATCCCACAAACTTAGTAGAAGAACAGATTTTGTAAACCCACGACACAATATCAGTAAAAAAACGAATTGGGGTTTTTGAAGAAAAGAACAAAATGAAAAGCACACCCAATTACAAATAACAGAACTGATCTTTTTTTAAAACAAAATTGGCATCACTTCTGTATGTATACACGTGTATGTATATACCCAGAAGTAAAGTTTAAGTGAGTTGAGTAAGAACTTGAGCAAGAATGGCGATTGAAGGTTGATAAAAACGAAGCAGATGAATGGGGAAAAGTTATGATAGAAAATAAAACAAACAAAACAAAAAAAAACAACTGCCTAAGTAGTACAACTGGTATGACAATTCAGGATTGTCTTACCGATTGTCATACTGATTGTCACACTAGGCAAAACTAGGAATTTAAAACGAATAAACTGGAAAGACAATTGATAGTCATACCGATTGTCATTCTAGTACAACATGGAAATAGAAATATATAAAATATAAGTTTTATAATTGGCAAGACAATTGATTGTCATACCGATTGTCTTGCTAGTATAAAACTATACTGAAAATAAAAGTAAACAAAGTTAAACTGGAATGACTTTCAGCAAGACAATTTCAATAGTCTTGCCTATTGCATTGCAGTTATATACATACAAACATAAAAATGATTTAAAAAAAATAAAAAAGCAAAAAATAACTTGTAACAATATTTACAATTACAAAATAGATAGATAAAGACTAATATAAATATGGAAAAATGCAGAAAATATTTACAAAATTAAAATATTCAGAAATAACTATATTTTAGTCCAAAAATAGCTTTCTTTTGAATTTTAGCAAATAAAATTCATAGAAAAATATTTTTAGACAAAATAAAATATTCTGAGATATTAAAATTAACAAGTTGAATAAATAAATAAGATAGGATAACAAAATTACATAGAATAAGCAAGAAATATGGTATAAATGATACAATAAATTCATTCAAGCACAAATCTCAGATATTAACTAGATTAATCACTAAACCTATTCAACATACCCAATTTACCAACTAATCTGGTAAATGTGGATTCATCAAGAGGTTTAGTGAAAATATCTGCTATTTGTTCTTCTGTTGGAACAAAAAATAGTTCAACAGTACCATTCATGATGTGCTCTCTAATAAAATGATACCTGATGTCGATGTGCTTGGTCATCGTGTGCTGCACAGGGTTGTTGGTAATGGCTATTGCACTTGTATTGTCACATAGAATAGGAATTTTGTTCAATACAGAGCCATAGTCCCGTAGCTGGTTCCTAATTCACAAGATCTGAGCACAGCAGCTTCCAGCAGCGATATATTCAACCTCGACCATTGAGTTGGAAACTGTTTGATATTTCTTGCTGTACCATGAGACTAGCCTGCTACCTAGGAATTGACAACTCCTTGAGGTGCTTTTCCTATCAACAACACTTCCTGCATAATCTGAAAATGTATATCCAACAAGGTTAAAACCAGATTATTTAGGGTACCAAATACCTAGATTTGGTGTTCCCTTAAAGATATCTCAAGATTCGTTTTGCAGCAACGAGATGAATATCTCTAGGTTCCGCTTGGAACCTTGCACATAAGCATGTAGCATACATAATATATGGTCTACTTGTAATAAGATAGAGTAATGAGCCAATCATACCTCTATAGCTTGTGACATCTACCTTAATGGAGTTTTCACATGATCCAAGCTTGACAGCTGTAGATGACGGAGTCCTTGTTGATGCAGAATCCTCTAGATTGTACTTTTTGAGGAGTTCCTTGAGATACTTGGATTGACAAATAAATATTCCATCTAACCTTTGATTTACTTGTAATCCGAGAAAGAACTTCAGCTCTCCCATCATGCTCATTTCAAATTTGCTGTGCATTAACTTAGCAAGTCTCTTACAGAGACTATCATTAGTAGACCCAAATATTATATCATCCACATAGACTTGGACTAATATAGTATCATTCTTATGCTTTTTAGAAAAGAGAGTTTTGTCTATGACACCTCTAGTAAAGTCATTTTCAATAAGAAATTCAGAAAGAGTGTCATACCATTTTCTCGGAGACTGTTTGAGACCATAGATAGCCTTGAAAAGAAAGTAGACAAAATCCAAATGATCTGGATCTTCAAAACCAGGAGGTTGCTCTACATATAACTCTTCATCCAACTTTCCATTCAGAAAGGCACTCTTGACATCCATTTGATAAACTTTAAAGTTCGAGAATGCTCCGAATGCCAAAAATATCCTGATGGCCTCAAGTCTAGCCACTGGAGCATAGGTCTCATCATAATCAATGCCTTCAGCTTGAGAATACCCTTTCGCTACCAGTCTTACTTTGTTCCTTGTAACCACACCATCTTCATCTAGTTTATTCCTGAATACCCACCGAGTACCAACAGATTTCTTGTGTGTAGGTCTAGGTACCAGTTTCTAGACTTGTTGATGTTCAGACTGATTGAGTTCATCTTGCATAGCAATCACCCAATCTGGATCAGTCAGTGCTTCCTCAATCTTCTTTAGGTTCCATCTCAGAAAGAAATCCTGAGAACAGACATTCATTTTGAGTAGCACGTCTAGTTCTGACTCCAACATCTGGATCACCAATAATTAACTCAAAAGGATGAGCTTTATTCCAGACAGTCTGTCTTGGAAGATTTGATCTTGATGATTCGCCTTGAAATACATTGGGATGTTGTGTCCTACTAATTGATCCTTCAGCATCTCCCCCTGAGTTGTTGCCAGGTTGGCTTGATGATTCTCCGTCAGTAGCAGTGGTATCTCTATGGTCGCCAATATTTCCATCACCATTACCTTGAGTATCATCATGATTAACAGGTTCTTCACCAGCAGCAACCTCAGGTTCTTGATCATTTTCTGATTCTGAATCTGACATATCATCAAACTTCAGTTTCTTAGAAGGATCTTCAGTTTGGATACTTGGGAGTTTAGTGTCATCAAATGTAACGTTGACACTTTCAGTTACTTTGTGTTGATCAATGATATACACCCTGTATGATCTTCTTCCATAACCAACAAAAATACTCTCATATGCCTTTACCTCGAATTTGCCACGACGATCATCTCCATCCTTGAGCACGAAGCATCTGGCACCAAATACATGAAAGTATTTGATAGAAGGTTTATGTTCATTCATAATCTCATAAGGAGTCTTCATGAGGTCCTTGTTGATTAGAGTTCGATTCTGAGTATAACATGCAGTATTGACAGCTTCAGCCCAAAATTACATTGGAAGACCTGATTCACTTAACATAGTTCTTGCAGCTTCAATCAATGTACGATTTTTCCTTTCTACCACTCCATTCTGCTGAGGGGTTCTAGGAGCTGAATATTGTTTGGTAATCCCTTTGTCTGTACAAAATCCATTGAGAAGTGAATTCTTGAATTCTGTTCCATTATCTGACCTTATTGCTCTAACAGGGATATTATAATATTACTCGATCAACTTGATATGATCAATCACAACTTGTGGTGTTTCATCCTAAGAGTGAAGGAATAAAACCCATGTATACTTGGAATAGTCATCAACTATTATAAGACAGTAACACTTCTTTGACATCGAAAGAACATTAACTGGTCCAAACAAATCCATGTGCAATAATAGAAGAACACCAGTTATGGAGGATGTGCCAGTGCCTTTGTGACTTACTTTCTTTGACTTTCCTTTCTAGCATGCCTCACACTGTCCTTCCGGGGAGAATTCCAGTTGAGGCAGACCTCTGAACAATTCTCTCTTGACAAGAGAATTCATTGTTTTGAAATTGAGATGGGAAAGTCTCTTGTGCCATAGCCAAATCTCGTTTGACGATGCCTTTGCATAGAAACAATTGACTTCAGGATTGCTTCCAGAGTTCATGTCAGCTACGAACAGATTTCCTTTCCGGATTCCCATCAAGGAGGGTTGTTCACTTTTCTTATGCAGGATTTGACACTTCAGCTTGTCGAATAAAACATAGTAGCCCTTATCACAGAACTGACTGATACTAAGTAGATTGTGTTCAAGTCCTTGCACAATATACACATTATCAATGATAACATTTCCATCTTGCAAATAGCCATATCCCTCAGTTAAACCTTTGTTGTTATCTCCAAAGGTAACCACTGGGCCAGCTTTCTCAACCACATTTGATAGCAGGGATCTATTTCCGGTCATCTGTTTTGACGATCCGCTGTCAAGAATCCACACTACCGGTTCCACCTGTTTAATGCCCTGTAATATAAATGGATTAGACCTTCTTTGGAACCCAAACTTGGTTGGGTCCGACATACTTGTAGAAATGGCATTTATCAGGAAAAACAACATTCTTAACTTTTATGTTCTCAACATTCTCAATGACTGTGACATTTAACCTTGTAAACAGCCTGAACAAATTTGTATTTAGGCTTAGGCATAAATGTCTCCTTTCTAGATTTAGGAGAACTAGCAGTCTTAGACCTATTATGCTTCCTATTATTCACATGCTGACAAGCAGTAGTCTTATCACTAGAAACATGCTTACCATTAAAATAAGCATACATCAAATTAAAAGCACAAGATATGCAATTAGGAACACCACATACTTTATGAGAGGGATTAACAACAGGAAAATTATGCATGGTACACATGGAATTTTTGTTATCCAACTCATGTGTGTCTGAGTTAGTCTCAGTTGCTTTCACAACTTTGACTGGAACTTTCGACACACTTGGCTTGGAAACAACCTTTTCATTAGCAAGATCTTCAACACGTATTTCTTCTTGAATAATAAAGGAGATCTCATCAAATGGTTCAGCAGTTGATTCTTTATAGAGGGGCTTATCAACACCCTTAAGCACATGTGGTACTTCCCTACCTTTAGCACATACATGAGGAGGGGAGTTTATGCCTAATTCTCCAATAGAAACATTGTAATCAAAGCTTATTCCAGATGTTTGATTAATAGCTTGCATATTGTAGAACTTTTTAGCCTTCGAAAAAGAATTAAAGTAAGCTTTAACCTTAGTCTCAAGACCGGTGATCTTGTCTTTGAGAATAGTTTCGAGTTTTCTATAACAGTTAACTCTATTCTCTAAAAAAGATACTTGTTCTTTTAAATTGTCTTGATTAATGTGCATAAGTTTTAATTCATTGACCTCTTTCTCAAGGTCTTTGATCTGTTGAATTAACATTTCATTATCACGATGGGCACAATCTAAGGAACCTCCTAGATGATAAACTAATTCAGCATCAGTAAATTTTACCTCTTTTCTTGACGATGAAGTATTTCCATCAATAGCCATAAGAGCAAGATTCCCAACTTCTTCATCTTCACTATCAGTATCATCCCAGCTTCTTCCCTTTTCCAGGTAAGCCCTTTCAGATTTACTCTTCTGATTTGAAACATAAGAGTTCTTCCTTACTTGCTTTGGCTTCCTGCATTCTGTGGCAAAGTGTCCCAACTCATTGCAGTTAAAGCATCGAATGGTGCTCTGATCAACCATCCCTATTTTGTATCCACCACTGCTGGTGTTAGAGGATGAAGATCTACCTTTCTGGAATCTGTTGTAGTTGGACTTGTACTTGAACTTGGGATTCCTCTTGAATCTGACATTGGAGAATTTCTTGACAATCAGGGCCATTGACTCATCTTCCAATTGCTCCAGCTCTTCCAAGGAGTAAAAATCATCACCGGACTTATTTGTAGTAGGACGATCAAATTCTGCTACTATCACATTTTCCTCAACCTTGGAAGACTGTACCATTCTCTCTGACTGTTGAGATTGTTGTTGTTGTTGTTGTTGTTGTTGTTGTTGTTGTTGTTGTTGTTGTTGTTGTTGTTGTTGTTCAGCTACTAGAGCAGTAGACGTGCTGACCACTCTACCTTTCCCGTAGACTTTGTTCTGCCGAATCTGCTCTAACTCATAGGTTTTTAACACACCATAGAGCCTTTCCAAAGAAATCTCACTCAGATCTCTCGCTTGTCTTATGGCAGTGATTCTATGTTCAAGATGAGTTGGCAGTGTTAAAAGGAACTTTTTGTTGACCTCCCTGATTGAATAATATTTTCCATTTATGTTCAGGTTGTTGATCAATGCATTGTACCTCTCAAACACTTCAGTAATCCCTTCTCCTGGATTGGATATAAAATGTTCATACTCAGAGGTTAGGATCTCAAACTTGTTCTCCCTAACTTCCTCTGTGCCTTCATTAATCACCTCAATAGTTTCCCAGATGTGTTTGGAATTTTTACAGTTCATCACATGTCTGTTCATCAAGGAATCAAGGGAATCAACTAAACTTAATTGAAGGCTGACATCCAAGGAGGCTTCTTCCTTTTCAGCAGGAGTAAAATCCTCAGGCTCTTTTGCATAGGTTCTAGCTTTGGTAATTACACCATTATCTTCTATAACCTTTGGTTCAATAACCATCAGAATTTTTGGACCCTTCTTTAACACGTCCAGATATTTGGGATTTGCAACTTGTAAAAACAAGAGCATCTTCTTCTTCCACATAATATAATTTTCTTTATCGAACAGTGGAATTTTAACGGTTCCAACTTTTTGTGAAGTCATTATGAATTTTTGAAGAAATAAAAATTCAAGGAGTTGAAAAATCACAAAAGTCTAGGATCTTGATTTGTTCGTTAATCAGAAGGCTCTGATACCAATTGTTAGGTCCCAATATGTTTGTAGAAGGGGGGGATGAATACAAACTATACCGTTTAATCGAATTATATGTGGAATAAAAAAGTGAAACAAAATTCAAGTTAAATAAAACTATTATTAAACTTGAAAGGTGTTACAACAACGGTATCATTTACAAGGGATTAATCTCAAATAAATTATCACAAATCTAGAATAAATTCGACATGAACTTTTTCTATTTTTGCAATAAAAAGATCAAATGCTAGAAGCAATTTGAGATTAAGTTCTAGGGATTTTGATCTGCTAGATAGTTACACAAGAACAAGAGAATGATTTCTAGTGGTTTGGATTGAACTTAAATGACTAGAAATTAATGAACTTGAAATGCAGTTGAGAGATTAAATATTTTGCTGTTGCTGCTTCTTTTGTTCTTGAGTTGGTTGAAATGTCTTGAATGATGATCTTTATGATCTTCTGCTATTGACATATATAATTCACTCAATAGGACTGAATTGAGCTGGCAAGACAATCTGTGAATTGGCAAGACAATCGGTGAGACAATCCGTTGATCTAGCAAGACAATCGGCATGACAATTGTTTATACTGGTAAGACAATCGGCATGACTATTGAATGAACTGGCAAGACAATCGGCATGACTATTGAATGAACTGGCATGACTTTCGGTATGACAATTGATTGTCATACCAGTTCAAATGATTGTCTTGCTGAATTAATATTGAATATAAATTCAAAATCAATTCTGAAAATTCATAATATTAATTCAGAACTAATTAATCAATTAATTCAATTAATCAATAAATTAATCTTTGCAGATATAATTTATTTTCTTAATTAAATTATATGACTTAATTAATTAATAGAGAATTAATACTACTCTTGAACATCAACCATTCTTCTGAAAATCTCCTGAAAATTATGAATCAATTCCACCACTTCAATGTTGACACTCGATGTACTGTCTGGTTCATGAGTGACTAACTTCTGTGACGTTTCTTCATGTCTTGACTTTGATAACTTGATTTTCTTCAGATTAAAACCCTGTAATTATCTGATACCCTGACAAGATCTCCGACACTTGATTAAATCCACAATCTTGATTTATATCACTTAGGCTTGATCAATTTCTTGAACTTCTTCCAGTGAATTAATTCCTCAAGTCTGTAGATGAACAATGTTTCTTAATCCTTTGACAGATGTTACTTTGAGAGATCTCTTTAACGATAGAACCACTATTTACTTATTACATTCTTATTTGAATTGAGTTAAATCCTAGAATAAACAAATAGGCTATGACATATGCCTTTCATCAATTCTTTCGGTATCTGGTGGATTTTCGGGAAAAATCAAAGTGTTCAAATTTTGATTCTGACGATCTTTACATACACTCATTTACTTTATGAAATACTTATACGATCTTAGAATTTCCATAACAGTACTCCTATATAGCGTGGTCTGATAATTTTCCTTAATCAGCATCATCAGCAATAAGTTACTATTCATCAGTGTTTCAAAAATCCCAAAAATTGGGGTTATTACACAAAGCCTCATATTCTGCTTCGTTGTTCGTAGTTGGGAAGTCCAACTTCAAAGCATATTCAATCATAAATTCTTCAGGGCTTTGCAAGACTAGGCCTACACCACTATATTTTGTTTTGGACGCTCCTTTAAAATAGAGAACACAATACTCCTTTAGTGTTAAATCTTCATCTTTATCCTTCTTCCCTTCTTCTAGGATTACTATCACTTACCCCCGACTCCTTGGTCGTTAGTGATGCATTCGACCATAAAGTCTGCTAATGTTTGAGCCTTGATGACTGTCCGAGGTTTGTACTTGATATAAAATTCTCCCAACTCAATTGCCCATCTTATGAGCCTCCCACTTGCTTTTGGAATGTGAAGGATGCTTCATAAGGGTTGGTCCATAAGGGCTTATATCTTGTGTGCCTGGAAATATGGCTATAGCTTCTTGGAGGCTGCTTTGAGAGCGAGTGCGAACTTCTCAGTGGTGGAGTAGTTCAACTCAGCTCCGTGGAGCACTTTGCTTACATAGTAAATAGGCTATTGAAATTTTTGTTCTTCCTTCACAAAAACGGCGCTTACAGCTTGCTCAGAGACTGCAAGGTAAAGGTAAAGGATGTCTTATGGACTTGGTTTGACTAACAATGAGGCTTCACTTATGTATTTCTTCAGCTGTTCAAAGGCCTTTTGGCTTTCAGCAGTCCACTAAAAATTCTTCACCTTCTTCAACGTTTTGAAAAAGGGTAGGCACTTGTCTCCTGACTTGGATATGAACCTCCCCAGGGTCGCAATTCTCCCCGTCAAGTTCTCGACGTCCTTTATAGAGTGTGATGGTTCCATATCCAGGATAGCTTTAATTTTTTCAGGGTTTGCCTCGATTCATCTATTTAGACCATGTGACCCAAAAACTTTTCAGACCAAATGTTGAAGGCGCACTTAGCAGGGTTTAACATCATCTTGTGGTGTCTCAGCACTTCCAATGCCTCTTTGAGATGATTAATATGATCAACCTTGACTAGGATTTTGACTAACATATCATCGACATAGACCTTCATGATTTTTCCGATCAGATGAGCGAATATCTTATTCACCAATCTTTGATAGGTGGCTCCTTGATTCTTTAGTCCAAAAAGCTATAACAAGATAGTAAAAGACACCAAAGTCAGTTATGAATGATACCTTGCAGGTGTCATTTTGTGCATTTTAATCTAATTGTAACCGTTGAAGCCATCCATGAAGCTTAGCATCTCGTGCCCAACAGTAGCATCGATCAGGGTGTCAATCCTTGGTAGAGGGTAGCTGTCCTTAGGGCATGCATCGTTGAGGTTAGTGAAATCGATGCACATCGTCCATTTTCCATTGGCTTTCTTGACCATCACAGGGTTAGCCACCATTCAGGGACTTGTACTTCTTCAATAAATCCAACTTCAAGGAGTTTCTCAACCTCCTACTTGATGGCTTTTAGCATATCAGGGGCATAAGTTCTCTTCTTCTGTTGTACAGCCTTCTGAGTTGGATCAACATTCAGCTTGTGAGTTATAAGGTTAGGGTTGATCCCAGGCATGTCCGTTGCTGTCCAAGCAAACACATCATTATTCTCTTGTAGGAAATATATTAACTGGTCCCTCAAGGGTTTCTCTAAGGATTTTCCAATGTAGGTGAACTTATCAAGGTCTAACGGGTCTAAGGGAACTGGAACCAAGTCCTCAGCTGGCTTCCCCCGATGTTTATCATTCTCACGTACATCCATGTCTTCTATTGTGATGACCTGCCCCTTAGTTCCATCGGGCCTAAGTTTCGCTATATAACAACTTCTGGCTATTTTCTGAACTCCTTTCTCTTGTCCGACACCATTTCTGGTAGAGAATTTGAGTACCATATGGTAGGTCAAGGGCACGGCCTTAAATGCGTGAATCTCGGTTCTTTCCATGATTGCGTTATAGGTAGAGGCTACCTTGACAACCTAAAAGTTTAACATAGGCGTGGCCTCTTGGGGCTCTTCTCCAATAGTCACGGGGAATCAAATTACTTCTTCAAATTGACATTCCACTTGGTAAAACCTGTCGATGGGTGCATCAGAGGGGGTCAGTTGGGAGTCAGCGTACCCCATCCTTAGAAACGTGTCATGAAACAGGAATGTCTATGGAAGCTTCATTGTCAACCAAGACCCTTTTCACATGATAATTCCCAATTATTGAGGTGATAACTAAGAGATCATCCTGAGGGAATTTCAAACCATCAAGGCTGGGGTTGCCGAATTCAAGTGTTATCTCAGCCTTAGCATATTTGGGTGCGCCTCTGACTATACTCATAACATCTCTAGCATAAGCCTTTCGAGAATTCCTTGTTTTCTCAGCAGTCGTTGGCCCTCTGGAGATCATATTGATCACTGGCCCTCTGGGCTGTGGGTTTCAACCTCGGTTGTTACCCCTTGATCATCATCTCTCCTGTGGCCTCTGCCATCATCGCCTTTAATGAATCTTCCATATTTTCCTCATCGGATGAGAAACTCGATCTCGTCCTTAAGCTGTCTGCAGTCATTGGTCTCATGACCAACATCCTTATAGAACCTATATAATTGGTTCTTGTCTCTCTTCTCTGGGTCTCCCCTTAGTAGCTTCAGCTATCTAAAATCCTTGTTTTTCTCAATTTCCATCAATATTTGGCTCCTTAGCACATTCATCCTTGTATATTCAGTGAACCTTGGTGGTTGATTCTTCTTGAAATGGGATTAGAGTTCTTTCCAGTTCGAGGATATTTATCCTTGGCATCGTACTCTTGGTCCGTCTTCCACTTCTTGTCGCCAGTGGGGTTATTGTTTACCACCATCTTTTTAATGATTTCCTCCACCTTTATGTATTTTACGACCCTTTCTTGAAGCTGTAACATGCTTTCAGGGGGCACTTAGCTAGGGACATGTTGAAGAACTTGTCTTTGGTCCCTTGCTGCAGGGCTATCATAGCTACCTTGTCACCAAGATTCGAGAAATTCAAGGCTTTCTTTGTGAATCGATTCAGGTAGTCTCTTAAGGACTCCTTTTTTCACTACACCATAAATGGCCTACAGCAACACCAAGAAAATATTACAACAGGCCCAAAAAAGTGTTACCACAGCCAGAAAAAGTCTTAAGGTAACATAAAAATTAAGTTGCTTTTTTTTGAGTTACCTTTGGCCCCTAAGGTAACATCCCTTTTGCCCTGCTGCAACGTTGAATTTTATGTTACAATAGGCTTCAAAGGTAACATCAAAGTATGTCTATAGTATCATACTATGTATGTTACCTTTGTACTTAGAATTTGTAAAAAAAAATGGACCCTACATATGTGCCCCACACATGGGCCACAAAATCATTGTAACATTTTTTCCTACTGTAACAGTTTTATAATGATTGGTATTATATTATACCAATTTGTTTGTAACATTGAAGTACCTAATATAACAAATTTCTAAAAAAAATTGACAAAATTTGTTTGTAAATTGAACATGCCACAAATCTATTTTTTATACAAGTCAACAAAATAACCAAAAATAATACAACCTTATACCTCTAATTAGGTATAAATAACAAGACAAGCTAATTGGATAATATAAATGCACCCCTATCACTACAATTAAAAGCACTGACTTTTAACTAATCATCAAAATCTCAGTAACTGGTTTTGAACCGCTAACATCATGTTACGTCTCATCTGTTTCTCTACTTTTGACATGTGCCTTCCTGTGAGAATGATGTAAAGTTCAGTTTACATCTATCCAGCAAATCCAAATATATATGAACATATACAAACAATCAAGACACACAATATATGTGTTCTCATATTATTATGAACTGTGGCAAGGCCCCGAAAAGGCCGTTAAAATTATTTCCAGGGAGAGATCATTTAATTAGACCTGAAACTCTGGTGTCCTAAAGCCTCCTTGTTCGCGTATCTTGTGCACATTTTTTGATAATTTCCAACACTGCTAGAAATGCATTTGGTCCGGATGCATAGCCCCGGTCTGCTATGCATAGAAAATTTATTTAAATGTAAGATGATGCGTAACAAGATCATTCGTGTTGATACCCAATTGTGTGTGTGTGTGTCAGTTCATATGAAAGAGGCTACAAGTGTACTTATAGGGTGAAGCCATGAAAAGTATTATCATTAGTAGAGGTAAGAAATTCAAACCCATCTGGAAACCTACACACAAATCTAACATTTCAGATTCAAGGACTCCACACAAATAAAACAGGAAAAACATTAATATTTTGAGAATCTTTATACAATGTAGTGTACCCAGAATTTACACAGATACACTGAATTGAAGAATAATTACAGGACATTTAATCAAGTATCAAATCAATTAAAAAAAATGACCACAAGAACATAAATGAATTTAAGAATCAGGATGAATATGGAAGAAAGAGAGAGAGAGAGTGAGAGAGAGAGAGAGGAGAGTTAAGTGTGCTGAGTAGCCACAGTGATGAATATGGAAGAAAGAGTGATTGAACCAAAAGGAGTAAGACAAGAGTTGTTACTTCCAATCTCAACAATATAGATGAATATAGACCTAGCATATAGATACATATTTAAAGATAAATTGTGTCAGCTACAAATACTTTTTACTTGTAGAAAAGAAAATGTGTATCACAACTTTGTGTTTGTGTGTGTCAGACAGAGACATGGAGATGGGGTATTCTTGGATTTTTCTCATCTTCCGCTTTTAGTGGTTGATTTTTAAGTGATTAAGATTAGTGGTTAATTGCATTATACAATGTAGTTTAGTTGTATATTTTACTGAACCGGTTGCTCGAGGATCTTGTCAGATTAAGTCACATCTATTAGTTAAAAGGTCCAAAAGGTATCCGCAAACATACTGTTTCTAAAAATAACTTTGTGCTTCTTTTTCATTGTAAGAGCTATGCAGGTCTATTATTCATATAGTAAAGTGATGTGTAGTTTGCCCAAATTTATACCAGCAATAAAGATCTTCCTTCAAGGAAAACAAGGTGAGCAGGAATATTATCATCAAAAGCAGCAACAGATAAATAATCAATCCTTGAGTTCCAGAACAGAAGAATTATGTTAGTACACAAGTAACACCACATAATTGTACTGTGCACTATACGAGAAAAGACTGTAAGCCACATAACTGTTTAGCTTAGATAAGAACTTAATGCGAAAAAGAGAAAAACTTCAAATATGAACTAAATATATGAATTGAAATATCTTTAAATAACCAAGTATAGGATAATTTTATTAAACCGCAAATATTTACCAAAGTGATGAAATGATTTGATGGTATCTCTACTTCCCAACAAGTTTTATGTCAGTGTTATCCACCATCCACTGTGCCCCATCCTTCATGAAACCCACAAAGCTTAAGTCCAACTCCTCCTTCCACATTAGGCCCCTAAACTAACGCATAAATCATAAATAAAATTGCACCTGATAATTTGTACATAATTGTACTGAGTATAAATGATCAAATAAACCATATCTAATGGCTAGTCCAATCTGAAGGGATGAACATCTAAGGAACCTGGGAAATCTCATAAACGACAGACTTGGAACTTCCAAAGGCTGCATTTTTTGTAAAATTCTCAATTGCAATCCGAAAGTCTTTTATCATAAACAATGCTATTAAACAAAGTTAATTCTTAAGATTCAAGCATATCAGTGCCAGGATAAAGAGGATATTTAAGAAAAATGTATAGGTAAATAATAATACTTGTTATTCCAAGTAAACTAACAATGAGATTTACAGAAGGGGGGTTGAATGTAAATCTCAAAACTTTTTCAAGTTTTGAGCAGTTTCTAAGGCTAAGTGTTTTAATGAACAAGTGTGTCTGAATTGCTTGAAGCTAATACAGACAGATATATATATTCAAACAAAAATGTAAAGAACACAAAGAACTTAAAAACTTTTCTGGTGGATTTGTTGTTCCACCAGAGATGTGTTATTTTAGAAAATCTGTGATTCAAAGAATTAAATCACAGCTGCGTCCTAGTACAAACTAGATGATTTTCTCTCTGGATTTTTCTAAACAGCTCTGGAAAAATTCACCATCTAATTACTAGCTGCTACTTGGTTTATATATCACCAAGTTTACAAGTGAAGACAAAACTGTACAATACAATTAAAAGATTCTTCACATGTTTCTTCTTTATTTCTCTATCCAATGCAATTTAGGTTTAGCTGTGAATCTTTGAATACTTCCTTGTTTGCTCCATAATGGAAATGCTGCATTTTCTTGATTCCTCCTAGAGGCTGCCACATTCCAGTTTGTCTCTGTCAACCCATGTGCCTCTGTCAGCTTATGAATTGTCACTATCAACTGCTATTGAACTATGCATCTGTTGAAGCTTTCATCCGTTGAAGCTTTATCCGTTGATGCATTAGCAGTTGAAGCTTTATCCGTTGAAGCACTCATCCGTTGATGGATGTTATCCGTTGAAGCTTTAGAGACATCCGTTGAAGCTTTGTTTCTCATCCGTTGAAGGTCTTTAATATCAGTTGATACTACTTCACTTATACAAAATTACAAGGCATGAAATATTTACAATTAGCCCTCCTATTTGCATATCCACTAGTAGTCAACATGACTGATAATTTTCCACAACATCTAAGAATTACAACTAAATACAGAGAATGAAATGTGCTACAATACTAAACTTATTTCTAAGTAAAGCTACTCCTTCAACGGATAGCCAGAATGGTCTTATCCATTGAGGCTACAAACACTAGATTTCTACTTAAGTGTTTTGTTTAACTTATCATCAAACTAATACACATATTCCTAACAATCTCCCCCTATTTATGTCTATTAGAACTGTAGGCATAAATTTGGGTTTAACTTGATGATAACAAAACACTTAACAAACATATGAACTGAAATAAAGTAGAAATTCAAAAGTGCTGCAAAAGTGTGTATACTGAGATAGAATTGAAGAATTACATTGTTTCCAAGGGTGCTCCTTTAGCCTGAGCAGATTAATTCCTTTTCCTTTGATCCCTTGTTTTCTTCCCTAGCCTCCTGTCATTCCCCTCTATTTGGAGTTAGATTTGTCTGAAGAATTCAGCTTCATCTTCTTCATTGATGTCCAACTTAGATTGCATATCTTTAAGAGTTTCATTACTGGCAATCTTGAGCTGATCTTCAAGTCTGAAAAATATTCTGACTCCTTTATTGTCTCTGAACTCCATCAACCAATGAGGTGATTTATGAACTGTAATTCCTCTCTCTGGGATGAGTAATGTTTTAGGCAAGGCATTGGGCTCCCACCAAGTTTTCCTTATGCGGGCAATCTTGTTGAGAATCTCAGTTTTGGCAGTCCTGGTAAAGTCAGAATCCTTTTTTATAGCTGAGTAGACTCTAACCAAGGTAGAATAGCCTTCATTCAGAATTCTGTAAAGAGGCCAAGTCCTTTCCCCACTTCCTTTATATTTGAACACTAGTCTTTCTGGAAGCTGTCTGTAGGCATCTATTCCCCTTACTTCCTCCAGCTCATCCAGATAGAGTTCAATGTCTGTAAATTCCTTTATGTCACAAATGTGAACATAATCATCCTTTGAGGCTTGTGGCTTAGGCTTAGGCTTCTGAGTGAATTTGATTGAGGTTAGAGGAGGTGTTGATTTGATTTTTCTTTTCTGTTTCTTTGATGGTGGAGAAGTGGTTAAGAAAGTGGAAAATTTGATGGTGTCCCAATCATTTGGTTCCTCCTTAGGAGTGATTGTTTTACCATGGATGTTTATGAAGGGGTCAGGCATAATGGGTTCAGGAATAGAAGGTAGTGGTTTGGATTTTGATTGGGTTTCTTCAGTTTCATCTACAATCTTCCTTTTTACATTGGCCTTCTTTCTGTTCCCTTTCTGCCATTCCTTTCTTTCCTTACTTCTTTCTTCCACATCATCACTAAGCATGTCCCCCATACCTACATCTTCACCCTTGTCTTCAATTTCTTTCTTTTCTTCAGCTTGACTTGACTTTAGCTGTTTTTCAAGCTTTGCTTGTGCTCTTTTGTCAGCCTTTAGCTTTTTAGCTTCTTCCTTCAACCTTCTGGCTTCTTCCCTCTTGGCTATTGAGAATTTGGGATGTCCTTCTACCACACAGATACTCTTTCCCTCTCTAAAGATAATAGCCATGTTCATTCTTTCAACCACATCCTTGGTTTCCTTGTGCTTTATGATATTACCACCCAAAACCATGTCTTCATCAGGCTTTGGAAGAGGAAAATCCACTCCTTTCAACTGAGCAAGGCTTAGAGGGTTCTTTGTAGAGTCCTTATTGGATCTGTTGTTGGGCTTGAGAACCATAGGTTTCAGATTCTTAGAAGAAGTCTCTCCAACCTTATTCCTCCTTACTGGCTTGAGCTCCATAATGATTGGCTCCACCTTTGTGCTATGCTTCATAGATTGTGATTTTGAAGTGTAGAACCAAAAATTTATTGCATCCTTTCATCAATTCTCCTCCTTTGCTCTTTGACTTTCATCTCAGCTGCTGCTATCTGGATTAGATCGATTCCATCAAGCTTTCCTTTGATTTGAAGTGTTGGAGAAGTGGTGATGGCAGGAACTAGCACTTTAGATATTTGAACTTTTGTTGATGGCTCTCCTTCCCTTTCCCCTTTATTCTCCCCTTTTTGTTATCATCAAGGGTAGGGGTCAAGCCTTGTGCTTTTTCCAGCTGCAATAGTAGACTTGTCTGAGATTGTTGATTTTGAAGAATGGTGACCACAGAGTTTTCAATGACTTGAACTCTGTTCTCCAACTTGGCCAGCCTCTTGTCAACATCGGATTCTCTCCTCAATCTCAGCAACAAATCTTGCAATGTACCATAAGGCATGACTGAATCCAACTTCTCAGAATTGTAGGATTTCAGATCAGCAATATCCCTTTTGAGTTCATCCACACTCAAATTCTGTCTGATGTGCTGCAACTACAAGAGATGCAGAGAGTCTAGATGAGCTTGAAGAATAGCCTTAGTACCAGCATTTGAAGTGTCCTGAAGGGCCTTTTGAATAGCCATAACCTGCTTGCCCAAAGCTTCACCAAACTGTCCTGGTGTAGATTTCTTTGTCCATGCCCGTTCAGGTAAATGTGGGACAGAACTTGGACCTGCATCTCCCCCTAAGTTCATGCTCCCATCCAAAGAAATAGAGTCATCATCATTAAAATTTACTTCAAATTCTTCAGATGGCTCACCAGCTTGAGAAGGCATCCTATTAACAGCAGCTTTATCTCTTTGAAGAGATTCTAAAGTGTGCACTATGTTCAAAGTCTGCTCTGCCTCCACATTGCCCTGAGCAGCCAATAGTTGATAGGCTGAAACAGGATGAGTAAAAGTGTCAGCATCCAAGGAAATGTTATCAATTTCAGCTTTGTAATGTTGCTGAAATTGTCTTCCCTTTTCAGCATCATCCACAATCATTGACTCACTAGCAATGGCTGGATCCACCCTTATAGCTTCTGTACCTGCTTTTCTCTCATTTTCTCTATATTCTTGCATCAGGGGCTCCCCCTGGCTCACACACACCCTCACCCTCACCTGCTAAGGTGGCACTCCCCTCACTCACTTTTGCCATACTGGAAGAAATAGCATGCATATTGTGACTCTCAACCTCTCCTTTTGCCTGGGAGCAACCCAGCCTCTCACTCAAATTATCACTCCGTTCCCTCAATCCTAGAAGTGATTGTACAGTAACCATGTCTTCTACACTTGGAATAGATTCAGTTATATGTGTAGAGACCGTCAACGGATAGGGAGTATCCGTTGAAGTAGAAACTGATGATATCAACGGATAACGGCTGTTAAGCTTATCCGTCGAAGAACAACCACTTGTCAACGGATGAGAGATATCCGTTGAAGAAGGAAAAAATGTAGATATTGAAAGTGACATAATTGTTGAATCTGTGTGAATTGATTTTAAGTGAGGTGACACAGATTCTTCAACTAAGTCTGAAAGAATTGGCTGATGATCCAACAAATCATCTAAAAGATGATGATCACCAGGATTTGAGTGGGGCTCCTCCCTGAGTTTCAAAGAGGGAGAATCAGGAATTGATGTGAATATCATATCCACATCCAGAGATGGTGATGGAGAATTTGGTGATTGATGTGTGTCTATTATGAGAGAATGGGGTTGTGACTCCACACTTGCTGGAGCCACATCAAGCTGAATTTGAGAAGGCAAAGATAAAGGTGGATGTATCTGTGCAGTGTGTGCCCCCTGTGTTGAAACTAGGGTTTTAGCCTTCTTTCTTCTTGAAAAGGCTTTGATAGGTGAATGTGTGGCTTCAGTGTCCCTCCCTCTTTTGTTCTGTGACCCTAGTTGGGGACTATTTTTAATAGCTGCTTCCTTTTGGGAGGATGCAACTAGGGATGTGTTTGACTCCTTTTCAACCACCACAGTCTTTTGAGAAACTGTGGCATGGCTGGCTAGGGTACCACTCACCTCTCCCACCTTATCCTGGGGGGTTTCTTGATGTTCACCCCTCCCCTCACCACTCACACCCTGTTCACTCCCTTCAGGGTTTAGGGTAGTTGTTACAACTGTTGTCTTTTGAGAAACAACAGAGGTGGTTTTCTTTGACTTGTGTTTTGGAATTTTAGTTTTGGTGGCTTTGGTAGGAATCTGTTGGGACAAAGACACAGATTCCATTGCCACACTAGAAGGTAAAGAAACAATGGGGTTGAAAGAGGTAGGAGTTGCAGAAGTATTTACCTCACTTACCTGAGGTGCATTCATTATTGGTAAATATACCAATGGCACCTGGCTGTTGAGGTTAATTCTCAAAAGGTCTGCAAGGACCCTTTTCTCTTGTGCCCGGTATTTGAGTTTATTGCTCTCAATTGTTATGACCAAACCTTCAGCAACATGGTTAGCCAATAACATAAAGAATCTAGCATAGTAGATGTTATGAGGTCTATTAGCTTTGTTACCTAACCTGGAACCTAATTCTTGCATGACATAGTTGCTAAAATTAAAGTACCTATCAGAAACTAGCATATAGAGCATATTAACAAGAGATGAAGTTATGGCATCAAAATTGCTAATCTTCCCAGAGAAAACTTTGATAAAGGCATCTCCAAGAAAACTCCATTCTTTCCTAAGGCCCTTCCTTCTAATGCTCCCTAAAATAGCAGAATCAAAAGAATAGCCTATAGAATCTAACATAGCAGATACATCATTATCAGTGTGTGGTGTCATGGCATTATTCTCAGGTAACTTAAAGCAAGACTGTATATCATCACAGTTAATACAGTAATCCTTACCTTTGAGAGAGAAAGTAATGGTCATATCTGTGGAGTTGAACTCTGCAGTTGTCCAAATCTCCTCAATTACCTCACAATAGATAGTTGGGACTTCCAGCATTGCATAGCTTAGTTTGCAGTTCTTGATGAAGTCCATCATTTTATGATAATCTAAGTGGGCTTCATTCTTTTCCACCAAGGCTATGAAATTGTTCTTTTCATAAACAAAGCCAGACTTAGACATAATCTTGACTACTGGTGCCATTGTTGTGAGTAGAGGTTGCAGAGAAAGATTAAGAGTTTTGGGAGTGAAAGAGAATAAAACTTGCGAGAAAGCGTAAAGTGAAAATAAGAATTCAAGGGGCTTTTATACTTTCTCGAATTAAAACGTAAATAAAATGATTAAATGATACTTTTAAGTAAATTACAACCGTTTGAGAATAAAGAAAACTGTAGAAATTATGAAAACTGCCTTTAATACAAATACATACAACAGTGTATATATGTATCAACGGTTAAGTAAACGAATCAACGGCTGTGACTCACTTAAAGTAACTGACGTGACACTTCAACGGATGAGGTAAATAGTTATCCGTTAAAGATTAACACAGTTTTTATCCGTTGAAGGATAAAATTACCAGAAATGTATTTGTCTTTCAACGGATAATGAACATCCGTTGATAAAACAATTTTGGCTTTCAACGGATAGGGAATATCCATTGATAGAATAATATTTACTTAAAGCCAACTTTGTTCTTCCCACAAATTTATTTCAGGCTTCAAAGCAGATTATAATGAGGACATGAATTTATGAATAATTAAGCATACCTAGCTCACTTACTAATCTTGTGAATGTTGATTCATCAAGTGGCTTGGTAAATATGTCTGCAATCTGCTTTTCACTTGGAACAAAATAAAGTTCCACTGTACCTTTCATCACATGTTCCCTTATGAAGTGGTACTTGATGTCAATGTGCTTGGTTCTTGAGTGTTGCACTGGATTTTCAGTAATGGCAATGGCACTTGTGTTGTCACAGAATATAGGAATTTTGTCAACAGTTAGTCCATAGTCAAATAGTTGATTCCTCATCCATAGTATTTGTGCACAGCAACTACCAGCAGCAATGTATTCAGCTTCAGCTGTTGATGTAGAAACAGAATTTTGCTTCTTGCTGAACCATGATACAAGTTTATTCCCTAGAAATTGACAGGTGCCAGTTGTACTTTTCCTGTCTATTTTGCAACCTGCATAATCTGCATCTGAGTAGCCAATTAGATCAAAACCAGACTCTCTAAGGTACCAAATTCCTAGATTTGGAGTCCCTTTGAGATATCTAAAAATCCTTTTAATAGTCACTAAGTGAGACTCTTTAGGGTCAGCTTGAATTCTAGCACAGAGACATGTAGAAAACATTATATCAGGTCTACTAGCAGTTAAATATAAAAGTGAGCCAACCATGCCTCTATAACTTGAAATGTCTACAGACCTTTCAGCCTTGTTTAATTCAAGCTTGGTGGCAGTGGCCATGGGAGTTTTTGCAGATGAACAATCCATTAAGTCAAACTTCTTTAAAAGATCATAAATATATTTAGTTTGACTAATGAAAATTACACCATTAACTTGTTTAACTTGTAAACCAAGAAAATAAGTTAGCTCTCCCATCATGCTCATTTCATATTTACTTTGCATTAACTTAGAAAACTTTTTACAAAGCTTATCATCTGTAGAACCAAATATAATATCATCTACATAAATTTGAACAAGTATTGTAGAGCCATTAACATTTCTAAAGAAAAGAGTTTTGTCAACAGTACCTCTTGTGAAGTGATTATCTAGAAGAAATTTTGACAAAGTCTCATACCAGGCTCTAGGTGCTTGCTTTAGTCCATAGAGTGCTTTCCACAAATAATATACATAGTCAGGAAAATTTGGATCTTCAAATCCTAGAGGTTGGCTTACATAAACTTCTTCCTCCAATTCCCCATTCAGAAATGCACTCTTGACATCCATTTGATAGACCTTGAAATTGGCATGGGCTGCATAGGCTAGAAAGATTATGATGGCTTCAAATCTGGCAACTGGAGCAAATGTCTCATCAAAATCTATTCCCTCTTGTTGAGAATAGCCTTTAGCAACCAATCTGGCTTTATTCCTTATGATAATGCCATTTTCATCCATCTTGTTTCTGAATACCCATTTTGTGTCAATAGAACTCTTGTTCTTTGGCTTGGGTACCAGCTTCCATACTTTGTTCCTTTCAAATTGGTTTAGCTCCTCTTGCATTGCTAAAATCCAATCTGGATCCAATAGAGCTTCTTCCACTCTCTTAGGTTCCTCCTGTGATAGAAAGCTACTATACAGACATTCATCTTGAGTAGCCCTTTTAGTTTGCACTTTAGATGTAGCATCACCAATGATCAGTTCAAAAGGGTGATTCTTGGTCCATTTCCTTTGAGGTGGTAGATTAGCTCTAGATGAGGTTGCCTCAGTATTGTCATGATGTGAGATAGAGTGTTGATTGGTTGAAACTCCCCCTGAGTTGCTGATCCTTTGAAGGGAATTGGGAGTTCTATCAACTGATGAAGTGAAATGATTATCCGTTGACATACCGTGATCAACGGATGCTTCATTATGAACTTCAACAGATGATACACTTTGTCTTTCAACGGATACTGCATTGCTTCTATCAACGGAAGCTGAATTATGACTTTCAACGGATGCAGCATTATGTGCATTGTCCAAAGGCAGATTTTGAATTCTTTTCGAGGTGCCTTCTCCATCATTCTCATCTTCACTATCATCACAATATATATCAATGTTGTCAAATTTGAGTCCTTCATGATGTCCCTCATCTGTTAGTCCATCAATCTTTTTATCATCAAACACAACATGCACAGATTCCATGACAAGGTTGGTTCTTAGATTGTAGACTCTGTATGATTTTCTAGCAGAATAACCAACAAATATTCCTTCATCAGCCTTTGCATCAAACTTCCCTTTGTGATCAGGTTGATTCCTTAGAATGTAACATTTGCAACCAAAGACATGCAGAAAGTTTAAAGTTGGTTTTCTTCTCTTGAACAGTTGATAGGGAGTCATGCCTTTTGCCTGATTAATTAGAGAAATATTCTGAGTGTAACATGCACAGTTAACAGCCTCAGCCCAAAAGTATGTTGGGAGTTTTGACTCTTCAAGCATTGTTCTTGCAGTTTCAATTAGTGATCTGTTCTTCCTTTCCACCACACCATTTTGTTGTGGAGTCCTTGGAGCTGAGAACTCATGCATGATCCCATTTTCTTCACAGAACAACTTCATGGTTGTATTCTTGAACTCAGTTCCATTGTCACTCATGATATTCCTTACTTTGAAATCTGGATGATTGTTGACTTTCTTGATATGATTGATAATGATTTCACTAGCTTCATCCTTTGATCCAAGGAAATAAGCCCATGAAAACTTTGAGAAATCATCTACAATCATTAGGCAATATCTTTTCCTTGAAATTGACAATACATTGACTGGTCCAAAAAGATCCATGTGTAGTAGTTGTAATGGTTCATCAATTGCTGATTCAAGCTTCTTACTGAATGATGCTTTCTTTTGCTTTCCTTTCTGACAAGCATCACATAGTCCATCCATTATGAATTCCACTAGAGGTATTCCTCTAACTAAGTCCTTTTTGACTAGATCATTCATTTTCTTGAAATTCAAATGGGACAGCTTCTTGTGCCATAGCCAACTTTCATCTGGACTTGCTTTGTTGAGAAGACAAATAATTGATTCTGAATCTGTAGAGTTGAAGTCAGCTAAGTACACATTCCCTTTTCTAACTCCAGTTAGAACCACTTTGTTGTCCTTCTTACTTGTGACAACACAGGCTTCAGAATTGAAGGAAACAGTATTCCCTCTGTCACATAGTTGACTGATGCTCAATAGATTGTGTTTGAGACCATCAACTAATGCAACTTCATTAATGATGACATTTTCTTTTAAAATCAAGCCATATCCCATAGTGAACCATTTGCTGTCATCTCCAAAGGTTATGCTAGGGCCAGCTCTCTCCTTGAACTCTGTGAGCAGGGTGAAATCTCCTGTCATGTGTCTTGAACAACCACTGTCCAAGTACCATAGATTCCTTCTTTTTCCCTGCACACAACAAAATCAATCAAGTTGATTTTGGTACCCAAGTTTCCTTGGGCCCAGCCTTGTTAGTCTTTTTCCTAGACTTCATTCCTCCTGCATCTTTTGACTTAGGTAACTTTGAGTCAACCTTGGTCTCAGATGTAGTTGGTTGAAGTGTAGGGTTAGTCACATAAATCATTTAGCACATTTGATTGAATTTGATAAGGCATAGATTGTGCAAACATATTATTCCATATAGGCAAGTTGTATGGCATCTGAGGCATACTGAATGTAGTAAAATAAGGATTCTTAACATATGGCATGTTTACAAAATGTGCATGAGGATTCTGATGAGACATAACAGACATAACATGCAGAGGTGACATAGACATGTTAGGCATAGAGGGAGTTAAAGGTATGGGAGCATTCTTAACAGATTTACAGTTATCAGATAGATGATTAACACTTTTACAATGCACACAGCTTTTTCTAGGAGCATACTTATCAGGTGTGTAATTGTTGTGTTTGTTAATCCCTACCTTCCCATTTCTATTAGATTTTCTTTTAGTTTCCTTTTCATCCCAACCAATTTAAGCCTATTTTTCAACTGATCTAATGTCATGTGTCCTATATTCACCTTACTGGCATCTTTGGATGTGCTAGCTCCTTCTTTGACAAAGTTCTTGAAAGTTGAACCAACCTTCTTATTGAGATTTTTCTTTTTAGAATCACTTGCCTGTTTTAATTGATGAACCTTCAACGGATGCTCTTTTTCTTCCTTCAACGGATAACTTTCATCATCCGTTGATTCCACATCCGTTTACAATCCATCAATTAATTTTAACTCCTTTTTGTTTTTCTTCCAGGCATTTTCACAGAATGATTCAATTCCCTGAACCTTGACAATCTGAGCACTAACATCCCTATATGTTTTCCAGGCCTTGATTACCTCTTGCTCACTTTCTAACTGTTTAGAAAGAATTTCTACTTTCTTAACAGCTTCTTCTAGTTCACTCTCAACAGTCAAGCATTTAATTTTAATCTTTTCAAGCCCAATTACCTGATTCTCTAACACAGCATTCCTATCACTTAAAAACAAATTATTCTCTTTGATTCTTGTGCTTTCTTTAGCTAGTGATTTAAGGGAAACATGCAAATGATATAATTCACTGGACATATCATTTATGGCTTCATTGCATTCAATCTTAGAAAGCTGAGAGAGATCAGTAGTAATTACCTGGTTGCTTGATGAACTAGTTTCATTTTCATCAGAATTAGCCATCAGGGCTAGGTTGACATATTCCATATCATCATCTTCATTGGCTCCATCTTCTGCCCAATCATCTTGAGTCAGAAAAGCTCTTTCCTTTTGTTTGAGCAAATCAAAATATTTCTTTTTGTAATCAACTTGCTCAAATTTCTTCTTATCAGAGGATGGTTTTCTGCACTCATTTGCAAAGTGTCCACTTAAGCCACAGTTATAACATTTGAACTTAGATTTGTCCACCATGTTCTTGTTTGACTTAGTGAATTTTGCATTTTTCCTGAATTTCATCTTTGCAAACCTCCTAGACAGAAAAGCCAGATGTTCATCAACATCATCAGAGTCATCTTGACTGGAATTATCTTCATCCTCAGCTACTTGCTCCTTTCCCTTGCTTGATTCTGATTTGCTTGTACCAATTTTGAGATTTGGCATTGTCTTTTCCTCATTCCTGGCTTCAATCTTCTCATTGTCAGCTACAAGTGCAACTGATCCTCCTTTTCTCTTTCCCTTTTCCAACAGCTCATCTTGCTCCATCTCAAGTTCATAGGTCTTCAAAATTCCATATAATCTTTCAAGTGTGAAGTCCTTATAATCTTGAGAATTTCTTAGAGAAACAGTTATAGGCTTCCATTCCTTTGGTAGAGACCTCAGAAATTTTAAATTGGAGTCCTTGACTTAGTACACTCTGCCATACAGCTTCAATCCATTCAACAGTTTCTGAAATCTGTTGAAGGTATCATTCAATGATTCTCCTTCTTCAAAATGAAAATATTCATACGGTTGAATGAGAAGCTGCATTTTGTTTTCTCTAACTTGCTCAGTACCTTCACAGATAAGTTGCACAGTATCCCAAATTTCCTTAGCAGTTTGGCTGTTAATGACATTGTCAAACATCTCTTGATCTAGGCCATTAACCAGAATGTTCATGGCTTTCTTGTCCTTGTGAACCTCTTCAATATCTTCAACAGTCCATTCTGCTTTTGGCTTGGGAATAGAATGTCCAACAGCAACTGTTGCAGTTTCAGCTGTGGCCACCTTGTGAGGGATGTGAGGACCATTTTCAATGCAGTTGATGTAGCTTTCATCTTGAGAGAGAAGATGTAAATGCATCTTCACTTTCCAGTGATGATAGTTATCTCCTTCCAGGATTGGAATCTTTACACCAATATCCTTCTTACTCATGATGTTAGCAGAATAGATCTTTAAACTCTATGTTAAGAGCTTGCTCTGATACCAATTGTTATTCCCAGTGAACTAACAATGAGATTTACAAAAGGCGGGTTGAATGTAAATCTCAAAACTTTTTCAAGTTTTGAGCAGTTTCTAAAGCTAAGTGTTTTAATGAACAAGTGTGTCTGAATTGCTTGAAGCTAATACAGACAGATATATATTTAAACAAAAATGTAAAGAACACAAAGAACTTAAAAACTTTTCTGGTGGATTTGTTGTTCCACCAGAGATGTGTTATTTCAGAAAATCTGTGATTCAAAGAATTAAATCACAGCTGCGTCCTAGTACAAACTAGATGATTTTCTCTCTGGATTTTTCTAAACAGCTCTAGAAAAATTCACCATCTAATTACTAGCTGCTACTTGATTTATATATCACCAAGTTTACAAGTGAAGACAAAACTGTACAATACAATTAAAACATTCTTCACATGTTTCTTCTTCATTTCTCTATCCAATGCAATTTGGGTTTAGCTGTGAATCTTTGAATACTTCCTTGTTTGCACCAGAATGGAAATGCTGCATTTTCTTGATTCCTCCTAGAGGATGCCACATTCCAGTTTGTCTCTGTCAACCCATGTGCCTCTGTCAGCTTATGAATTGTCACCATCAACTGCTATTAAACTATGCATCCGTTGAAGCTTTCATCCGTTGATGCTTTATCCGTTGAAGCTTTGTCCGTTGATGCATTAGCAGTTGAAGCTTTATCCGTTGAAGCACTCATCCGTTGATGGATGGTATCCGTTGAAGCTTTAGAGACATCCATTGAAGCTTTGTTTCTCATCCGTTGAAGGTCTTTAATATCAGTTGATACTACTTCACTTATACAAAATTACAAGGCATGAAATATTTACAATTAGCCCTCCTATTTGCATATCCACTAGTAGTCAACATGACTGATAATTTCCCACAACATCTAAGAATTACAACTTAAATACAGAGAATGAAATGTGCTACAATACTAAACTTATTTCTAAGTAAAGCTACTCCTTCAACGGATAGCCAGAATGGTCTTATCCGTTGAGGCTACAAACACTAGATTTCTACTTAAGTGTTTTGTTTAACTTATCATCAAACTAATACACATATTCCTAACAATACTACACATATCCAGTACATATATCTATCCACAAACATCCCTCTGCTCCCCAAAAGCACCTTTCCGGAAGTAGGCTATTATATCCTTATGTCGATTGATATATGTGAAGGCATCTGATCTAAAATCAAATTAACTAAACTTACATCATTCCATCTTTCATCAGAATCAGCAAGAAAAAGAGAATTAACCAGGCCTGAATGCACCAGAATTTGAGCAACACGTTTAATTTGTGGCTGCCTTCCCACAACAGGAACAAAATATTTCTAATTCCGATTTCAAAAATGCCCAATTTCATTTTTTAATTAGAGCGTATTAATTAAACAAAAATATACATTATCAGAGGGGGAGAGAGGGGGAGGGAGGGAGAGAGAGAGAGAGAGAGAGAGAGAGATGGGGGAGACAGAGAGAGGAGATTACGGGCTTATCGGAGATGATGCGTTTGCCGACGGAGAGACCCATGCCGACGCCGACACTGTTTGCTGCCATAATATGAGAAGCGACGTGGCTTAATCTACCAACCATTTTAGATTGTAGATTTAATTAATGTTAATTGATGTAAAACCCCCAATTTATTTGAAGCTCCAATCCGTAAAATGATTAGATTCGGTTCATCTGAAAGCTGGGAGGAAGAATATAAAACCCTAGTCTGAGAGCTGTTTAGAGAGAGAGAGACCCAGAGGTATTTAGATTGGAAAATTTTGACTTGTCCAAATTTTACCCGGGCTGTTCAAACGCTTTTCCAAATGTTTTGAGTCTACTCTCCCCGCCTATCGAGAGCCCAATGATAGCCAACAATGCTAATTTGATTTTATTTTTAATTTTTAATAAATTTTTAAGTTTAAATACTGTTCAAATTTTTTATAAATAAAAAATATCAGTTACTAATTAGTATAGTTTACAAAATTTAACAAAAAAAATATTTTATCAATCTTAGCTAATATTAATATCATTTCTTAATTATATTGTCAAAATTGATTAATTTTGAATTCAAATAATTATATATATTTTATTTTTTGTAAAATGTTATTTTTGACCCATTAACGACCTATTGTAACAAAAGTTTTCACATGTTACCGTATGCAACACTTTGAAGTTATAGTAACATGTTATAAAGGCTATGGTAATATCAAAAATATTACGTTACGGTAGGCTAAAATGAGCATAGCTAAGGTAACATAATTTTGTAACACACATGATTAAACCATTACGATAGGCCATCTATGGTGTAGGCTCAACTTGTTTACAATCTAGTCTTCTTCAACATTCATACGGACTCAAAAAATACATTTACAAATTACATAATAATTACAAGTCAACTTAAATTTAAGGTTGTCAATGTGAGTTTATCTTGTTATATTAAGGCATGTCTTGCACAAAACTACTGACTTCTAACACTACTGCCTACCCACTAAACCATGTAACTAGAACATTCACCAAAAATATAAATATTTTATTAGTGCCTCAATATTTACATTTAAAATAACAGTCATAATAAATAGACTTCAACTACAAATTTATAATTATTCACTTATATTTAAATTTAAATGTTAGAAAATTTTGTAAGAATAAACTATTTATTTCAATATTTATATAAGATTGACAAATTATTATATTTCATTAATGAATAAATAAAATAACTTAAAATTAGAATTGTGAAAAACTTATTATCAGTACAAGCCACATTGAGCACTGCCAGGCTCGGCTCGAGCTCGATTAAAATAATTTGGGCTTGAGATCGACAGAGCCTTTAATTTTAAGTTCGAAGCTCGGCTCGCAAAAGGTTCGGAAGGATCGAGTTCGGCTCAAAAGCTCGAATTAATTTCACTAAATATTAATAAAAATTCAAAATATGATCGGTTCAGCTCCAGTTCGGCTTGAGTTCGAGTCGATAAAAAAGAAACAATATATAAAAAATTAAATATTTATATAAAAATATATTTATAATAAACAAAATAAAAAATATTAGAGCCACGATAATGCTCGCGAACCTTACGAGCCAAGTAATTTGAAGCTCGAGCTCGTCTCGGTTGAAAATTTGAAAAGCTCGAGATCGATTTGAACTAGTTTCTCACGAAATAAACTTCCTTATATTCAATCCTTCACTTCAATTTTATTTGGCGGATATTTATATAATATAAGTATATATATATATTATTTACTTGCTTGTATACTTACTCGTTGTATTTTGAAATTAGTGTGAACATGTGTGTTTAGTTTAACGTATAATAGCGTGGCGCAAGCCGAATAATATATATATTGTGTTGCGTATTTAAAAACTTGTTTGTGTGCGTTGTATTCACGTTTACTTTCTTGTCTTGCATATACTTGTGCGAAAAATCTGCATTGAGATTTTTCCCGCGTTATAGCATAATAGCATGGTGTGAGACAAATAATATATATCTTAAATATTTAGTTGCTTGTAGCTAGTATTCTTTTTTTTAAGTGAGGTGAAGTGTAGTGAGGTGATTTACTTTTTAAGACCCAAGTCTTAGGCGTACCAATGGGGAGTTAGTAGCATTTGCACCGTAAAGAAAAAGAAAGACTCGAGATCTAACACCTACGATCTGAGTCCCGAAAAGAAGAAGAAGTAATTAGTTTACCTAAGGGATTTGCAAGTTCTTGAGGAGGTGACTAGCTGTTACGCTCCGAGATAGTTCTTGTAACTTGTATTTTACTTTTTTATTTTGAGGAGGTTACGGATGTGTAACGCTCCGAGATTAATAGATAGTGGTTATAATAGGCTTCTCCTCCTACTATAAAGAAGTAACTTTATAGTAGAGAAAATCTCGAGTCCGGGGAGGAGCTCGGGGACTTGACTAGGGGTGAGTGGACTCCGATTGAGCAGTCATCCATCGCAAACCAGGATAAAATCGACCATGTAATACTCTCTTTTGTTTCGCTCTTTTACTTCTGCACTTTAAATTACTTGTTGGTAAGTAATTCATCTTAAAAGAGCAAAGAAACTTTGAAAAATGCAAGCTCTAAATTTTTAAAAAGGTGATAAGCTAATCAATCTTCCTTTTAGCTAATCTTACCCTCATAAGGGACCTATCACTACAGAAATAAGAGGTGGCTAAGAAGAGTTGACTATGGTCATATGAACAGGGGTACCCTCATGTGGAGGACTATCCATGGTCATCCAATCAATATATGTGGCCAAAGGGAATGTTGACAATACAATTTTAGTATTTAAAATAAATGTTGTTAAAGAAGGATGTGTACCTTATGCAGATAGAGAGGGTGAGTCCATTGACATGGAAGAGAGAGGCTAAACATTCAGGATTGTATCAACGTTTGGTGTTCCATGCACCAGTACAACTTCCTCAACTAGTATTTCTTCTCCAATAGTTGAAGCATCAAGAGCTAAAATCCTGAGAGGTTTGACCTTGTGTAACTTCAGTTTATAACTATGGAATGGCACTAGAGTTGTTGTCATGTTGAATTATTGAGCTTGTATAACAGGTTCTTGTGTGACCTCTTCTACATCTGAGTCAGGAATTGTAACAAAGTCTGCATGTCCAGCAGTTTTAGATTGTTGGGGCTGCATCAGACCTTACTTGATCATTAGTGTTTGTATACAAACCTTCACAAGTACCAACGGTAGCATCTAGGTCTTTTTCATCCCTTTGAGATGAACGTTCTTGTGGGACTGGACTTGCAGTACCTACTATATCCCTTTGAGATATAGGTTCTTGTGGGCTTTGTCCAAAGAGAGATTCAATAATTCTCTCTTTTGCTGATGGTTGGATTTTCTTTTTCAACTTCTTCTTGCAAGAGATAGGTGAGTCAGTGTGTGGATCTCTACCTTCAGATTTTCTCCTTTCTTGAATTTCTTTCATGATCATATCCACCTGCTCAAATGAGACCTCGTATGTCTGACTTTTATTTTTTCTTTGATATGTGAATCCGAGATTTCAACATGAGCATCAGCAGTTGCTTTCCCTTTTTCACTCCTTCGCTTTTTCTGAGTTATTGTTGTGCCCTGAGTAGCTGAATCGGATTTGAAAGTTTGACCTTTTTGCTAGAACCTTGACCAACTGTAGTTGTATCAGACTCTAAATTCTTGAATTTGGATAATAGAGGAGCATTTTCATCTTCATCAGAATCTGACAGCTTGGCCACAAACTTCCTTTAGTGAGTGGATGGAGGCTGTTGAGTAGATGTAGAAGCTTGTGCCTCACTCCCACCTTGTTTCTCCACATATTTTGTGGATGGTTTCTGAGAAGGCTTAAGTTCTGATGCTTGAGGAGCATTATACTTTGCTACCTTCCTTTGTTTTACAACAGATTCCAGTTGGGAGACACCCGACATGGATTATATTTGGTTGTGTGTATATATGTTGTGGTGCCTAGGTTAGGTACATGGGGGTTCCTATCAGTAATTTCCTGTAGCATGGCACCCTGCACCAAATTAAGTGCACATCCCTCAGGAAGCCTTGCAATGAGCAAGTTCCCAGATTGTACATGTAACTTAAAAGCGGGAAGGGCATTCTTACCCTCATCCTTAGAAATTAAATCTGAAAATGCACCTTTTGTTAACTTATTAATATTTTTTAATTATCAGGAATTGCAACATTAGGACACAAATGATTAAAATAAGCTGACAAAATCTAGCATTAATAAACAGTGTTAGGGTCGGCTTCTAATATATTCTTAAAAAAATAGAGTATTACCCTCTCAAAATAATAGTGATATCAAGATTAGAGAGTACACAATACGCTGAGACATAATGGGAAGGGCATCAAAGTTGGAGCTTTTGTTGTTGAATACCCTGGTGATGTAGTCAAAGAAGAAATTCCACTCCTTGAGAAAACTAGGACGCTTCAGTTGACCCATTTTTTCCATTGGACCATTATATCCAGTCAATGTTAACAACCTCCTCATATAAGCATCTCCAATAAACACTGAGTAGTTGTGTTAGGTCCCAATGTGTTTGTAGAAGGGGTGGTTGAATACAAACAGTACCGAATAATCGAATTAAATGCGGAATAAAAAATGTGAAACAAAATTCAAGTTAAATAAAAATATTATTAAACTTGAAAGGTGTTACAACAACTGTATCGATTACAAGGAATTAATCTCAAATTAATTATCACAAATCTAGAATAAATTCGACATGAACTTTTTCTATTTTTGTAATAAAAAGATTCAAATGCTAAACGCAATTTGAGATTAAATTCTAGGGATTTTGATCCGCTAGATTGTTACACAAGAGCAAGATAAAGATTTCTAGTTGATTGGATTTAACTTTACAATCTAGAAATTGATCTTGAAGTTTTGCAGAGAAGATGAAATATTGTTCTGCTTCTTTTTCTTTTGTTCTCGAGTTCTGTGTTCTTGATTGGATGATTATTTTTCTTTCTGCTGCTTCTATGTCTTTTTAATTCATTCAACAGAATTGAATTGAACTGGAATGACAATCCTATAGCTGGCAAGACTTTCGGTAGGACAATGGATTGAACTAGCAAGACAATCTGATTGAACTGCAATGACTTTCGGTATGACAATCAGTTGAACTAGCAAGATTATCTCCTTCCCAGTAGAACTTTCGGTAGGACAATTGAAATGACTTGGCATGACACTCGGTATGACAATCCTGATTGTCATGCTAGTTCATTTTCAATTGTCTTGCTGATTTAAGACTATTTTTAATCCAATTTAAATTCTGAAAATCCTTAATATTAATTCTGAATTAATTAATCAATTAATTTAATTAATCAAATAAATTAATCTTTGCAGATATAATTTATTTTCTTAATTAAATTATATGACTTAATTAATTAATAGAGAATTAATACTAACCCTGAGCAGCAACCAATCTTCTGAATATCTTCTGAAAATCACTGAGAATTATGAATCAATTCCACCACTTCAACGTTGACACTCGATGTACTGTCTGGTTCATTAGTGACTAACTTCCGTGACGTTTCTTCATGTCTTGACTTTGATACTTTGATTTTCTTCAGATTAAATCCTTGTAATTAATGATACTCTGACGAGATCTCTGTCACTTGATTAAATCCACACTCTTGATTTATATCACTGAGGCATGATCAATTTCTTGAACTTCTTCCAGTGAATTAATTCCTCAAGTCTGTAGATGAACCTTGTTTCTGAATCCTTTGACAGATATTACTCTGTGAGATCTCTTTTGACGGTAGATCCACTATTTACTTATTACATTCTTATTTGAGTTGAGTTGAATCCTCGAATATACAAATAGGCTATGACATATGACTTACAATCTCCCCCTATTTGTCTGTTAGAAAATAACACACAAATACCTAGAGGATAACTCAACTAACAAATAAGAAAAAGATATAAAAAGAAATGCAAAGTAAATAGTAGAAAAGTTCTGGACTAGATTTAACATTTTCCAGATTCCAAGTAGATGTTCCTCTAGACTGAACATATCTTCAAGTAGTTACATCTTCATTTGTACAACCACATTTCCTGTTGAGAAGCCCATATCTCTCTTGCTTCTCCCCCTATGAGAATCAACTGATTAAAGAAGATCACCTTCGTTTACCACCTCTCCCGTACAATAGGATCCACAGATAAAAACCAATGGTACTCCCCTTTTGAAAACAGCTTCTTCCCTTACTAGAAAATCACCTTGTGTTTACCACCTCTCCCGTACAATAGGATCCGTAGTTACAAACAACAATGGTGTGGTGTAGTGTACATATGATCTTTTTCTTCCTCCCTGCTATTTCTCCCCCTTAGTTGAGGAATCCTCCAAACTATTACTTAAGCTTTTATCTCCCCCTTAAAGAAGGAATGTATGCCGTCGTCTGAAGGAGTTCTCATATTTCACTTGGTTGGAAAAGAAATAACAAGAAGTTTCTCTTTCTTCCTCACTGTGAGTGTGTGATTCTGTTTAGTGTACCTCACATGTGTTTCACTCTTCTCTCCACTCGTGTTTACACTCATTCTCACAAGTGTATCACTCTTCTCTCATAGCTCCATAAACCAGCTATACCTGCAAGGAAAATCACCTTAGCCATCCTTAAGGAGGTCACAGGTGGTGCAATGGGAGTTCGCAAATCCCCATCCTTGTTAAACTCGTCAGATGAATCTGAGTCATAATCTACAAGTTGCTAGTTTCCCTTTTAGGGTTCCAGATTTGAATTCTGGGAAGGTAAACAATGATCCAACGAATTTAGCATAAAGATCAAAGTTCCCTTCTAATGTCTGTAAAGACATTTCCTTGTGACTCATCAGGTAATATCTGAATCATTGTCAACAAGTTGCCGATCTGCGCCTATGTCAGATCCACTATCCGCAGATGCATCCATGGGATTTAAGCCTGGGGAGGTAGATACTGACCACTGACATATGGCTTTTGGATCAATATCCTCTCCTAACAGCTGTAAAGGCAATTGGTCCATTAACGAACCTTGAACAATCGAATCTGACCTTAAAATGGTCGAAACTCTTGTTTCTGTCAACTCATCCTTTGTGTGTGTAACCTTTCCTTGTGCATTAAGAATTGTTTATATTTGAGGTGGTGACACTACATAGGATACCTTGGTCGACAGGCAAATTTCAATAGACGCACCCTGTTGAGAGAATGAATCTAGTAACTGTTTTTGTGCCTTTTCAACCATTACATCTTTTTGAGAAGATGTATGGGGGTTAGCAGTTGTCTCGGTTTAAATACTACTCATTTTTGTAGGAGACAGAGCTACTGGGTTGATTACAGAACCTTCCTTATGTGGTGCACTAAGGCACTATCTCCCTCACGCTTATTCATACTACATTTAGTGGTAAGAGAGTGTTGGTTGGTTCTGTTTTTGTGTTTGTCTTTACAGTTTGGGATAGACGTTGTGGGTTTTCAACCTCATGACTGTTAATGAAAGAAAGTCATTGGAGACTGAACCTGTAACACAGAATATATGGCACTATAGAGATAAAATGTATTTAAGATTTATAATGAATGAAAATTATACATTTAATCTTTTGAGAGTAATGATGTACAATAGTGATTTCAAAGGATTTTACAAGAAATAAGAAATCACTAATGTAGAAAGAAGTTTGATTTTGTTTTTTTAATATGAATGAGTTTTTGATAAAACATTGATCACTTAGGGTAAAGTCTAAGTAATTCTCATTCATGTCAAAAGCTTACAAATATCTGCAACATAATGTTAACAACATATCATTGACCGATACTTGTCAAGTACTTTAGATACTAATTGTTATGTTGCATTACATTTAAAATAAAAAAAATAATAAAAAAAAATAATACAATACAAATAATAATAATAAAAACAAATATCAATGAATTAAATACCAAATATCTATCAACAAGATATCAACATACAATTTCATATATCATACAATATTTACAATTACAGAAAATACAAATAAAAACTTATATAAATATAGCAAAAATATAGAAACTATTTACAAGTTCAATGATAACATTACCAGCTTGCAAACAGCCATATCCCTCGGATAAACCTTTGCTGTTATCTCCAAAGGTAACCAGGGGGCCAGCTTTCTCAATCCACATTTGATAGCAGGGCTCTATCTCCGGTCATATGTCTTGATGATCCACTGTCAAGAATCCACACTCCCGGTTTCACCTGTTTTAATGCCCTGCAACACAAATGGATTAACCCTTCTTCGGAACCCAAACTTGGTTGGGCCCGGCATTCTTGTAGAACTGTCCTTTGTCAGGCAAAACAACATTTTTAATTTTAATTATCTCAACTTTCTCAATGACTGAACATTTGACCTTGTAAACAGCCTTAACAAATTTTTGTTTAAGCTTAGGCACAAATGTCTGCTTTCTAGCCTTAGAAGGACTAGCAGTCTTAGACCTATCATGCTTCTTGTTATTCACATGCTGATAAGGAGTAGTCTTATCATTAGAAACATGCTTACCATTAAAATAAGCATATATCATATTAAAAGCACAAGACATACAATTAGAAACACCACATGCTTTATGAGAGTGATTAATAGCAGGCAATTTATGCATGGCAGACATGGCATTTTTGTTATCCAACTCATGTGTGTCTGAGTTAGTCTCAGTTGCTTTCACAACTTTGACTGGAACTTTCGACACACTTGACTTGGAAACAACCTTCTCATTAGCATGATCTTCAGCACGTATTTCTTCCTGAATAACAGAAGAGGTCGCATCAAATGGTTCAGCAATTGATGGTTTATAGAGGGGTTCATCAACACCCTTAAGCACATGTGGTACTTTCCTCCCTTTAGCACAGACATGAGGAGGGGAGTTTATGCCTAATTCTCCAATAGTAGAATTATAATCATAACCTATTCCAGATGTTTGATTAACAGCTTGCTTACTGTAGAACTCTTTAGCCTTCGGACAAGAATTGAAGTAGGCTCTAACCTTAGTCTCAAGACCTGTGATCTTGTCTTTGAGAATAGTTTCGAGTTTTCTGTAACAGTCAATTCTATTCTCTAGAAAAGATACTTGTTCTTTTAATTTTTCTTGATTAATATGCACAAGTCTTAATTCATTGACCTCTTTCTCAAGGTCTTTGATCTGTAAACTTAACAGTTCATTTTCACGACGTGCAATATTTAAGTTGCCTCTTAGATGATAAACCATTTCAGCATCAGAAAGTTTTACCTCTATTCTTGATGATGAAGCTTTTCCATCAATAGCCATAAGAGCAAGATTTCCTTCTTCTTCATCTTCACTGTCAGTATCATCCCAGCTTCTTCCCTTTGCCAGATAAGCCCTTTCAGAGTTCTTTCTTACTTGCTTTGGCTTCCTACATTCTGTGACAAAGTGTCCCAACTCATTGCAGTTATAGCATCTGATGGTGCTCCGATCAACCATCCCTGTTTTGTATCCACCACTGCTGGTGTTAGAGGATGAAGATCCACCTTTCTGGAATTTGTTGTAGTTGGACTTGTACTTAAGCTTGGGATTCCTCTTGAATCTTACATGGGAGAATCTCTTGACAATTTGGGCCATTGACTCGTCTTCCAATTGCTCCAGCTCTTCCAAGGAATAAAAATCATCACTTGATTCATTTGTAGTAGGAGGATCATATTCTGCTACTAACGTATTTTCCTCAGCCTTGGAACACTGTACCATTCTCTCCAATTGTTGAGATTGCTGTTGTTGTTGACCTTCAGCTACAAGTGCAGTAGATGTGCTGACCATTCTATCCTTCCCGTAGACTTCCTTCTGTTGAATCTGCTCCAACTCATAAGTTTTTAACACTCCATAGAGCCTGTCCAAAGAAATCTCACTCAGATCTCTAGCTTCTCTAATGGCAGTGATTCTATGTTCAAGATGAGTTGGCAGTGTTAAAAGGAACTTTTTATTGACCTCCCTGATTGAATAAAATTTTCCATTGATGTTCAGGTTGTTGATCAACGCATTGTACCTCTCAAACACTTCAGTAATTCCTTCTCCTGGATTTGATTTAAAATGTTCATATTCAGAGGTTAGGATCTCCAACTTGTTCTCCCTAACTTCCTCTGTGCCTTCATTGATCACCTCAATAGTTTCCCACATGTGTTTGGAATTTTTACAGTTCATCACATGTCTATTCATCAAGGGATCAAGGGAATCAATTAAAATTAATTGAAGGCTGGCTTCCAAGGAGGCTTCTTCCTTTTCATTAGGAGTAAAATCTTCAGGATCTTTAGGATAGGTTCTGGCTTTGGTGATCACAACATCATCTACTATCACCTCCGGTTCAATAACCATCGGAGTTTTTATCCCCTTCTTTAACAAGTTTGAATATTTGGGATTTGCCACTTGTAAAAACAAGAGCATCTTCTTCTTCCACATAATATAATTCTCTTTATCAAATTGTGGAATTTTAACGGTTCCAACTTTTTGTGAAGTCATTATGAATTTTTGAATGAATAAAAATTCAAGGAGTTGAAAAATCACACAAGTCTAGGATCTTGATTTGTTCGTTAATCAAAAGGCTCTGATACCAATTGTTAGGTCCCAATGTGTTTGTAGAAGGGGGGGTTGAATACAAACAGTACCGAATAATCGAATTAAATGCGGAATAAAAAATATGTGAAACAAAATTCAAGTTAAATAAAAATATTATTAAACTTGAAAGGTGTTACAATAACTATATCGATTACAAGGAATTAATCTCAAATTAATTATCACAAATCTAGAATAAATTTGACATGAACTTTTTCTATTTTTGTAATAAAAAGATTCAAATGCTAAACGCAATTTGAGATTAAGTTCTAGGGATTTTGATCCGCTAGATTGTTACACAAGAACAAGATAAAGATTTCTAGTTGATTGGATTTAACTTTACAATCTAGAAATTGATCTTGAAGTTTTGCAGAGAAGATGAAATATTGTTCTGCTTCTTTTTCTTTTGTTCTCGAGTTCTGTGTTCTTGATTGGATGATTATTTTTCTTTCTGCTGCTTCTATGTCTTTTTAATTCATTCAACAGAATTAATTGAACTGGAATGACAATCCTATAGCTGGCAAGACTTTCGGTAGGACAATGGATTGAACTAGCAAGACAATCTGATTGAACTACAATGACTTTCGGTATGACAATCAGTTGAACTAGCAAGACTATCTCCTTCCCAGTAGAACTTTCGGTAGGACAATTGAAATGACTTAGCATGACAATCGGTATGACAATCCTGATTGTCATGCTAGTTCATTTTCAATTGTTTTGCTGATTTAAGACTGTTTTTAATCCAATTTAAATTCTGAAAATCCTTAATATTAATTCTGAATTAATTAATCAATTAATTTAATTAATCAAATAAATTAATCTTTGCAGATATAATTTATTTTCTTAATTAAATTATATGACTTAATTAATTAATAGAGAATTAATACTAACCCTGAGCAACAACCAATCTTCTGAATATCTTCTGAAAATCACTGAGAATTATGAATCAATTCCACCACTTCAATGTTGACACTCGATGTACTGTCTGGTTCATGAGTGACTAACTTCCGTGACGTTTCTTCATGTCTTGACTTTGATACTTTGATTTTCTTCAGATTAAATCCTTGTAATTAATGATACTCTGAAGAGATCTCTGTCACTTGATTAAATCCACACTCTTTATTTATATCACTGAGGCATGATCAATTTCTTGAACTTCTTCCAGTGAATTAATTCCTCAAGTCTGTAGATGAACCTTGTTTCTGAATCCTTTGACAGATATTACTCTGTGAGATCTCTTTTGATGGTAGATCCACTATTTACTTATTACATTCTTATTTGAGTTGAGTTGAATCCTCGAATATACAAATAGGCTATGACATATGACTTACAAGTTGTAATATGCAGGGATATGAAGTGCATCCCGTACAATCTGAGGAGTGACCAGATTGGATTCTCCATTGTAATAAAAAATGATGCTTGAAGTACCTCCATTAGGACCACCGTTATCAAACACTCATGTTCTCCAAAAAGCAAGAACGTTATTACCAGAGATAACTATTCAATTTGTGAGTGGATACCCAACTTCACTTGCTACCAATAAATCCAGAAAGATGTGATAATTAGGATTTACGCCATTCTTATCAAGAAAATAGGCATAGTTATTTGGAACAAACTTTGCCCTCTTGTAGACGAATGGTTTCGTTGTTGTTGTTGAAGTCATGAAAACGGTTTGATGAAAAAGCTAAAAAATGGGTTTGGGTTTTAGAGTTTAGAGAGAGAGATAGAGTAAAAGAGAAGAGATAAAGATTAGAAATGAATAAGTAAAATCAAAAATATGATTTTTTATCCTCTCCTTTTATGCTTTACCAAACAAACGGTGCACATGTTTGAACACATGGCACAGATCGTGTAGAGTTAAGATAATAGTGGAACAAATAAAAAAGTAGTCGTACATACGTGCATGGTTACACAAAATAGTGTATAAAATTACGAAACCATTTCTCCTTTTTACACGCCACTAACACATAACTGTAATCATTGAAAAATATTATAAATTAATCTACACACAATAATGATGAAAATACTAAATGTTTTAGTTCGAATAAATTCAAACTTCATCAAAGTTTGTCAGTTGACCAACCCTTGATAAATATCAGTATTTAGTATCAGAGTTTATATATACTATGAACTAGAGAGAACAAATTATCAGAATTTATCACTTTATTTGACTTGACTTAATCAATAAGTTTAAATACAAGACATCAATGTTAACATATATATAGCTGAAAACACTTATTTGTATTTATCTCTAGTAGTAAATACCAAACTATGATTTGCTTATATGTAACGCCTGTAAATATTTGATATAAATGCAATATGATATTCTATTTTGTGCTATATAATTTTTGTGTGTTAGATGTCAGAAATTATGTGAATTCAATGTGTTCGTATACATTCTTCGTTGTATGGCATTACGAATATTGTTAGATTATTTATAAAGCGTATAATTAAATGAACGCAAGCAAATTTTGTTATGCGACTAAATAATAGTTGAGTTGTTGTAGTTGCATGAGTTGTTGTTGTTGCGATTAAGTGAGAGATTATTATTCAGCTTAGAATCAAATTATTCGCATTTTCTTATGTGGCATAGAATATTTATTATGGTTTGTTTAATTGAGTATTGACCTTAGAAAAATTCTCTAAAAATATATTCTTGTTCAAAATTTTTGAAAATACTTTTATAAAACTTCTAAAATTTCATAGTATTTATGGTATTTATTTTAAGATTTATGAAGTTGTATTTTATTTATTAAAAACCTTTATTTTTAATCATACTTTTATTAATTAATAGATTACTAGTATACCCTTGTATGCATTTAGCTTAGAAGAGAGAGTCCAAGGCTAGTAATATCCATTCCAACCCCACTAACTTGCAAATTTACTCTTTTGACCTTGCATGCAATTTTTTTACAACTAGCAAGAAGGGAATTCATGTACATTCCTCATTCCACTATCTCTTTAATCAAACAAAAACCATGTGAGTGCCTCATTTTCATCACACTCACCCACTCAAACTCCCTCTCCTCCCCTCTCCTCTCTCCCTCCCGGCCGAACTCCCTCCCCACCCCATTCTTGCCATTTTCTTCACTTTTTCTTTATCTTCTTTCACTTCTCAAGTTAGTAAATCCAATATCTTCATCATTTAGTGGAGTAGCATCATTTTAAGGTGAGTTTTTTATGTGCATGTTAATAAAGCCGAGGTTGAGGCCTTGATTCTTATGAACTCAAGGTTGCAACCATGGTGGCTTATAGAAATGAGCAAGATATGATCTTAGAGAGGTGTTACACTTCCATTACACCAAGTCATACTCATTGTTCATCAACATTTGGCAATGACTTCTTAGGATCCGAATGTAAAGTGTTGATTTTGGAAAGTTTTTATGAAAAATGACCATGCATGTTGATTTAAAGTCTTACTCCTTATAAATGTTATTTTATTAAAGATTAGACCCTTGTATGCTATTTTTCCATCAAGATACCTTAATTTTAGTATTTGCATGTTGATTTTTGCACTTGCATGTTGAATATAGTGTTTGCATGTTGATTTACAAGTAATTTTCTAAGTAGAGACTATACTTGTTAATTTTGTGCTTCGGTGTTTGACTTGTATGAGATGCATGCTGTGGTTTTTGGTTATAAAATGCTAGATGAAGTATTTCATGATGATGAGTGATTATATTAAGTATATATCAAGTGATTGTTTTGGGTATATGGTTCGAATTTTTTGCTTAAAACTCGAGGGCAAGATATTGTTAGCGTAGTTGTTCTTTTAACCTCTTGACACTTGATTTTTGTAAGTTGCATGCCATGATTCCTTTGATAAAATGCTATTATAGATTATATATGATGATATGATCTTAAGGTCAGTAGGTTTCATGATGTTACCATGCATGATTGCTTCGAATTTTTTCTTTAAAATGCTTAGTGATGGTTTGTCAAGTGATGTGTTACTTTGCTTGTCCTTATAATTGATTGCATGCTAAAAATATTGTAAATGAACCTTATATGTTGTTAGTAAGTAGGTATTAGTGTATGTTGGGACTTGTCTTGGTTGGTTGTTGTTTGTTTTTGGTGTAATGAAGGGAGTTAAGGTGGAAGGAGTTGTATTGGTTATAATTGGACAGATTTTTGTACTAGAAGTTGGGTCATTTTAGGTGAGTTTTAGCAAGGACTAAGTAGGCCTGAGTTCAAGAGAGTTGGTACTTGGTTCATACTTGAGTCCGGTAGCATTAGATTACATAAAAACTTGCATTTGGTTAGGCACACACACAAACCTGAGAGCAACTCAGAACCGGGCAGATTTGAGAAAACTTGACTTTTGGTTGATTATTATCATGTCATAGGTTAGGCCTTCATGAGGCCTTGGTCTAAATAAATAGAATGAAGTCTTAGGAAGCTTATCAAGTCATTAAAACCAATAATTGAACTAGATAAATGAGTTTTAAGTTGGTAAAAATAAGGCAGTTTGGAAATCAGGGAAGGCAGTTTTGTGTCAACATCCACTCGAGGCCTAGGGAGGCCTGAGTGAGGCCTTTGAGTCATTCCAACTTTGAGAGTCAGTTTAGAGTCTTAATAACCTTTGATAGTTGGTTTGGAGTGAAGGCCCAAGGTGGAGATACCTTATTTCCACCAAAGCACCCGAGAGTGACCATTAGAGTTGCCTTTGGGGTAATTAGAGGAGTGCATTACATTTGTGTGTCTTTCAAGTGAGGCCTTGATGTCAAACCAATTGCTAAAGTTAGATTAAGGTCATAAGAAGTCATAGGAGTCATAATATAGCAAAGGCCCAAGGTATAAATTCATAATTTTGCCAAGGCACACAATTGGTGCCAATGTATGCATTCAGGTAAGCTATGTAGGGTGCATTGCATTTGTAAGTTTTGTGAGGTGAGGCACAAGTGTTCCTTACTAAATCTAGGTTGTGTTGAGGTCTGTAAAGGAGGGTTAGGAGTAATAGTCTTGATAATTATTTGATAATCGGATAATTGCTTGAATGATTAGGATCTAAGTGTACTATTGTCATGCCATTTCTTGCTATGTGTTATATGGATTATGTGAAGCATATATTACTTGAGATTAATTATGTATAAATATATATATATAAGTATGTATATGTGTATATGCATATTTATACTATACGTGAAAGGGTAGTAGCAAGAGTTGTAATGATGATACTATTTTATCATAGGTTAAAGTAGGAGGCCAGGGAAGGAGCCCTTAGACGATTCAATTCAAGTACTCAGTAAGCGTAGTCCAGGCAAGTGAACTCTCAACTTACCTCTATAATTATGTTGCTTATGGTTAAAAACCATGTGAATGCATGATTACAATTTCAATAAGATTAATTAGTCCCTGACATCACCCAATGATTAAGTCTTGAATCTAATTAATCTCTTTCATACTTGAATTGATTCCTTTTCCTCACATATTACCTCATATCCATGTGAATACCCTACAATAATTCCTTAATAAACCATGTAAATCCTAATACCCTCAAAACCGAGAATCATTTCCTTTGGAAACCCAAACACTAGTATTGTTTCCTTCATTTGAACTTTGTCAATATCAACCCTTGTTATCTTGTCTTTGACGAAGAACCCTTTTTAAATTAAAGTGATTTGATTAAAAAGAATTGGATAGTATATTTTGATAAGACTGAGGCGCCATTCACTGTTAAAACCTCAGTAGCAGGGAGCCTGATAGTTTTTATATGGCCAATGTGTGTCGAGGATCCTCAAAGGTTGTGAATCACTTGTTATGTGGCTCGAAGCTTTGATATGGGCTGATCACCCCTCATTGCTCTTAGCGCTGTGTGATTTTCAATTCCATTCACTCATTATAACTTGATCTTCTATTTGAGATTTCATATTTCTGATTTATCTTCTGTTATCATTTCATCACGGTTATGATGCATTGTTATATACTGTTATTCACTTACTGAGCGTTTTGCTCATTAATATTGTTATTGATGTTATCCCTTCAGTAAAACCCGAAGATGGTTCGTTTCAAGCAAACCGCGTGTAAGGCTTTCGAGGACTCGGGGTATGCCTACCGTCAAATGTTGGAGCAGGTAGGGAACTAGTAGTTCCTTAAAGGTTGTAAACTTGGGTTTAAAATTTGGTAGTAATTTGGCTTAAGATGTTTTTGGTCTGTAATAATTAAGATGTTAGATGTTGTTCAAACTCATTCCTGTGGATTTGGGGATTGTGGTTAAGGGTTCTAGCCTTAATAATCTATCTTTTGTAGTACTTTACTGTTTAATCTATATTATGCATATTTCTGCTAGTTAGTAGTGTGGGTCCGTCACAGGTTGGTATCAGAGCTACAGATTTGAGTCACTGAACAACATAGGATATATGAATATAAGATAGAAATTTAGAGAATAGGATGAACTTAGATCATTTGGGTTCGGGGATGTTATAATCTATAGGTTTTCTGACCCTTTTATTTATAATCGCGTATATATAACTATTTGTCAGGCATCATCCTCATCGACTCCTGGATTCCCTTCTACTGTGCCATTCTCCCTTTACGAGCAGATCGTAATTATAGTTGATCGACTGGAAGGCGAGAACGCGAATCTTCGATGTAGGGTGGACCAGTTGTACTGCGAGAACTCGAATGACAAGCTAGACCGACCCCAACTGATAGCTAGGCTTGAGGAGATCATCCAGATGGCTGAGGACTGATTGGCGTTGATGATTCCCCACCGCGAGAGAGAGTGAGTCAGATCGCTCTAACCGCCATTACCGACGAGCTCCGTCGAGTGATTAGCCATCTCCGTGCCCCTGTTCCCCCACCACCATCCTCTTAGACTATCATACAGTCCACTTGTTTCCAGCATTATTGTTGATTAGTACTTTGATTTCCATTTGTACCTTGTACCCGGATTGTTTCGGGAAGACTGTATTTGCACTTTATTTCCTGTTCGTACTCTATTCGCACTTTTCATTCGAACTAATGTTAAATCCACACTTCGATTATCTCTATGATATTTTCATCTCATTACCATGCTATATACTTGCTTAGATAAAAATTGTTGTTTAAATTCTGACGATTCCTTTAGAACTTGATCATGTCAAATCTTTCCCTAAAATATTCCTTGAATGAGACCTTATTACTTGATATACCCTTGTTATAACTTGTCCATGCAAAATTGAACCGTGAATAAACCTTTCTTGTCTATATTCAGAATCATGCCTCCTCGTAGAGCCCGCAACACCAATACCGGGGATCATGAAGATCCACCACCGAATTTGGCTCAACTTATGCAAATACTTCACCAACAATCTGTTACCCTTTCTCAACAACAACTCCTTCAGCAAGAACTTCAACAACCACCTCCACCACCACCAACCCCTACAACTTTCAAATCATTCCAAGCTATTAAACCACCGGAGTCTTGTGGAACTCAAGACCCTGTAGAAGACCAATCTTGGCTTAAAGAGATGGAGAAAGCTTTCACACTAGCTGTTGTTAGGGAAGAAACGGAGGTCGATTATGCGTCTTATTTTCTGAAAGGCGAAGCGAACTATTGGTGGGAGTCAGCTCGTGCTTTAGAAGAAGGAGAAGTTATCCCTTGGGATAGATTCAAGAAGATTTTCTTAGACAAGTATTTCCCGAGGTATATGCAGACTCAAATGGAATTGAAGTTCTTTGAATTGAAGCAAGAAGGAATGACTGTGGGAGAGTACGAGAAGAAATTCACTGAATTGGCTAGGTTTGTTGGAGATTATGTGGACACGGATGAGAAGAAAGTGGAGAGACTTCAGCAAGGATTGAAGCCTTGGCTATGAAGCAGAGTGGCTGCTTTTGAATTGGCCACATATGCTGAAATGGTCCAGAAGGCGATGGTGATCGAAGGAGAAAGTGATCAAAACTCGAAGGAGAAAGAGAGTAAGAAAAGGAAGTTTGGAAGTAGTGGAGAAGGATCGGCTCATGGAAGCCAAAGTGGAAAGAATTTTAAGAAGTTTGGATTCCAGAACCAAGGAGGACCCCGAAGCTTTAAGAAAGGTGATAATAAGAGTCAGAGGAATAGGATTCAAGGGCTTAGTGGTCAAAGATTCTAGCAAGCAAAAAATCATGAGTGTAAATTCTGCCACAAGAGACACATGGGTAACTGCAATAAGGCTGACATTGTTTGTTACAAGTGCAATTCTAAAGGTTATTATATGAATGAGTGTCGGAACCCGAAGCCTCCTGTTACATGCTTCAAGTGTGGAAAGACCGATCATATGTCTAGGGATTGCAAGACCCCCGGAAATAGAAAGTTGATGCAATTGACGACCGCTCCTTACAATCAAGCAATGATATCTTCTGTTCCGATTCTTCAACTTCCTTCAAATCAACCTTCTGAATCTGCAACTCCAGTGTTCCCTCCTTCCTATCCTGCTCAGGCACGGACATTTAACATGAATGTCAAGGATGTTGTTCAGAGTTCTAAAGTTATGGCAGGTACGTTTCTGTCAACAACGTCAATGCTAAAGTGCTATTTGATTCCGGAGCCATTATATCTTTCATATCTGGATCTTTTGTTGGAAAGTTAAATTGTGAAATTGAACTATTAGTAGAACCCTTATCTATCATTTTGGCTAATCAAGAGCAAGTATCTGTTAAAAGTGTTTGCCTCCGGTGTAAAGTAGAGATTTCAGGCTATAGTTACCATGCTTCCTATATACCTTTTCGACTAGGAGAATTTGATGTTATATTAGGAATGGATTGGCTAGCAGAGCATGGTATTCAAATAGATTGCTAACAGAAGAAAGTGGTTCTTAAGTCCCCTCAAGGAAAGAAAGTAGAGTTCAAAGGAAAAAAACAAGTTAAAGCATTTTTGACACTGATTCAAGCTAAAAGATTGTTAAGACAAAGGTGTGAAGGGTATTTGGACCATGTAATTGATAGATCTAAGGAGACGCCGAATATAGAAAGTATCCCGATAGTTAGCGAATGTAATAACCCCAAAATTTTGAACTTTTTATAACCCTTATGAATAGTGTTTTTGCTGATATTGCTGAATAAGAAAACTGTTCATGCCACACTATGTAGGGTTTCTTTTATGGATATTCTGAGATTTTATTGGTACTCTATATGATATATAAGTGTATGTAAAGATCATCAGAATCCAAATTTGAACCTTTTGATTTTTCCCGAAAATCCACCAGATATCAAAAGAATTGAGTATAAGGTAACAGGATAAAAAGGATTTAAATTCAAGGATTTTATTAGAGGATCATAAAAAGGAATATAATGTATTGAGAAAGGTTAAGGGAACCTAAGTAATAAGATCCCGGGTATGATCCCTCAAACGATCAATGAAAACGAAAGTTAAGCGAACCGTATAACAGATCAGCGGTCACTAGCCAAGTAATTAGAAGCTAATCAAAGAGATTAGAGGGGATGATGTCATCCAACCAATGAGAAGAGGAAAAAGGAGGGAGGGTGACATCACATGATGACAAAAGCATGACATAAGGGAAGGAATTGTTGGATGATTGTGAGCCACACAAAAGTTACCATGGTAAAAAGGTAAGAAATCAAAACAAAACAAATCAAAAGCAACCAACCAAGCCAAAACATTTCATTTTCATCAAAAAACACAAAACACCTCCATTTTCAAGAAGAGCTCTCGGCTTTTCTTCTTTTTCAAAGAGGAAAATTCCAAAATTCAAGATCCAAGCCTTGTTAATTAGTGAGGTAATTATCTAAGACTCCTTATGCATAGTTATGGATATCCTATAAGTTTGAGCTCCTAAATCATTCACAATCTCTTCCTAAAAATCATGGAAGAAGATGGTGAATAGTGTTTTTCAAGAACTAAAATTTTTGTTCTTGAAGTTTTGTTTAGTTTAAGCTTGGATAAGGACTTTAAGGGTGATTCCAAGCCATTCTCTTGATTCTCCACTCTCCAAGGAAGGTATAAACTCCAAACCCTAGCTTTAGTTTTGACTAATTAGGAATGAATATTATTGATATAGTATATGTGAAGCATGATGGTTGTTTGTTTAAAGTTTGGTTGAGTTTGTAGAGATTAGTTGGTTTTGTGGTGTTTTTGGAGTTGTAAATCTTGATAATTAGTTAAAGAACTTAAGTAAAGCTTTTAGTTCATGTGGGGAATAAGTATAAATTTTTAATGTTGAGTTGTTGGGGCTGTTATGATGTATTATGGATGGAGTTTTGATTTGGTTGTGATTGTGGATTGATTGTGGGTTGAATTGGAGTGTTTTAAATTTGGGTAATCGCGTAAACATAGCCGTCGTAATGTCCGATTTACTTTAGGCTGTTTTTGTTCTTAACATTAGGACCCGGAAACTCACTGATAGGTTTTGACCATTGCCATTATTAGATAGTTCATGTTACCAGCTTCGTTTTGATATGTAGTTCGTTTGATTCCGATGTACGGTTTAGGAGAAACGACCGTATTAAATAACGGCGTTTCGCGACCGAACCATTACCCCTCGCCTTACTTTGAAACATAGGTTAAAGACCTTAAAGGACTAATTGGAGTATGAAGCAATTATGTTAAGTGGATTAGGCAGTTGGTAAGGTACTCGCGAAAGAATCGCCTTAAAACTCGTAATGGTTAATTTATTAAAAATGGTGGAGCCGAGGGTACTCGAGCGACTTAAGAGAATCAGTAAACGCAAAGCGAGCGTTAGAGTCTAATTTGGTTAAAGTATAGATTTACAAGTGACTTTGGTTTAATTCCAACTTACATGTTGTTTATAGGTTACCAGACTCGTCCCAAGCCATTTATAACCCCCAGTCGCTAAGGCAATTTTTCTACCCGTATAACTGTTGTTGTGATGTATATGTGTATATGTATGATCTTGTGATAAATGCATATTTGTTATTAGCAAATTCTTGCGATATATTGGAGCATGTGATATGGTATATATGCATGCCTGTTTCGTATTGTTGATGTATATATCTGTTGGTTCAAATGCTTATTAGTTGCATAATACCTATGCTAGAGATAAGCAGTAGTTGCGTATACCCTGAGTACAGGGGACCCAAAGGTGAACCCTTTTCTAAAACCGGGAGTAGATGTTCCTGAGTATATGATATATATATATATTATAGTTTTCAAAACTATTAATCGAATAAGGTTTATTGGATAACTTTATTTTTATTAAGGAATATTATCTTGAATATTAATTCGAGGACTTATGACTCGGTTTATTTTATTTAAGGAATATTATCTTGAATATTCATTCGAGGACTTATGACTCGGTTTATTTTATTTAATGAATATTATCTTAAAAATTCATTCGAGGACTTATGACTCGGTTTATTTTATTTAATGAATATTATTTTGAATATTCATTCGAGGACTTATGACTCCGCTTATTTACTAAATGATATTCTTTATTTTATTAAAGAATAATGTTTCGATAATCAAACTTATTTTCGATTAATCAAATAAAGATCATACTTTCGTATAAGTATATCTTTGGTTAATTATTATTATTCATTTGAAGTATGAGTTTTAAAACTTCTACTTCAACTATTATTACAAAAATCATCCTTGATGGGAATATTATTTAAATGATAATATTCAGATAGTTTCTAATATATCGGTACTGATTTATTTTATTAAATCAGCATTACTCCAAACACTATTTAAAGTGTTTTCGAGTCTTCAAAATGATTTTTAAAGGTTAGAGCGGATCCCAAAACTCGTTTTCAAATTTAAGATCTTCCTTTTTGAAGGGGACTTGAATACTCACTCAAAAATCTAAGGGATCCGGCTCTGTGGTGTATTTTATATTCGCAACGAGGTTGCTGTTTTGATAAATGAATTGATTACTTACCCAACGTTCAGGAAGTAAGTCCATCTATTTGAGTCGGCATAAGCAACATGGGCTCAGTGGGCGTCCATGAAAGTGTAAGTGGCTCAGTGGGAGTCCATCAAATGCGTAAGTGGCTGAGTGGCAGTCCATCATAAGGTCCTATTACGGCCAGGGTGATGACCAGTGGGGAATTCGTCCATCTACTAGTAGAAAAGGTTACTTATTGGTATCTTTGCCTGATCAGCAAGATATCAGGTTTATGCCAAGGTTTTCTCCTTTCCAAATTCATTGGATATTGCAACTCTGTTTATAATTTTCATAACAGAGGTTTTCAAGGAGTGTATGAAATGTATATATATATATAGGTGTATATATATATCGGGACTTAATGAAGTATCTCGTAACTTCATTATTTATAATGATGTTCAAAGATTGAATCTATTCAAATCTTGTCTTGTAGTCTCATCTATGTGATGAACTTTTGAAACTAATTATAACTTGAACTGTAACGACCGAGGAATTACGCTTGTATTATATTATAATAATAATAAATTATGTGTATTATTATGTGATTAAATGTGTTAAGTCGTTGAACCCTAACTGCTATGTGTTATGTGTTGGTTGTTTTGATCCAAACGTGTTTTGGATATTTATTGAACGTTTTATCGTCAGTTATATATATATATATTATATCAAAACCTGTACAGCTCAAAACTATGTTTTAAAAGCCCGTATTTCAAACAAAATCATTGGCCCTATTTTTCCAAAAATGCCCTATACCGTATCGCTATTCTGAACCCCTAGACGTTTTACCAATTGACCTTTTTCGCGAAAAACGACTTTTTCCGGACCCCTTCGGGTACCAAAAGCCCCACAAAAATCACATTTTTATTTTTATATGATCATGAAATTATCATATATCATTTTTCTTTGTATTTTTGTATTTTTCACAATTTTTGGAAATTTTTAGTATTTATTTTATATTTATTGGATATTTAAAAATTTAATATTAATACCCAAAAATTATAAAAATTGGGGCCAAATATTTTTATTAGGAGTGTAATTAGCCCCTTAATTTTATTTAGGGGTATTATTTTCATAAATATAAATACCTGATTTATTGTTAATTATTAAGTTAATTATAATTAAAAATCAGAATATTAAGAAATTTATTTTGGGGGTGAAGAACATTCAGAGAATTCAACTGCAGATTTCATAGTGATTCTGTTATCCAAATCGATCATGTGAGTAACCAAAACAAAGCTCTTGATCTCTACTTTCTATTCGTATAATCAATTTCATGTTTCAGTCTTGTGATTTTCAATTCGTTTTTCTAGGGTTTATGCTAGAATTAGGGGTTTAGGATTCTGGAATCGTTTGATGATTTTGATGATCTATATAGCTTATTCATAACCTTAGGAATGATTTGGTGTAATAAATTAGTTCGTATAACCCCGGGAAAGTAGTTCCCGAGTTCTTGAGTTTTAGCAATTTTGAATTCGTTTTTCGGTGATTTTGAAGATGTTTTGATTGTTGTTAAGTATTGAGATTGACTGTAGAACTCAGGAGCTTCGATTTTACGTATTAATCGTCGAGGTTGATCAAGTTTTGGAGGAGGTGTCGTTTTCCGGTGACGTCGCCGGAAAGCTTCGGTTTTTGGCCGGTGGAATCGAAGGAGGACTGAGCAGGAGTTGTGGATGGTGCAGATGAATTCCCATGAGTATTACGAGCTGATCCCCGTCGAAATCGATCGAGATGGCCTTGGAAAGGACTCGCCATCGAATCGCCGGAAACAGCCGCCGGTGTCGGAGTATTCGCCGGATTCTGGGCGACCGACGACTGTTCTTCGTCAACCCGAGGTCGACCCGGTTTCGACCCGAGAAACGACCCGGGTTTGATCCTGAAAACCCTAACCCTGAAACCTGTTTTGCGTTTATGATATTTTAATATTTATTCTATTTTCTAAAATCAGAAAATCAGTTTTAATAATTCTAATAAATAATTAAAAAAATTAGATTTAAATTCTGAAAAATAGTATTATTAATTTCTAAATTATTTTATTAATTTATAAATTCGAATTTAATTATTTAATTAATTATTTAATTATTTATCTAATTATTTATCTAATTATTTATTAGTTATCTAATTAATTAATAATTGGGTAATTAATTAATAATTAGGTAATTGATTAATAAATAAGGATTAAATAATACGAATAATAATTCGTTAATTAGTTAAATCTTCCGAGTAACTCGTACCTATTCGAGTCGTGATTCGTTAAGTTAGAGATATTATTCGAGCGATAATTTATTCAAGGGATATCGTAATAACTATTTGTATCGTATAATTAAATATCCGTAATTAATTAATTAACGAATCGTATAAGTTTCAGTAATAATGTAATAGATCGATAGTTATTCGAGAATTGCGAGTAGCTCGTAGTTATTCGATAAATAGCGTATCGGTTAAATAAGTTGGTTGATTATTTGTAAATAATCGATCTACTCAAATAAATATCGATAAGTTATAAATATTATAATAAATTGTGATTAATCCTAATAATTAGGGATTTATTATTTTAAATTATTAAATAAGCAATTATTAATTATTTATTAGTTATTTATTTATTAAATATTTAAAAAGTGATTAATTATTTCGATAATTAATCACATAATTTTCAATAAACCGTAACTTCTTCATTTTAACTCCAAAAATTATAAAAAAAATTATTTTTGACTTTGATTTTTCTTAAATAATTATGTAAAAATTATTTTAGGATTTAAAAGGTTGTAATAATTATTTATAATGAATAATAAATTAAATTATCAGTGTTTAATTCATAACAATTCAACCGTTAGTCCGATTTGAGTGAAACGAAGACCTCTAGACTCAGAAAAATGAGACGAATCCAATAAAAATGGTTGTAAGTTATAATTTCTTCTGAAAAAGAGTGGTTTGGTGATAATTGATAGTTCATAGGTCCTAGTAGGGATATAATTGAGCCGAATAAATCCCGAAAAATTATAATAAAATCAGATACGACTAGTAATGCAGGTATAAGCCCGGAATTGATTTTAAAAATAATTATAAATCTAGAAATTAATTGTGTGCTTTACGTGTTACGTGTTATATGTGATTATGTGCATAAATGTGTTGTGTAAATATATGTATATATATGCGAGTCAGATAGAAACGCATGGGTAGACTGATAAGGTTGCGTGATATCAATTCAAGATACACGTATGTAGTAAATTATCTAAACACCTATCTTTCCATGATTTGTTCAGTGTTAGCAAGGCAGAGCAAGCTAGGGTTAGAAGGCAGTAAGTTAAACCAGGTTAAGTACGCGCAAGGCAAGTTTTTCCCCTATTCTAAATTCAGAATAGTGATTTATATTTCCTTTCTACCATATCAATTCTCTTTGATAATCATTGTTCATATACACTGTTGTCCATTTATTATTACTTGTTCCAGTTTCATTTCAATTCTTGATTTACCCAATTTATTGAATTCCCTGTTCACATTTCAATTTCTTTACCCTTGTTATATATATTCTGGTATATCCTGGTGTTGGGATATATCAATAGCATACCGATTGTTCCGGATGCTCAGCCTTGGACTGGATGGTTACTATAAAGGCTGGGTTTTTCCCAGACCATTAATTAATAGGCCATAGTTGCCTGAGTACTCCTTATGTTGGTTGGGTCTATGCAGTTGGGTATAGATCCGCACTATATTCTGACTGATCAGCAGATTATAGTGCATATGTTGGTTCTTGTTTCCAGTCTTGTTCATTTGGCACTCGCCATCATTGGCAAATTATTATCATATACAGATACAGATGGTTGTTCAAACCAGCAGCTTATTGGTTTATTTATTTCTCTTTATTTCTCTCTTTTTATAATATATATATATAAATTGTTGCAGGCTTGTTGAGCAATTTTGGCTCATTTCTTTTATTGTCACTCCTATTGTTTTACAGTTAAGGTAGAGAATGAAACCCATCAGGACCCGCATAGTCAAGAAGCGAGTCAAGCAGCGGGACCCTCTTATACCAAGAGTGTTCCTTCCTATTCCCGAAGAGAGCTTTGAATTGCCAGATCAGGTGTAGCAGGATAAGTAGTGATGTTGGGTTGAATAAAAGTTTTGTGTAGTTTGAATAAGAGATTGCGTAGTGAAACTGTAGATAGAATAAAGTTTTGTAATAAAGAGAGTTCTTGAGACAGGTTTTTATTTAGTCGGGTTTGTAATAAAGTGTAGTGCATGATTCTTGTTTCCAACCTCAACCCTTAAAAGATCCTGAGTAGTGATAGTTCGGGGTAATTATTATATTAATATTCCGCTTGTGCAGGTATAGTTGGTAATTGTTGTTAATAATGCCCCAAATCTATACCCCGGATTTGGAGGGTGTTATAGTTGGCATCAGAGCTTAGGATTGACCTTAGAAAACAAGAATGTTAGGGTTAAGATAAGATAGGAAAATAAGATAGGATGAGGGTAAGAGTGTTAAGATTATTTGTCTATGTGATTAGAAGTTATGAGTTATAGGATTGTGATTTGATTGTTTTTGTGTTATTATTTTTATGTATATTAGATGGCTTCTTTATCATCATCTACGGAGAGGACCGAGACAGATCCAGTGGATGCACAGGTAGTAGCCCCAGTGTAAGAGCAGATCTTACCTCCATTGCCACCTGAGCCAGCACCAGAGATACCACTTCCCCCGGAGGTAATAGGTTTTGCAGATTATTTTCCATACGTTGAGCCAGAGATACCAGATATTCCACCATTAGAGTTTCCGATGTTTGATATTCCTGATATGGTTGATCTTCCGCAGTGGGAGGATTTAGAGCCTCAGATTCCTATGCCACCAGTTGAGATTCCAGAGATGCCACCGATGGAGCCAGAGGCAGAGCCGCCTGTGTATGCGCCTATGGAGCAGCCTGTCTTATTTCCTGCCCCGTTAGCCATTTATGCACCTGTTCCTGGAGTGTATCAGTTTCCTCAGCCAGAGTTTATGGATGAGATCGTGGTAGATGGACCATTACCTTCTCGAGGTTCCAGCACTGATCTTCATGAGCATCATACCGTGACTTACCAGCGCTTTCAGGCAGAGAGGGAGGAGAGGATTAGATGGCAGAACCAGTGTAGAGAGATCCTTGGATTGTATGAGACACAGACGGATGGTCCTGTCAGAGCATTACGACCGGATTATATACTGAGAGAGAGACTACATCATATTCACCGGGTTAGTTCGCAGCAGCTTACTGATTTGAGACAGCAGGATCTTAGTGCGGAGACAGTATATCGCAGAGCATTGGGACTTACCGAGGCAGTGCTAGAGGCAGTGCAGGAGGAGTTGAGCCACGTACCACCAGGATTTTGAGACCAGCAGATTGATGAGTGTTGTATTATGTATATTTTGTAGATAGAGGCAACATAGTATTGTATGACTAGTTTGTATGAGTGTAGCTACTGACTCTGACTGATAGTAGTAGCAGTACGACTGTTATATCATAGGGTTTTGTATCAAGCACTGACACCTGTAGCTGGTGTTCTACCTATATATATATATGAGATAATCTTTTGCATGTTTTCTTTATTTTATTTCCAGTCATTTAAGCATTTACATTTATTTCAGTACCATTGCATATTTACAAATGTAGTTTTATTCACAATCATGTTGTAAAAAAAAAAAAAAAAAATTTAAAACATATCATACTGTTTTATCTATTCAGTTATTTAATAAGTTATTTTATTTTCTCAAATCGACTGTTTTAATATATGTTTAATATACTGTTATTAAATAAGATCCATTATTATTTACCAGAAAAATGGCACCTAAGAGAAAAGCGCAGCCCGACTCATCGAATGGAAACACCGAGGACCAAAACAATAATAAATAGATGGATCAGATGTTTAATCTCATGCAACAGCAGATGTTGATGATGCAACAACAAATGCAGCAGCAGCAACAGCAGTTCCAGCAACAGATGTTACAGCAAGCCGCTCATCCAGGACATCAAATACCACCAGCAGCACCTACGACTACTTTCAAGCAATTTCAGTCGGTGAAGCCACCGGAATTTATGGGTTCCACAGATCCTACGAAAGCGAGAGCTTGGTTGAAAGAGATGGAAAAGGCTTTTTCGTTGGTAAAGGTTGAGGAAGAGCAGAAGACAGATTTCGCTAGCTATTTTCTAAAAGGTGAAGCTAATTACTGGTGGGAATCGAAGAAAGCTTTGGAAGAAGGTGTGGTGACCTGGAACAGATTCACTGATCTTTTCTTGGAGAAATATTTTCCTCGTTTTATGAAGAACCAGATGGAGATCAAGTTCCTGGAGCTGAAACAAGACAACTTATCGGTTGCGGATTATGAAACCAAGTTTACTGAATTGGCAAGGTTTGTTCCAGAGCAGGTGGATACGGACGAAAAGCGGGCCAAGAGATTTCAGCAAGGACTGAAACCATGGATTCGTAGCAGGGTAGCTGTGTTTGAATTGACAACTTATACGGCTGTTGTTCAGAAGGCTATGATTATTGAAGGAGAAAGCGAAGCAGCTCAGAAAGAGAAAGGACCAGGGAAATTTCAGAATCGTTTCAACAAAAGGCCGGGATTTCAAGCTCGGGGAAAAGTAAATTTCAAAAGGCCAGAGCAAAACAACCAGAGGATGGGTAATCGACTACCTGCCACAACTCAGCAAAGGCTTATTCGACTGCCTATACCTGATTGCAGAACGTGTGGTAGAAAGCATACAGGAGTTTGCAACAAGCTAAATGTTACGTGTTTCAAGTGCAAGCAAAGGGGACACTATTCTGGAGAATGTCCAATGGGAAAAGCAGAAGTTACTTGTTTTCAATGTGGGAGAAAAGGACATATCGCCAAAGACTGCAGAGGAATTGCAATGGCTGCCAGTATTCCAAGAGTTTTAGCATTACCTCCACCTCCACTACCACAGCAAAATCAGCCCAAAGCAAGGACTTTCAACATGTCAATGAAGGAAGCGGTACAGAGTCCGAATGTGGTTGCAGGTACACTTCCTGTAAATTCCGTAAATGCTTTAGTATTGATTGATTCAGGAGCTACTAGATCTTTTATTTCTGAAGCCTTTATCTCTAAGATAGATTGTGAGATTCAGTGGTTGGATGAAGTGTTAGTTATAAAATTAGCGAATAATGATCAGGTTGCAGTAGATCGAGTATGTCCGAGCTGTGATATTGAGATAGGGAGATGTCATTTTTCAGTTGATTTGATACCTTTTAGGTTAGGGGAGTTTGATATTATTTTAGGAATGGATTGGCTGTCTAGTAATAATGCTCAAATTGACTGTGCGAATAAGAGAGTGAAATTGCAAACTGAAGAAAATGAAACGGTAATATTTAAAGGTGAGAAGCAAAAGCAGAAATTCCTATCAATAATGCAGACGAGAAGATTGCTACGTCAAGGATGTCAAGCTTATTTAGCCTATGTACGGGATGTTGATAAGGGAGATTTGAAGATTGAAGATATTCCTGTAGTTTGTGAATTTCTTGATGTTTTTCCGGACGAATTACCAGGACTTCCACCAGATCGAGAAATCGAATTCACTATTGACTTGACGCCAGGGACTGAACCAATTTCGAAAGCTCCATATAGAATGACACCTGTTGAAATGAGGGAATTAGCAAAGCAGTTGCAAGAACTTCTTGACAAAGGAATTATAAGGCCAAGTGTATCCCCATGGGGTGCGCCAGTATTGTTCGTGAAAAAGAAGGATGGTAGTATGCGACTGTGTATCGATTATCGTGAGCTGGACAAGTTAACTATCAAGAATAAATATCCTTTACCTCGCATTGATGATTTATTTGATCAACTAAAAGGAGCAGCATGGTTTTCGAAAATCGACTTACGATCAGGCTATCATCAGTTAAAGATCAAGGCCGAAGATATTCCAAAGACAGCGTTTAGAACAAGGTACGGACACTATGAATTTCTTGTGATGGCTTTTGGATTGACGAATGCACCTGCAGCGTTTATGGATTTGATGAATCGAATATTCAAGAAGTATTTGGATAAGTTTATCATTATATTTATTGATGACATCTTGATCTATTCAAAGACGGAAGAAGAACATGCAGCGCATTTAAGAACGACATTGGAAATATTACGGAAGGAGCAGCTTTATGCAAAATTTTCCAAATGCGAATTTTGGTTGAAAGAAGTGCAGTTTTTAGGGCACATCATCAGCAGAGAAGGCATTCAAGTTGATCCAGCAAAGATTGAAGCTGTGTTGAATTGGGAAAGACCAAAGACGCCGACAGAGGTTCGAAGTTTCTTAGGTTTGGCAGGATATTATCGAAGATTTGTCAAAGATTTTGCGAAGATAGCTACACCGCTGACCAAGTTAACTCGACAAAGTGAAAAGTTCGAATGGAATAGTAAGTGTGAAGAAAGTTTTCAAGAGTTGAAGAATCGGTTGGTGACGGCACCAGTATTAGTACTGCCAGACGAGCAAGGAAATTTTGTTATCTACAGTGACGCTTCATATCGTGGTTTAGGATGTGTATTGATGCAACATGGTAACGTCATTGCATATGCGTCGAGACAACTTAAACCCCATGAACAGAAATATCCTACGCATGATCTGGAATTAGCAGCAATTGTATTTGCATTGAAGCTGTGGAGACATTATCTGTACGGTGAAAAATGTGAAATCTACACGGATCATAAAAGTCTGAAGTATATCTTCACGCAAAAGGAACTAAACATGCGACAACGTCGATGGCTGGAATTGATTAAAGATTACGATGTTACAATCAGTTATCATCCAGGAAAAGCAAATGTTATAGCAGATGCGCTAAGCAGAAAAGAAAGATTGAATAGGTTGACTTCATGCGAAGAATTGGCCAGGGAATTCGACAAATTGGAAATCGAAATTCGTACTCCTAATGAATCTGTAGAAACTATCTACGCTATGACTTTCCAACCAGAATTGCTGGAAAAGATTCGCCGTTGTCAAGAAGAAGTGATGAGTCAAGACGACAACTTAACAGGAGAAGAGATTACAACTCAGAAAGATAATGAAGGAATTTTACGTTTTGCGTCAAGAATCTGGATCCCTAACGTGGCAGAATTAAAAGAAGAAATTATGCAAGATGCGTACAATTCGAAGTATTCCATTCATCCAGGAAGCACGAAAATGTATCGCGATTTGAAGGAAAACTTTTGGTGGCCGAATATAAAGAAGGAGATAGCAGAATGGGTGAGTAAATGCTACACATGCCAGCGAGTTAAAGCAGAACACCAACGTCCGAGTGGGTTATTGCAACCATTAGACATTCCAGAATGGAAATGGGAACATCTAGCGATGGATTTTGTGGTAGGACTACCGAAGACTAGGGCAAATCATGATGCGATATGGGTAATCATTGACAGACTTACGAAGTCGGCACATTTTCTACCAATTAATGAAAGATTTTCGCTCGACAAATTAGTGCACATGTATCTCAAAGAAATTGTGATGCGTCATGGAGTACCAGTATCAATTGTATCGGATCGAGATCCTCGTTTCACTTCAAGATTTTGGAGGCAATTTCAAGAATGTCTAGGAACGAGGTTGAATATGAGTACAGCTTATCATCCGCAAACTGACGGCCAAAGTGAAAGGACAATTCAAACGATTGAAGACATGCTACGAGTTTGTGCGATCGATTTTGAAGGCAGTTGGGATGAACATTTACCCCTAGTGGAATTTTCTTATAATAATAGCTATCACGCCAGTATTGGAATGCCACCGTATGAAGCATTATATGGGAGGAAATGCAGATCACCCGTGCACTGGGATGAAGTTGGAGAACGCAAGATTTTGGGTCCAGAATTAATTCAGCAGACAAAAGAAAAGATTAATCTTATTCGAAAACGAATCGAGGCAGCACAAAACAGACAAAGCAGATATGCAAACCAAGCCAGGAAGGATATGGACTATCAGGAAGGAGAACACGTATTGCTCAAAATATCGCCATGGAAAGGATTGACCAGATTTGGCAATAAAGGGAAATTGAAGCCACGATACGTTGGACCATTTGAGATTTTGAAGAAAATTGGGAAGGTCGCGTACGAGTTAGCTCTACCACCCCATATGCAGCACATTCACAACGTATTTCATGTATCTATGCTTAAGAGGTATAATCCTGATACAAGGCATGTAATAGAGTATGAACCAGTAGAACTTCAGGCAGATTTGTCATATGTAGAACAGCCAATAAGAATTCTAGATAGGCAAGAGAGGGTATTAAGAAATAAGTCTGTGTCATTAGTGAGAGTTTTATGGAGAAACCCAGTGGTTGAAGAATCAACCTGGGAGCTTGAAAGTGAAATGCTAGAAAAGTATCCTCAGTTATTTGCATAATTAGATTCTGAGGACAGAATCTTGTTAAGGGGGGGAATTGTAACGACCGAGGAATTACGCTTGTATTATATTATAATAATAATAAATTATATGTATTATTATGTGATTAAATGTGTTAAGTCGTTGAACCCTAACTGCTATGTGTTATGTGTTGGTTGTTTTGATCCAAACGTGTTTTGGATATTTATTGAACGTTTTATCGTCAGTTATATATATATATATATATTATATCAAAACCTGTACAGCTCAAAACTATGTTTTAAAAGCCCGTATTTCAAACAAAATCATTGGCCCTATTTTTCCAAAAATGCCCTATACCGTATCGCTATTCTGAACCCCTAGACGTTTTACCAATTGACCTTTTTCACGAAAAACGACTTTTTCCGGACCCCTTCGGGTACCAAAAGCCCCACAAAAATCACATTTTTATTTTTATATGATCATGAAATTATCATATATCATTTTTCTTTGTATTTTTGTATTTTTCACAATTTTTGGAAATTTTTAGTATTTATTTTATATTTATTGGATATTTAAAAATTTAATATTAATACCCAAAAATTATAAAAATTGGGGCCAAATATTTTTATTAGGAGTGTAATTAGCCCCTTAATTTTATTTAGGGGTATTATTTTCATAAATATAAATACCTGATTTATTGTTAATTATTAAGTTAATTATAATTAAAAATCAGAATATTAAGAAATTTATTTTGGGGGTGAAGAACATTCAGAGAATTCAACTGCAGATTTCATAGTGATTCTGTTATCCAAATCGATCATGTGAGTAACCAAAACAAAGCTCTTGATCTCTACTTTCTATTCGTATAATCAATTTCATGTTTCAGTCTTGTGATTTTCAATTCGTTTTTCTAGGGTTTATGCTAGAATTAGGGGTTTAGGATTCTGGAATCGTTTGATGATTTTGATGATCTATATAGCTTATTCATAACCTTAGGAATGATTTGGTGTAATAAATTAGTTCGTATAACCCCGGGAAAGTAGTTCCCGAGTTCTTGAGTTTTAGCAATTTTGAATTCGTTTTTTCGGTGATTTTGAAGATGTTTTGATTGTTGTTAAGTATTGAGATTGACTGTAGAACTCAGGAGCTTCGATTTTACGTATTAATCGTCGAGGTTGATCAAGTTTTGGAGGAGGTGTCGTTTTCCGGTGACGTCGCCGGAAAGCTTCGGTTTTTGGCCGGTGGAATCGAAGGAGGACTGAGCAGGAGTTGTGGATGGTGCAGATGAATTCCCATGAGTATTACGAGCTGATCCCCGTCGAAATCGATCGAGATGGCCTTGGAAAGGACTCGCCATCGAATCGCCGGAAACAGCCGCCGGTGTCGGAGTATTCGCCGGATTCTGGGCGACCGACGACTGTTCTTCGTCAACCCGAGGTCGACCCGGTTTCGACCCGAGAAACGACCCGGGTTTGATCCTGAAAACCCTAACCCTGAAACCTGTTTTGCGTTTATGATATTTTAATATTTATTCTATTTTCTAAAATCAGAAAATCAGTTTTAATAATTCTAATAAATAATTAAAAAAATTAGATTTAAATTCTGAAAAATAGTATTATTAATTTCTAAATTATTTTATTAATTTATAAATTCGAATTTAATTATTTAATTAATTATTTAATTATTTATCTAATTATTTATTAGTTATCTAATTAATTAATAATTGGGTAATTAATTAATAATTAGGTAATTGATTAATAAATAAGGATTAAATAATACGAATAATAATTCGTTAATTAGTTAAATCTTCCGAGTAACTCGTACCTATTCGAGTCGTGATTCGTTAAGTTAGAGATATTATTCGAGCGATAATTTATTCAAGGGATATCGTAATAACTATTTGTATCGTATAATTAAATATCCGTAATTAATTAATTAACGAATCGTATAAGTTTCAGTAATAATGTAATAGATCGATAGTTATTCGAGAATTGCGAGTAGCTCGTAGTTATTCGATAAATAGCGTATCGGTTAAATAAGTTGGTTGATTATTTGTAAATAATCGATCTACTCAAATAAATATCGATAAGTTATAAATATTATAATAAATTGTGATTAATCCTAATAATTAGGGATTTATTATTTTAAATTATTAAATAAGCAATTATTAATTATTTATTAGTTATTTATTTATTAAATATTTAAAAAGTGATTAATTATTTCGATAATTAATCACATAATTTTCAATAAACCGTAACTTCTTCATTTTAACTCCAAAAATTATAAAAAAAATTATTTTTGACTTTGATTTTTCTTAAATAATTATGTAAAAATTATTTTAGGATTTAAAAGGTTGTAATAATTATTTATAATGAATAATAAATTAAATTATCAGTGTTTAATTCATAACAATTCAACCGTTAGTCCGATTTGAGTGAAACGAAGACCTCTAGACTCAGAAAAATGAGACGAATCCAATAAAAATGGTTGTAAGTTATAATTTCTTCTGAAAAAGAGTGGTTTGGTGATAATTGATAGTTCATAGGTCCTAGTAGGGATATAATTGAGCCGAATAAATCCCGAAAAATTATAATAAAATCAGATACGACTAGTAATGCAGGTATAAGCCCGGAATTGATTTTAAAAATAATTATAAATCTAGAAATTAATTGTGTGCTTTACGTGTTACGTGTTATATGTGATTATGTGCATAAATGTGTTGTGTAAATATATGTATATATATGCGAGTCAGATAGAAACGCATGGGTAGACTGATAAGGTTGCGTGATATCAATTCAAGATACACGTATGTAGTAAATTATCTAAACACCTATCTTTCCATGATTTGTTCAGTGTTAGCAAGGCAGAGCAAGCTAGGGTCAGAAGGCAGTAAGTTAAACCAGGTTAAGTACGCGCAAGGCAAGTTTTTCCCCTATTCTAAATTCAGAATAGTGATTTATATTTCCTTTCTACCATATCAATTCTCTTTGATAATCATTGTTCATATACACTGTTGTCCATTTATTATTACTTGTTCCAGTTTCATTTCAATTCTTGATTTACCCAATTTATTGAATTCCCTATTCACATTTCAATTTCTTTACCCTTGTTATATATATTCTGGTATATCCTGGTGTTGGGATATATCAATAGCATACCGATTGTTCCGGATGCTCAGCCTTGGACTGGATGGTTACTATAAAGGCTGGGTTTTTCCCAGACCATTAATTAATAGGCCATAGTTGCCTGAGTACTCCTTATGTTGGTTGGGTCTATGCAGTTGGGTATAGATCCGCACTATATTCTGACTGATCAGCAGATTATAGTGCATATGTTGGTTCTTGTTTCCAGTCTTGTTCATTTGGCACTCGCCATCATTGGCAAATTATTATCATATACAGATACAGATGGTTGTTCAAACCAGCAGCTTATTGGTTTATTTATTTCTCTTTATTTCTCTCTTTTTATAATATATATATATAAATTGTTGCAGGCTTGTTGAGCAATTTTGGCTCATTTCTTTTATTGTCACTCCTATTGTTTTACAGTTAAGGTAGAGAATGAAACCCATCAGGACCCGCATAGTCAAGAAGCGAGTCAAGCAGCGGGACCCTCTTATACCAAGAGTGTTCCTTCCTATTCCCGAAGAGAGCTTTGAATTGCCAGATTAGGTGTAGCAGGATAAGTAGTGATGTTGGGTTGAATAAAAGTTTTGTGTAGTTTGAATAAGAGATTGCGTAGTGAAACTGTAGATAGAATAAAGTTTTGTAATAAAGAGAGTTCTTGAGACAGGTTTTTATTTAGTCGGGTTTGTAATAAAGTGTAGTGCATGATTCTTGTTTCCAACCTCAACCCTTAAAAGATCCTGAGTAGTGATAGTTCGGGGTAATTATTATATTAATATTCCGCTTGTGCAGGTATAGTTGGTAATTGTTGTTAATAATGCCCCAAATCTATACCCCGGATTTGGAGGGTGTTATATGAACGGTGGTAGTTCAAGTAGTATTTGGAAAAGATATAAGTATATTGGAATATCTTGTAACTTCATCTTTTAAACTTATATCTAGTAAATGATTAACTTATGCATATCAAAGGTTTCAGAAAAATGTTGAGACAAGGTTAGATATATGAGATCACCTTGCAACGATATTTTTATACAGTTATACACTGGAACTCTGTGTGTATTATGCATGGAAGAGGACTTCCAAGATTTTGAAATGTATATATGTATATATACTTAATATTTTGCGACTTCATCGCATTAAGATATCAGCTTGGTTCATTTCTTCTTGACCAAGACTTTCATGAGTACTATGAGAATGCTCATATATTGTTAATTATTATACATATTATTTCGGTGGGCTTGTTGCTCACCCTTGCTTTCTTCTTTCTTCACACAACATCAGATAGACAAGATGAACAGGACCAAGCTCCCAATTTGCGAGCGGATAGGAAACGTTCCGCAGTTTTCTATAGGCGTTGATGTCGCTGTAGCTGAGGTAGGAACTACCAATAGGCTAGGCTTTCAACTTTTGATGTACCAGACTTATTTATCTTTATCAATTGTAATAATGGCAAAGAAATGTAAATTTATTCAGTCACCCTTTTAAGGTGTAATGGCATATAATTTTGGAATAAAATGACTCATGTTATTTTTGGATATTCATCTCTGAGACTATAACTTGTGGTGTGTGTGTTTATTGTGGGGTCACAGTACCGAGTAGTTGATTGTTTATTAAGATTGGGTGTTATTAAGGGAAATGAAACTCGTGACAACCCAGATCCCCGACCCCAGATTTGGGGGTGTTACAGAAATGGTATCAGAGCCAAGTGTTATAAACCTCAGAGATGATGTGACGTTAAGATAATAAGTTCACTAAGATAATAAGAACTCTTGCCAAGTTCATAGTCGGACTACCTAACGTAGTACTGACAGTTAAAACCCTTATGGGAACCCTTATAAATATCGTGATAGAAGTATAGTTCGTTATCGTATATGGTAGCGGGACTCCGAACCCTGAGGTTGATGAGCAACAATGCGATGATGTTTTATTAGTTATTGGAGATCAGATTGTGGATCCGATAGAGCGTCCTAACATGGGACCGGATGATGTTCATATTGAGGATGTAGCGGTAGAGGATGTTGTCCTAGAAGGGATTATCGCCGAGAAGGATCCTGTGAAGGATCCTCACAAGAATGAATAAAGGACCACTGAGGAATTGATGGCCATGGTTAGGGCAACTACCAGAGGTAGGATTGGCCGGTCACTACCAGAGGTTCGTTCAAGTTTGTAAAGATAGTAGCCCCTTTAACGCGGCTTACTCGTAAGACTGAGAAGTTCTAATGTACAGAGAAATGCGAGAACAGCTTTTAAGAACTGAAGCAAAGATTGGTGGCGGCCCATATGATGGCATTGCCGGATGGAAAAGGAGATTTTGAGATGTGTAGTGACGCTTCGCATAAAGAATTAGGGTGCTTCTTATACAGCACAACAAGGTAATCGCGTACGCGTCAAGATAATTAAGGGAATATAAAAATTCGATATCCTCACCCATGAGCTTGGGCTCGTGGCAATAGTTTTGCCCTAAAGATTGGAGGCACTACTTGTATGGAGAGAAGTGCGAGATTTACCTAAGCCATAAGTGCTCTAGTACATTTTCCCGTAGAAAGAGCTCAACATACGCCAGAGGAGGCGGTTAGAGCTAATCAAGAATTATGATTGGGAGATTCTTTATCATTCGGGGAAAGCCAATGTGGTGGCTGATGCCCTTAGTAAAAAAGGAGAAACTCAAGATGATAATGTCTTTGGGAGAGTTTATAAGAGATTTTGAGAAAATGGAAATAGGAGTGAAGGTAACCGGAGCCGGTACCGAAAAGATGTTTGAGATTGCAATATAGTCCGAATTATCGGAAAAGAACATATTATGCCAGAAAAAGTGATGAATGAAGGCAGAGAGCCAACAATTAGATATTAAGATTACTATCGAGAAAGATGATAAGGGAATAATGAGGTATGCCTACAGAATTTGGGTTCCAAATGTTCAAGAGCTTAAAGATGAAATCTTAGATGAAAGCTAGTTTGAGAAATAAGATTTAAAGCGAACCCTGAACGTGATAGTCAGGGAGGTCGCCATCAAGATAGAAGGAACCCATAACATAATGAAGTGGAAAATGAGGATTTTAACGTATAAGATAACCCCAAGTATGGGAGAAGGATGAAACATTTCATACTAAGGAAACAGAAAGTCGAGTAAGGAAAGGAGACCCGAGACGGTACTCCTATACGGTAATTCATGGACCTGTCTAAAAAGAACTTAGACTATTATCCCCAACCACCACCTTGAGGAAACAATGCGGCGAGAAATTCTTTCAGGTTCTTTAAGTCGCTAAGCTCTCAGAGTTCCGAGGAATAAGCTGACCCAGTCGAGGCAAGAGCCTGGCTAAAGGAAATACAGGAATCATTTGAGATTCTAAATGATTGACGAATCACAAAAGACTGTTTTTGTCACTTACCCTCCTAAGAGAGAGACCACCCACTGGTGAAAGACCAAGAAAGGCACGGAGCCAGAGGTTAGAATAAACTGATTAAAGTTCAGTCAATTGTTTTCGGGAAAGTAATTCCCAAGGTTATGGAGAGAGTGTAAAAGCTTTAGAGCCAGAACAAAGGCGGACGAGTATGATGAAATATGAAGCTAAGTTGTAAAAGTTGTCAAGATTCGTTCTGATGACAAGAATCTCAGAATGATGTGATGTTTGAAATCAATGCTTATGTTGGGTTGGTTCATGAAATAATGATAAGAGAAAGGAAAATAAAAAGAAATTGAAGTGGAAAGGAATATAAAGGCAATAGAGATTGAAGAATGATAAGGAAGTCGGGTATGAGGAAACCCTAAAGACTCGTAGCAATAGAAATAGAAAAGTATGTAATCGTCATGATGAGGGTGATTCGCCATGAGTTAAATATATGGTTGAAGGCATAAGAGATACATATATTTTATCCCCTGTAAGTTGGGAGGACTCAAGGAAACCTTGAGATAGTTCGAAGAATAAATAATGAGACGCGGATAGACTGAGGAGACAAAGAAGTAAGAAATTAGGAAAATTGGATGAAGGAAGTGACCTTCAAGAATGTGAAGTGTAAGACCGGTGGCTTGATACCCAGAAAGGGAGACGCCAGGTATGAAAGATATCCCAACATTGAGGTGACTGTTGAGATAAACAACAAAAGTAAATAAGGAATTATTAAGAAGAAATTCATGTTGAACATGACCAATATCTTTCAGAACATCCTTGTTATCGTTACCAAATTAGGCAAGAAAAGTGGATAACCGTTGTTATTTTTTGGAGGCCATATTGATTGACCTCATTTTGAATACAGATGTTATTGTGAAATTAGGCATATACTATCGAGGTGGAAATGATTGAATAAGACACCCTTATCAGGGATATATGACTTAATTTATCCATGGAAGGATGCATGTACCTTTTTAAAGGTGGAATTAAGGATAGAACATCGGTAACTTAAAATAAATCCTAGGGGAATGCATAAAGGTTGGCATTTCACCCTTAATAAGGATATAATGAGTTTTGACAGTATGAATTGGAAAGGAATAAGGTAATAACAACCTTTAAGAATCAGTGGAGAAATTTTTCAGAAGTATATAGACAATGATTCTGGTATTAATAAAGGGTATCTTGATATGCCCTGTATCTAGGGAATACAGGAGGAACGATTCAAGGATAACCTTAGAGGTTTTATAAGGAGAAAGGTAATATTCAAATTTCTCAAGAATAGAAATGTTGATAAAGGAAATATGACGTAATTATAATGATGCCAAGTGGGGCACGTGTTAAACCACGAGTAAGTATGGATCGAACCAGTAAAGGTCGAAATTGTTCAGGGCAATTAGGGCCTAAGATAAAAGATGTTTTAAGTATGATTGAGAGTCAGTCGTGACAGTGATTAACCTCTAAAGACTGAGGCAATAACTTATGGAAAAATGGTGATATTTTTTTTTACTCATCAGATTTTAAGGAAAACATCTTCACACAAGTAGTGATTGAAGTGAGGTAGAAAATTTAGTTGGAGGTGGTTAAAAGGACATGATTGTAAGGAAATTTTACTATCAGGAAAGGCCAAAGAGGTGGCCAACACTTTAAGTGTAAGAGGACAATTATAGGCGCTTGTGCCAAAGGAATACAGTGATGATGGTTAAAGCTGTGAAGGTTGTATCATGGTTTGGAAGATTGACATTCCTTCTGATGACTGTGCAATACCCAACCGTAATAGTAGTTGGTAAAGGTTTAATTCGTGTAATCGCCATGAGCAGGCCATCTATCTCAGAAGGTACTATCTTGAGATAAGCCAGGACCATGTTTCAAAAAGGACTAGACGAACCTTTGAGTTAAGTCTTCTATTTAGGGCGTATGATTAAGAATGGTATTAACCTGCTATAGTTGCTTTGATTGAAACTCTTCTGCAATTTTATCTGCTTCATGTCATATGTACGTCAAGTTCAGGAGAGTTCTTCATGAATCATGAACGGTGATCATGTTACCTCCTTAGAAGAATTCGATACGAGATGTATGGATTCCGTATAGTTAGCTATTAAAACTTCATGGAAAATGAATGATTACAGTAGGTCAACGGTGGACCCTGGTAGTGCAGCAATGATTCTGCGAGTAATGAGTCGATTACAACCGTGAGAGTTGTATTGGAATGGATGTTGAGATTGAGTACCACTAATCGGGTCGTGGTGGTGTATAAGTTATCATTGATAGACTAATTAAGTAGAGTATCTACCTATTGAATATTTATTCCCTCTTATGAAAAGAGAGTCGTATTACTATATGAGGAAGGTTGCGGTGCAAGCATAGAATTCTAGTAACGATGATGTCTAGAATGAGATCCCATATTCGATTTTCGATATCGAGGGAGTTTCAAAGGTGATTGTGTATAAGCTCGAGGAAGAGCATGGGTCCATAGAATGATGGACGGAATAGAAAAAATATTTAGGCATGTGAAATACGATGCTATAATACTTGATGTTGATATAAATATATAAATGTTTTGTTCTCCTATGATAAACCTTTATAGTTCAGAGGTAGATTCCAAGCCAGATATTTTATGGCAGTATATTTTATATATACAATTATCTTCAGTTCGTCCTTTTCTCTTCTTTTCATTCCATGTAAGCTGAGAAGAACAACCCTTGCAGAAGGGGAGGTATTGCCGAATGACTATCTATCTGTGTGATAGAAGCCTAGTAGGATACCACATGTTGTTTAATTGCTTGTCAAGTACTAAAGGCCGACCACCTTCTGTACTAACTATGCAATGAAATAAGTGTTCATGATCATAGTGATCTCTCAATAAATTCCTTTACTTCTATATGATTGATCAAACTTTGGGAAATAGAAACAGCTGAAAAAGGAGTAGTAAAGTTGTGGTGGTATTCGGAATGGAAACACATTCGTGATACTAAGGTTGATGTGGTTATTAAAAGGTTATAGAACGCTAACGAGCAAAAGTATAACTAGTATAATATTAGGAACGAAAGGTAGTAGAGATTACAAACTGGAAAAGAATGGGTATTGAGAAGTAAAAGCTCTAATGCTAAAAGTTATAATGAGAGTCTGTGCAATAGACTTGAAAGAATTTGGAATGATCACTTAACACGGATTGAGTTTTCTTACGACAATAGATCATATGTCAGTATTGAGATGTCGCCTTATGAGATCCTTGAGGGAAGACAATGTCGATCTCCCTTATGTTAGGATGAAGTTGTAGAGCGCAAGATGCTCGGACCCGCAGTAGTCCAAAGGACCAGGGATGTAATAAGATCTAATCACAGGACGGCTGGTAGTAGCCCAAGATGGACATAAGAAGTATGCTGATTTGACAATGAAAGGACAAAGAGAATGAAGGAGGGAACCTTGTATTGTTAAAAGTATTCCCTTAAAAAGGAATTGATGAGGGTTGGAAAGAAAGGAAAGTTTAAGTCCACAAATTGTTGGACCCTTGAATATATTAAGACGTATTGGGAAGTTAGCATATGAGTTATCCCTACCCCCGAACATGTAGCAAGTCATAACATGTTTCACGTATCAATGTTAAGGAAGTGTAATTCGGATGCCAGATAAATAGGGGCATATGAGCGTATAGACATGCAACCAGATCTGACTTATGTGGAGAAACCAGTAAAGATTCTGGATAAGAAGGAGCAGGTGCTTCGGAACAAAGTGATCAAGCTAGTCAGAGTGCTATGGCAGAATCATAATGTAGACGAATCAACTTGGGAACTAGAGAGCGCAATGCTAGAAAAGTACCCCCATTTGTTTTCTATTTGATTCCGGGACGAAATCCTTTTAAGGAGGGGAGACTGTAATAACCCCAAAATTTTGAACTTTTTGTAACCCTTATGAATAGTGTTTTTGCTGATATTGCTGAATAAGAAAACTGTTCATGCCACACTATGTAGGGTTTCTTTTATGGATATTCTGAGATTTTATTGGTACTCTATATGATATATAAATGTATGTAAAGATCGTCAGAATCCAAATTTGAACCTTTTGATTTTTCCCGAAAATCCACCAGATATCAAAAGAATTGAGTATAAGGTAACAGGATAAAAAGGATTTAAATTCAAGGATTTTATTAGAGGATCATAAAAAGGAATATAATGTATTGAGAAAGGTTAAGGGAACCTAAGTAATAAGATCCCGGGTATGATCCCTCAAACGATAAACGAAAACGAAAGTTAAGCGAACCGTATAACAGATCAGCGGTCATTAGCCAAGTAATTAGAAGCTAATCAAAGAGATTAGAGGGGATGATGTCATCCAACCAATGAGAAGAGGACAAAGGAGGGAGGGTGACATCACATGATGACAAAAGCATGACATAAGGGAAGGAATTGTTGGATGATTGTGAGCCACACAAAAGTTACCATGGTAAAAAGGTAAGAAATCAAAACAAAACAAATCAAAAGCAACCAACCAAGCCAAAACATTTCATTTTCATCAAAAAACACAAAACACCTCCATTTTCAAGAAGAGCTCTCGGCTTTTCTTCTTTTTCAAAGAGGAAAATTCCAAAATTCAAGATCCAAGCCTTGTTAATTAGTGAGGTAATTATCTAAGACTCCTTATGCATAGTTATGGATATCCTATAAGTTTGAGCTCCTAAATCATTCACAATCTCTTCCTAAAAATCATGGAAGAAGATGGTGAATAGTGTTTTTCAAGAACTAAAATTTTTGTTCTTGAAGTTTTGTTTAGTTTAAGCTTGGATAAGGACTTTAAGGGTGATTCCAAGCCATTCTCTTGATTCTCCACTCTCCAAGGAAGGTATAAACTCCAAACCCTAGCTTTAGTTTTGACTAATTAGGAATGAATATGATTGATATAGTATATGTGAAGCATGATGCTTGTTTGTTTAAAGTTTGGTTGAGTTTGTAGAGATTAGTTGGTTTTGTGGTATTTTTGGAGTTGTAAATCTTGATAATTAGTTAAAGAACTTAAGTAAAGCTTTTAGTTCATGTGGGGAATAAGTATAAATTGTTAATGCTGAGTTGTTGGGGCTGTTATGATGTATTATGGATGGAGTTTTGATTTGGTTGTGATTGTGGATTGATTGTGGGTTGAATTGGAGTGTTTTAAATTTGGGTAATCGCGTAAACATAGTCGTCGTAATGTCCGATTTACTTTAGGCTGTTTTTGTTCTTAACATTTGGACCCGGGAACTCACTGATAGGTTTTGACCATTGCCATTATTAGATAGTTCATGTTACGAGCTTCGTTTTGATATGTAGTTCGTTTGATTCTGATGTACGGTTTAGGAGAAACGACCATTTTAAGTAACGGCGTTTCGCGACCGAACCATTACCCCTCGTCTTACTTTGAAACATAGGTTAAAGACCTTAAAGGACTAATTGGAGTATGAAGCAATTATGTTAAGTGGATTAGGCAGTTGGTAAGGTACTCGTGAAAGAATCGCCTTAAAACTCGTAATGGTTAATTTATTAAAAATGGTGGAACCGAGGGTACTCGAGCGACTTAAGAGAATCAGTAAGCGCAAAGCGAGCGTTAGAGTCTAATTTGGTTAAAGTATAGATTTACAAGTGACTTTGGTTTAATTCCAACTTACATGTTGTTTATAGGTTACCAGACTCGTCCCATGCCATTTGTAAACCCCAGTCGCTAAGGCAAGTTTTCTACCCGTATAACTGTTGTTGTGATGTATATGTGTATATGCATGATCTTGTGATAAATGCATATTTGTTATTAGCAAATTCTTGCGATATATTGGAGCATGTGATATGGTATATATGCATGCCTGTTTCGTATTCTTGATATATATATATGTTGGTTCAAATGCTTATTAGTTGCATAATACCTATGCTAGAGATAAGCAGTAGTTGCGTATACCCTGAGTACAGGGGACCCAAAGGTGAACCCTTTTCTAAAACCGGGAGTAGATGTTCCCGAGTATATATATATATATATATATATATATTTATATATATATATTATAGTTTTCAAAACTATTAATCGAATAAGGTTTATTCAATAACTTTATTTTTATTAAGGAATATTATCTTGAATATTAATTTGAGGACTTATGACTCGGTTTATTTTATTTAAGGAATATTATCTTGAATATTCATTCGAGGACTTATGACTCAATTTATTTTATTTAATGAATATTATCTTGAATATTCATTTGAGGACTTACGACTCGATTTATTTTATTTAATGAATATTATTTTGAATATTCATTCGAGGACTTATGACTCCGCTTATTTACTAAATGATATTCTTTATTTTATTAAAGAATAATGTTTCGATAATCAAACTTATTTTCGATTATTCAAATAAAGATCATACTTTCGTATAAGTATATCTTTGGTTAATTATTATTATTCATTTGAAGTATGAGTTTTAAAACTTCTACTTCAACTATTATTATAAAAATCATCCTTGATGGGAATATTATTTAAATGATAATATTCAGATATTTTCTAATATATCGGTACTGATTTATTTTATTAAATCAGCATTACTCCAAACACTCTTTAAAGTGTTTTCGAGTCTTCAAAATGATTTTTAAAGGTTAGAGCGGATCCCAAAACTCGTTTTCAAATTTAAGATCTTCCTTTTTGAAGGGGACTTGAATACTCGCTCAAAAATCTAAGGGATCCGGCTCTGTGGTGTATTTTATATTCACAACGAGGTTGCTGTTTTGATAAATGAATTGATTACTTACCCAACATTCAGGAAGTAAGTCCATCTATTTGAATCGGCATAAGCAACATGGGCTCAGTGGGCGTCCATGAAAGTGTAAGTGGCTCAGTGGGAGTCTATCAAATGCGTAAGTGGCTGAGTGGTAGTCTAGCATAAGGTCCTATTACGGCCAGGGTGATGACCAGTGGGGAATTCGTCCATCTACTAGTAGAAAAGGTTACTTATTGGTATCTTTGCCTGATCAGCAAGATATCAGGTTTATGCCAAGGTTTTCTCCTTTCCAAATTCATTGGATATTGCAACTCTGTTTATAATTTTCATAACAGAGGTTTTCAAGGAGTGTATGAAATGTATATATATATATAGGTGTATATATATATCGGGACTTAATGAAGTATCTCGTAACTTCATTATTTATAATGATGTTCAAAGATTGAATCTATTAAAATCTTGTCTTGTAGTCTCATCTATGTGATGAATTTTGAAACTAATTATAACTTGAACGGTGGTAGTTCAAGTAGTATTTGGAAAAGATATAAGTATATTGGAGTATCTTGTAACTTCATCTTTTAAACTTATATCTAGTAAATGATTATCTTATGCATATCAAAGGTTTCAGAAAAAACGTTGAGACAAGGTTAGATATATGATATCACCTTGCAACGATATTTTTATACACTTATATACTGGAACTCTGTGTGTATTATGCATGGAAGAGGACTTCCAAGTTTTGAAAAGTATATATGTATATATACTTAATATTTTGCGACTTCATCACATTAAGATATCAGCTTGATTCATTTCTTCTTGACCAAGACTTTCATGAGTACTATGAGAATGCTCATATATTGTTAATTATTATACATATTATTTCGGTGGGCTTGTTGCTCACCCTTGCTTTCTTCTTTCATCACACAACATCAGATAGACAAGATGAACAGGACCAAGCTCCCAATTTGCGACCGGATAGGAAACGTTCCGCAGTTTCCTATAGGCGTTGATGTCGCTGTAGCTGAGGTAGGAACTACCAATAGGCTAGGCTTTCAACTTTTGATGTACCAGACTTATGTATCTTTATCAATTGTAATAATGGCAAAGAAATGTAAATTTATTCAGAAACCCTTTTAAGGTGTAATGGCATATAATTTTGGAATAAAATGACTCGTGTTATTTTTGGATATTCATCTTTGAGACTATAACTTGTGGTGTGTGTGTTTATTGTGGGGTCACAGTACAGAGTAGTTGATTGTTTATTAAGATTGGGTGTTATTAAGGGAAATGGAACTCGTGACAACCCGGATCCCCGACCCCGGATTTGGGGGTGTTACAGCAAATTTCCCGATATATTTCCGGACGAACTTCCTGGATTGCCGCCTGACCGTCAAACCGAATTTTCTATTGACTTAGCGCCTGGCGTGGAACCTGTATCTAAGGCACCTTATCGTATGGCACCAACAGAATTGAAGGAATTGGCCAAGCAACTACAAGAGTTATTGGATAAAGGAGTTATAAGGCCGAGAGTATCTCCGTGGGGTGCTCCAGTTCTTTTTGTGAAAAAGAAGGATGGAAGTATGTGATTGTGCATCGACTATAGAGAGTTGAACAAATTGACCATCAAGAATTGGTACCCGTTACCTCGTATTGATGACTTATTTGATCAACTTAAGGGAGCGACTTATTTCTCGAAGATTGACTTACGATCGGGATATCATCAGTTGAAGATTAAGCTGGAAGATATACCAAATACTGCTTTCAGAACCAGATACAGACATTACGAGTTTCTAGTTATGGCATTCGGATTGACAAATGCGCCAACCGCCTTTATGGATTTGATGAACTGAGTATTCAAGGAGTATTTGGATAAGTTTATCATTGTGTTTATCGACGACATTCTAATATACTCAAAGACCGAGGAAGAACATGCTGAACATCTGAGAATAGCTTTGGAGACTTTAAGAAAGGAGAAGTTATATGCAAAGTTTTCGAAGTGTGAGTTCTGGCTGCGAGAAGTTTAATATTTAGGACATATTTTCGGAAGTGAAGGTATTCGAGTTGATCCAACAAAGATAGAAGCTGTAATAAATTGGGAAAGGCAAAAGACTCCAAATGAAGTTAAAAGTTTCATGGGATTGGCCGGATATTATCGATGATTTGTGAAGGATTTCTCAAAGATTACAGTACCATTGAAAAAATTTACCCGAAAGAATGAGAAGTTTGAATCGACGGAAAAATGTAAAAAGAGTTTTCAATAATTAAAGCAAAATTTAGTCACCGCTCCAGTATTATCCCTGCCAGATGATCAAGGAGACTTTGTAATCTTTAGTAATGCGTCACACAAAGGATTGGGTTGTGTTTTAATGCAACACCGAAAGGTGATAGCCTACGCGTCAAGACAACTTAACCTCACGAGCAAAGGTACCCAACTTATGACTTGGAACTGGCTACAATTGTATTTGCTTTGAAGCTGTGGATACATTATCTATATAGAGAGAAATGCGAGATATATACGGATCACAAGAGCCTGAAGTACATTTTCACTCAGAAGGAATTAAACATGAGGCAATGAAGATGGTTGGAGTTGATTAAGGACTACGATTTCTCAATCAATTATCATCCCAGGAAAGCGAACATGGTGGCAGATGCTTTAAGTCACAAGGAAAGATTGAATATGTTGACTATGGCCCAAGAGTTATCAAAGGAATTTGAGAAAATGAAAATTGAGATCCAAGCTCTGAGTGCACCTACAGACATGATTTGTAAGATGACTTTTCAACCAGAATTATTAGGAAAGATTAAGAAGTGCCAAGAAGAAGTGATAAATCAAAGGATGAATGAGTTGACTGGAGAAGAGATTTGCACCCACAAAGACAATCAAGGAATTCTAAGATTCTCATCAAGGATTTGGATACTGAATGTGAAAGAATTGAAGAATGAGATTTTGAAGGATGCTTACAACTCAGAATTTTCTATTCACCCAAGAAGCACAAAAATGTACCAAGATTTAAAACAGAACTTTTGGTGGCCGGATATGAAGAAGGAGATTGCTCAATGGATTAGTAGATGTTACACTTGCCAAAGGGTAAAAGTCGAACATCGGAAACGGAGTGGACTAATTCAACCCTTAGAGATACCTGAATGGAAGTGGGAGCACATTGCGATGGACTTCATAGTTGGATTACCAAGGACAAAATCTAATCACGACGCTATTCGGGTAATAGTTGATCAATTGACTAAGTCGGCTCATTTTCTACCCATCAACGAGAGATTCTCAATGGATAAGCTGATTTATATGAATTTAAAGGAAATTGTTACTCGCCATGGAGTTCCAGTATCTATTGTATCGGATAGAGACCCTCGTTTCAACTCCAGATTTCGGAAGAAATCTCAAGAACATCTGGGAACTCGACTCAAGATAAGCACTGCTTATCACCCACAGACAGATGGACAAAGTGAGCGTACGATTTAGACCATAGAAGACATGTTGAGATCTTATGCTTTGGACTTTAAAGGAAATTAGGATGAACATTTTCCCCTGGTAGAGTTTTTGTATAACAATAGCTTTCATACCAGTATTGGAATGCTCCCGTACGAAGCTCTTTATGGAAGGAAGTGTAGATCACCTCTTTATTATGATGAAGTTGGAGAGTGAAATGTAATTGGCCCCGAACTGATTCAACAAACGAAAGAAGCGGTAGATTCGATTCAAAATCGATTGATCGCGTCTCAGGATAGACAACGAAAGTATGCTAATCCACGTAGAAAGGACGTAGAGTTTGAAATAGGAGAAACCGTTCTGTTGAAAGTGTCGCCTGGAAAGGAATAACTAGATTTAGAAAGAAAGGAAAGTTGAGTCCAAGATTTGTCGGACCTTTTGAGATTTTGGGTAAAGTTGGAAAAGTGGCGTAAGAGTTGGCCTTACTGCCTCAAATGCATCACATTCACAACGTGTTTCACGTATCATTGCTTAAGAAGTTCAACCCCGACACCAAATGTATCATAGAGAATGAACCAGTAGAGATTGAGCCAGATTTGTCTTATGTCGAGTAGCCGGTTAGCATTCTAGATAGAAAGGATAAAGTGCTAAGGAATAGAGTAGTTCCTTTAGTGAAAGTTTTGTGGAGGAATCCCAAAGTTGAAGAGTCAACATGAAAATTAGAAAGTGATATGTTAGATAAGTATCCTCATTTGTTTGCTTAGATTCTGGGGACAGAATCCTTAAAGGGGGGAAGGTTGTAACACCTGTAAATATTTGATATGAATGTAATATGATATTTTGTTTTGTGCTATATAATTTTTTTGTGTTAGATGTCAGAAATTATGTGAATTCAATGTGTTCGTATACATTCTTCGTTGTATGGCATTACAAATATCGTTAGATTATTTATAAGCATATAATTAAATGAACGCAAGCAAATTTCATTACGCGAGTAAATAATAGTTGAGTTGTTGTAGTTGTGATTAAGCGATAGATTATTATTCAACTTAGAATCAAATTATTTGCATTTTCTTATGTGGCCTAGAATATTTATTATGGTCTATTTAATAGAGTATTGACCTTAGAAAAATTCTTTAACCATATATTCTTGTTCAAAATTTTTGAAAACACTTTTATAAAACTTCTAAAATTTCATAGTATTTATGGTATTTATTTTGTGATTTATGAAGTTGTATTTTATTTATTAAAAACCTTTCTTTTTAAACATACTTTTATTAATTAATAGATTACTAGTATACCCTTGTATGCATTTAGCTTATAAGAGAGAGTCCAAGTCTAGTAATGTCCATTCCAACCCCACTAACTTGCAAATTTACTCCTTTGACCTTGCATGCAATTTTGTTACAACTAGCAAGAAGGGAATTCATGTACATTCCTCATTTCACTATCCCTTTAATCAAACACAAACCATGCGAGTGCCTCATTTTCATCACACTCACCCACTCAAACTCCCTCTCCTCCCCTCTCCTCTCTCCCTATCAGCCGAACTCCCTCCCCTCCCCCATTCTTGCCATTTTCTTCACTTTTTCTTCATCTTCTTTCACTTTTCTAGTTAGTCAATCCAATATCTTCATCATTTAGTAGAGTAACATCATTTTAAGGTGAGTTTTGTGTGTGCGTGTTAATAAAGCCGAGGTTGAGGCCTTGATTCTTATGAATTCAAGGTTGCAACCATGGTGGCTTATAGAAATGAGCAAGATATAATCTTAGAGAGGTGTTACACTTTTTTTGCACCAAGTCATACTCATTTTTTATCAACATTTGGCAATGACTTCTTAGGAGCCGAATGTAAAGTGTTGATTTTGGAAAGTTTTTATGAAAAATGACCATGCATGTTGATTTTAAAGTCTTACTCCATATAAATGTTGTTTTGTTAAAGATTAGACCCTTGCATGCTATTTTTCCATCAAGATACCTTAATTTTAGTACTTGCATGTTGATTTTTGCACTTGCATGTTGAATATAGTGTTTGCATGTTGATTTACAAGTGATTTTCTAAGTAGAGACTATACTTGTTAATTTTGTGTTTCGGTGTTTGACTTGTATGAGATGCATGCTGTCGTTTATGGTTATAAAATTCTAGATGAATTATTTCATGATGATGAGTGATTATATTCGGTAGATATCAAGTGATTGTTTTGGATATATGGTTTGAATTTTTGCTTAAAACTCGAGGGCAAGATATTGTTAGCGTAGTTGTTCTTTTAACCTCTTGACACTTGATTTTTGTTAGTTGCATGCCATGATTCCTATGATAAAATGCTATTCTAGATTATATATGATGATATGAGCTTAAGGTCAGTAGGTGTCATGATGTTACCGTGCATGATTGCTTCGAATTTTTGCTTTAAAATGCTAAGTGATGGTTTGTCATGTGATGTGTTACTTTGCTTGTCCTTATAACTGATTGAATGCTAAAAATATTGTCAATGAACCTTATATGTTTTTAGTCAGTAGGTATTAGTGTGTTTTTGGACTTGTCTTGGTTGGTTGTTGTTTGGTTTTGGTGTAATGAAGGGAGTTAAGGTGGAAGGAGTTGCATTGGTCATATTTGTACAGATTTTTGTACTAGAAGTTGGGTAATTTTAGGTGAGTTTTAGCAAGGACTTGGTAGGACTGAGTTCAAGAGAGTTGGTACTTGGTTCATACTTGAGTCCAGGAGATTTAGATTGCATAAAAACTTGCATTTGGTTAGGCACATACACACAAACCCGAGAGCAACTCAGAACATGGCGGATTTTAGAAAGCTCGACTTTTGGTTGATTATTATCATGTCATAGGTTAGGCCTTCATGAGGCCTTAGTCTAAATAGATAGAATGAAGTCTTAGGAAGCTTAGCAAGTCATTAAAACCAATAATTGAACTAGATAAATGTGTTTTAAGTTGGTAAAAACAAGGCAGTTTGGAAATCAGGGAAGGCTGTTTTGTGTCAACTTCCACTTGAAGCCTAGGGAGGCCTGAGTGAGGCCTTTGAGTCATTCCAACTTTTAGAGTCATTTTAGAGTCTTAATAACCTTTAAGAGTTGGTTTGGAGTGAAGGCCCAAGGTGGAGATACCTTATTTCCACCAAAGCACCCGAGAGTCACCATTAGAGTTGCCTTTGGGGTCATTAGAGGAGTGCATTTGTGACGGCCTCAACCCCGGGGTCAGGAGTTGACGTCATCAACAACCACAATAACAAACATAACATAATCAATTCCATGATAGAATATAAATACGACCCCTTTTTTCAAGATCTTTTCCAGGTTTAAGTATGATTTAGAGTACATAACTATCATAACCTAATTTACTTTATACAATCTTGACCATTGACTTAATACAGCAACTCAACAGACCACATCTGGTCTGAACACAACTACCTCGGAGGAGCTTGACACCGAAAGAACTAGAACTATGCCCTGACAACCACGGAAGAATCTCCTTGGCATATGCAATACATATATAAAATATTCTGCAAGGGTGAGCAATCAATTACTCAGCGGTACCACTATATGAATAACAAGTAAAACGGTTTAAAGTAGAGCAGTTATAGGAACATAATTCATAACTCGTTAGAAAACAAGTAAAATATGTATAAACTGGATATCAAAACTATCATACTCTGTAAAACAAAATCAACAGTCGTGTGCTGTGCATAAATACCAGAGTTAAATTTTAGCACGCTATTTCCAAAACCACTGTCCATTGCTAGACCCATAAATCATCTGTCCCGTTACGGGGACCATAACCATTTGTTCCGTTACGGGAACCATTAAACCAAAGTCAGATATAAAAGTGGATGAATTCTATGGACAGTTGATCAGTCTATCCGAACACAATTTGTTCAGGAACTCAGAGACTAGCTAGGTCTCTGTTATGCTGGACTAAGCGGCCTACCAGTACGCGCATCCGACTTAGCCTCTTACGCAACCATGTTGGGCCATTACCTAATAACGGACCTCTTACGCCACTGACCATCCAATATCTGATTCATTTTTATATAGTTTTCAAAATCAATTACACCTATCTCTTTTCAAACGATTACAACACATATTCTAAAAATCCCTTTTTAATTTTAATCACAATATAGAGATAGGAATTTTCAGAAGTTACTTTTCCCCAAAACATCGTTTAGTAAAACATATTTAAATACGGGGAATACATAACTTAAAATGTTATGTTCCAGTACATAATTTAAATCAATAACTATTCATATATACTGAATTGAAAAAGATTAGTTCAGGGGTACTTGCCTGGCAGGGCTTTACAACTCTCTCTCTGATTGACCTTGAACCGATTCGGACGCTCGACTTTGTCACCTAATTAGTAGACTATCCTGGATCCGACTTCAACGCTCAGGCCCTTCACTTGGAACCTCGCTGTGCTTGTCAACTAATCATTAGGTTAATTTTAGTCTGACGATAGCTTTCGGGTCTTCCGACTAGAACCTACAGAGTCGAACTACTCTATGTTAGACAACTAGTTATGCTTGACATATCCTCGCTATCAATCCTACCAAAATAATAACAATCCCGACTCGTACTTATTCGTATTACTATAATACACATAACAGATCAGGTTTGTATTCATAACTTGGTTCAATAACCTTTTTCGATAAGTATATACAATTATCGATTCAGAAGATAGGGTTGACGGATCTTTATAATACATTTATCACAACACGCAAGCACTATTGTAAAATACTTATATTTATAATTATATAGTCATATACGCTTGACTGGTATTCCCGATATTTTAAAGGATATGTTCCCAAATTTTTGAAATAAATTTCCCGAAAATCGGGCAGCATTTCCTCCATTTATCGGACTACCAGTCGATTTCCAAACTGACGCAACAATCTCAACAATCACATTTCACAATTTATCTACCAACAGCTAACCTGAACTAAAAGCTTGAACAACCAAGCAGAAATCCTTATTTAGCTACAATACCCATTTCGATTTATACACACAAACCCAATTCAACATCCATACAAAACAAAAATATAAACCAACGAAAAATCATATAAACACTTCGCTTATTTAGCAAAACAAAATAGAACAAGAATGAAATTTGAGAAACCTGACTAAAAACCGCACAAAACTAAAATTTATTAAAATATTAATAAACCGGAATCAACAAGTTACTCAAACCCAGTTTCATTTCACATATAAGCACAACTGAAATATCCCCTGATTTGTTACACATTCGTCTATTCATAAAACTTGAAACCAAAACCAACAATCACACATTTAAAACCGAGATAAAACATATATCTCGGGTTTTGCTAAATCTGAATATTATAGACTTTTAAATATATTCACTATATTTCAAAAAAAAAACCCGGTATAATATCAATAAAATATACACCAAAATTCAATAGAAACAAATACGAAACATGCTCGACCATCAACATATTCAAGAGGCTCAAATCAAACTTCGGTACTTAATTTATTTCAACAAAAACGCCACCTAACAGCATCAAACACGACCACTGGCTCACTGGGTTCATCGTCGGCGGCCGGCTGACCTCCGATCGACACCAAATCGCGGGTGTCTAATCGAGGTCGAGCCCTCTGACTACCTCGCAGCAACACAACACTCGCATAACAACAATAATCTTCCAGTTTCTAACATCAACCTTGAATTTAAATCGAAATCTAAATATATATATATACGTATGTATCTATACCTGTTCAAGAGAGGGAATTCAGGGGTAATTTAAAGGAAAAAGAAAAGAAAGAAAGAGAAGAAGAGGGAACAGGGGTCGATGGAGGGAAGCTGTGGGAGGGTTTAGCAGGAAAAAGGAAAAGAAACGGGTGGATGAAGTGAAAAGAAGAGGAAGCAAAGTTGTTTGTAAAAAAAAACTTGATTGCAATATTTTTTTATATCATACTAAAAATTGCCACATACAGGAAATAAGCAGATAATTTGATAAGTATCAATTACCAATCTCAGAAGCAGACACGTAGCTTATAAGATAATTACGAGGGTTATAAGTCTCGGTTTGCCCCGAAACTCGCAATTAACGAACCGAGGTGCACTTGAAAACAAATTCAGAAAATTACGAAAATAGTCTTAAAATGTTATAAATATCCTGAAGTTGATAAAAATATAAATTTCGTGATTTTAAAATAAATTCTGAAACCCAATTTATACCCGCTTTTAAAAATTAAACGAACCAACGCGCGGGTGAAATTAATCCCAAAAATTTCCAAAATAATTTTAAAATTCTCAGAATATTACGAACTTAGTAAAATATGAGTTTCGTAATTTTTGGAGAATCTTGAAATTCAATACTAATTTTACAATTAAATGTAAGCATGAAAATAGTTTAAAGATAAATAATTAATGAAATATTGATTTCTCAATTTTATAAAATCCCAAAAATAATTATTGAAATTATAGAATCATAAAAACAATTTTAGAGACAATCCAAATATTTATGCAAATAAATTTGCATTAAATCCACTTTTAAAAGTGAAAACAAATCAGTATAACTCAATAATTAATTACGCAAATAAACCTTGTACATCATAATTCACACATAACTAATAATAAACAACACACAACTGTCAAAATTAATACACATATTTTATTTAATTAATTATTCAACAATTACACTCTTAAAATAATACAAAATATACGAGTCGTTATATCCTTCCCCCCTTAAAAAGATTTTGTCCTCTGAGTGTTAACTAACTAAACAAATAAGGATATTTGTCAAGAATATCTGACTCTAACTCCCAAGTATACTCTTCTACTAGAGGATTTATTCAAAGCATACTCACTATAGATATAAACTCATTCATGAGGCCCCGCTTTTTACGACCTAGATTCTGGATTGATTCGTACACCCTATCTTGATTCAAGCCGAGAATATATTATTTTAGCATAAATACATAAAACATACTATGAGTATGCTCCAACTATGGCAACAACACCAACTTATAGGCGACTTTACATGTTTTTCTCAGTATCTCAAACGATCCAGTATATCTAGGACTCAGCTGCCCTTTTGCTCAAACCTAATCAATCTTTTTCAAGGTAACACCTTAAACAATACTATTAATCCTATTTTTATCCTTTATATTCTTTTGATACAAGTCCGTGTTCTTTCTCTGTCTATTCTGAGTTGCTTCAACTCTTTTCCAACCCAACACCACTGCGTTCTTGGTGTGCTGAATTAACTTAGGACTAGACAACTTCCTTTCTCCCATCTATCTCAAATAAGCGGAGTTCTATGTTTACATCCTTGCAGGGTTTCGTAAGGTAGCATTCCCTTGCTAGCATGATAACTTATATGGTCTGAATCGTTCACTCGCTTTGACCCTTCATATACGGATGATAAGTGGTACTTATTTTCAACTTAGTTTCCAAACATTCGAACATTTCTTACTCCTTTCCATCAGTTAAGGATGGAAAGTAATTTCATATATTCACTTCTTATCACCTTCAGGTATTTGAACTTTAACTTCCACTCCTTCCAAATTTTTTTATTAATTCTTCAGTGATCTTAGTTACATTCAATCCTTTCTTTCTGCACAAGGCATCTGTTACCACACCGTCTTTTCTTAGGTGATTTTTTTTAATGAAATAATCGGAATATTTTGTTAATCTCAGCCAAAATTCATACTTGAAAACTTAACATATAGTTGTTTCCCTTCTAATCTTTGTAGAGAAATCCTTGGGCGTTCCACATAGACGTTTTCAGTCTTTGAATAGCTGAGGATGTTATCAATAAATGCAATTTGCTTATCCAAGTACTCCTTATACACCATGTTCTTTAAATCCTTAGAAACGACTGGTACACCTATTAATCCAAACAACATCACCAAAACTTGTAATGTCCATAACTCATTCTAATCGCAATCTTTGGTATGTCCTCAGGCTGGATCTTAAGTCAATCCCCGAGAAATAACACACTCCTTGAATTAGGTCACATAAGTAATCAATTCTTAATAGGGGTTACTTATTCTTATTCGTCATTTTGTTAAACTCCAGAGAATCAGTACACAATCTTATAATTTCTTCCCCTTTCTCCAATACATCACTTGTACACCCCACGGGATATATCTGGTACGATCATCTCCCTTTTCAATAACTTCTGCAATTACCTAGGTAATTCTTTCATTCCACTAGCCATACAACATGGAGTCTTTGACACTGGTTTGGTTCAGATTACTATATCAATGAGAAATTATATCTTATAAACTAAGATAATCTTAGTGATTCATCTGGAGAGACTCCCGGGCATTCATTCACTGCTCGAATTTCTTCCAGTTTAAGTATTTTCTTCTCCATATCTCTATATATGATGGATTTACCTTATATCCTTGGCTTATGAATTCCTTTTCTCGCATGATTGGAAGAACTTCTTATCTTGCTCCTGCCCTTAGAGACTTACCTTATTATTGGCTTCCGTACACTTTACAATTCGCTTCTTGAATCAAATAAAACTTTAATAGGTATGGAGTTGAGAGAAAATGCACCTGCAACTATGTCCGAGTCCCAGGCATTCGATCTCTTGGTCACTTTGAAGGTTCTGCCTCTAACTGTGTTGGATGTTGGCCTTTGGGATGTAGTACCTTGAGTAGCCGCTCCATAACTCCTTGCAATATGCCCAACCTTCCCACAGTTGTAACAAGTAACTCCTGGATTTTCTGGATTGCATTCCGACGCATAATGACCCTTATGACCATATTTGAAACATTGAACATTCTTTCTACACGAACTACTGTGTCTTCTGTCACAGGATTTGCAATCCACTGCTGACTTGACTGACTGGGCTGGAGTGGAAGCAATTGAAGTAGCGCTAGACCTAGCCTGAGAGAAACTCTATCTCCGGAATCTTTTACTCCTGTTTCGGCCAAACCGATTTTGAAACTCCTGACTGAATTCTCCTTGGTCTGCCTTGTCTATAAAACCTTCAGACTTTCTTTTCTTCTCATCCTCTTTCTTAATAGCTAACTTCTGGCCACCTTCCATTACTAGGACGCCCTGAACTACAGAAGAGTATGTCTTGAGTTGCAATGCCACAACTCCTCTGCGAATTTCAAGCTTCAATCCTTGTTGAAACCTCCTTGCCATTTGGATCTCCGTACTTACATACTCAAGAACTAATCGGGCCAATTCTGTAAACTTGCCTCATACTCCAACACGCTTCTTTCCCCTTGTCTCAGTTCTAAAAACTCGACTTCCAACTGATTCCTTAGACAATCTGGAAAATACTTCTCCAAGAATAATTCTGTAAATCTCGTCCAATAAACAGGGCCTTCTCTTTTCAACGCACGAGTGGATTCCCATAAATAATTTGCTTCATTCTTAAATAAGTAGCTCACATAATCTGTCTTAAGAGCATCACTTACTTGAGTGAGGGTAAATGTCTTTTCCATTTCCTTAAGCCAATTTTTTGGAAACAACAGGGTCCACTTCGCCCTTAAACTCTGGGGCTTAACAGACTGAAAGGATTTAAAACTAGTAGCTTGGGTTGGCTCTCTTTGTTTAGGTTGTTGCTGCTGAATCTGTTGGATTAACTGCAAATGTTGTTGCTGTTGCTGGTGCAACAAGTCTAGAATTTCGTTTATAACTGGACCCTCCGTCAAACTACTACTATTTTCTTTAGACTGGGTAGCTTTCTTTTGTGGCATTCTCCTAAAATATAACAGGGAATTTATTTAAAAACATAATGAGAATGTATAACAAAAATATCACCGTTCAAACGGTGCACCTGTGTCAGGAAAAGGCTGCCCAATCAAAGCACCCATGTCTTTATTCTTAGGATCCATTTATAAAAGATATCTAGATTAGCAACACTAGCAACAATAGCAATGGTAACAGTAGCAGAATCAACAACAACACATAAAACTGGAATATAAAGGTACTAAACATTATAGCATGCCCTCTCAATAAAATAACAACTGAGCAACCTTCCAGCACCATTAAAAATACAACATTAACAAATTCCATATGCCGCAAAGCTAGATGGGCTATAATAGGCACCACCCAAAAAGGGTAAACTGATAAGTCAAGTTAAACTTAAGAATCACAGACTTGGCTAATGCACTAGTCTGAGTTTCAATCAATCATCCCTCCCAAGGCGACTTCTTATCTCTTACAATTGACCCATCTCCTACGGAGTTAACTTTTCTAAAGCTGCAACCTACAATATCAAATCATGAATCCTCTCTACTATTTTCATTTCTGAAGTATCAACCCAATGTAAAACTTCTATTCTTGTAGATAGTAAACTCTTATTTACTTTCAATAACCAGGACTGTCTAATTACAAAAGCTATTGATAATTCATTGCCTCGGGACTTCAAATGAAATTTCAAAGTCAAGGAATTAATGATACATGGAGGAAAAGAGAAGAAAACAACCATACAAGTACATAAGATGGCCAGTCTTAGTACCGCATAGCTCACAACACATACATCGGTGGCATCCCACCAGACCCTTTGTTACACAGACAAATAGTCAAATCATATGTATTGTTTGCCCCAGTCAACTGATAGAATCACCAAGGAAAGAAACAATGTTTAGAAGGAAACTCACAAACAGGGTGGGAGAAAATCTAATTTATAATGGGATCAACAGAATCCTAAGTTGCTTAATTAGGGATTTGACTTTCTTACAGAAAAACAAGCAACTTATAAAAAGGTAACAATTACTTTGGAAACACAATGTGTGTCAAGAAAGGCATGAAAGGTTCTGAAGGCAAAGGAGGAAAGTCTGACAGAGGAGATTACTCAAATGTTACATGCTACAACTGTGGTGAGAAAGTCCATATATCTCCAGATTGCAGAAAAGGGAAAAGTGACAAAGGCAAGGTTCTTGTCACAAAGAAGAAAAGCTGGCCAGATGCTTCAGATTCTGAGAATGAGGAAAACTATGCCTTGATGGCAAATGCTGATAGCAGTTCTGATACTGCTGACTTAAAGGTACCTCAAACTACTTATGCCTTTCATACTGATGATATTACTGAGTTGAGAAGATATCTTAAAACCATGTTCATTAGTTATAAAGATTAAAATTTAACATGTGAAAGATTAACTTCCGAAAATCTTGCTTATAAAAAGAGGAATGATTATTTAGAAAAAGAGTTAGTCATGTTCCATCAAACTCAGAAAGATAGAGATGATGCCTTTTATGTTGGGGATGAAGTGTTAAAAATGAATAAATCTCTAAAAACTGAGTTAGAAAAGGAAAGAGAGATTATCAGGACTTGGACTAGCTCTGGTAAAGCAACTCAGGATATTCTTAGTAGTGGAAACTAGAAAGAGGGCTTAGGTTATGGAGATGGTAAGAACAGTAAGGGAACTGTAGAAACTTAGCCTATAGTTGTTAAACAAAAACCAAAGGTAAATCCTGTTAAGTTTTTAACTGCAAAGTCTGATATTGATAAATCAGAAGTTAAGGATAAAGTTACTTCTGACAAACCTAAACATGACAAGCCAACTGAAGTTAACATAGGCTTAATGACAAAGAAGCAGCTTAAGCATAAGCTGAAAGATGTTAAGAATGTAAACAAGGTAAAGTCACCTAGGAAAAATAGGAATAGAAAGGAAGGTGTGAAAAAAAGTAACAATTATAAGCCTGTTCCTAATGCTCCTAGAAAAACATGTCATAACTGTGGAAATTTTAACCATCTGGGTTCTTTTTGCAGGAAGAATAAGAATATAAACTCCTTACCTTCAAAATCAGGAGTTAAGAGTCAGTCTGTTAGATATAAGCCAAAAAATCCTTGATTTCATTGTGGTAGTTTATGGCATTCCATTTATACTTGTAAGGAATATCATAGTTTGTACTATGATTATTATCAAATAAAACCTTCTATAAAGAAAGTTAGCATTATTCCTTCTAGTATAAGTTCTGATGCAAAGTCTGATATTGCAAATTCTGATAAAAAAACTGTTAACATAAACTCTGATGCTAAATCCGCTGCAAATGTTAACAAACTTAAAAAGGCCAAAGGATCCTAGCAAGTCTGGGTCCTTAAAACAAATCATTAGTGGTCTTTGTGATTGCAGGGCAACATGAAGAACATCCTAGTTCTGGACAGTGGATTTTCAGGACATATGACTGGAAATAAAGCCCTGCTATCAGAATTTGTGGAGAAAGCTGGCCCAGGTGTTTCTTATGGAGATGGCAACATTGGAAAAATTCTGGGATATGGCAATATCAATATTGGCAATGTCATCATTGAAAAAGTAGCTCTGGTCTCAGGACTTAAACACAATCTGCTGAGTGTGAGTCAAATCTGTGATAGAGGTCATCATGTGGATTTCTTTGAAGACCACAGTGAAGTTGTAAGCAAATCTACAGGCAAAGTTGTTCTGAAAGGATACAGGCATGGTAACATTTATGAAGCCAAGCTTTCAACAAGTACTGATGGTTCTGCAATCTGTCTGTTGAGTAGAGCATCAATTGAAGAAAGCTGGGATTGGCACAAGAAACTCTCTCATTTAAATTTCAATAATATAAATGAACTAGTCAAGAAAGATCGTGTGAGAGGATTGCCAAAATTAGTATTTGCTCCTCATGGCCTTTGTGATTCATGTCAGAAGGCAAAACAAAGAAAATCTTCATTCAAGATCAAGACTAAATCATCAATTCTTGAGCCTTATCACCTACTACATGTTGATCTATTTGGTCCAGTTAATGTCATGTCTATTGCAAAGAAGAAATATGCTATGGTCATAGTGGATGAGTTCACCAGATACACATGGGTGTATTTCTTGCACACAAAAAGTGAAACTGCATCTATCTTGATTGATCATATCAAGCAACTGGATAAATTTGTCAAAGATTCTGTGAAGATCATAAGAAGTGATAATGGCACTGAGTTCAAGAATTTGATCATGGAAGAGTTCTGCAAAGATCATGGAATAAAGCAGGAATTTTCTGCTCCTTGGAACTCCACAACAAAATGGAGTTGTTGAAAGAAAGAATAGAACTCTTATTGAAGCTACACAAACTATGCTTGATGAAGCAAAGTTGCCAACCTACTTTTGGGTTGAAGTTGTGCAGACTGCTTGTTTTACTCAGAATGCAACACTCATTAACAAGCATGGAAAAACACCATATGAGATGGTGAAGAAAAAGAAGCCAAATCTGAAGTATTTTCATGTATTTGGATGCAAGTGTTTTGTTCTTAAGACTCATCCCAAACAGCTATCTAAATTTGATCTAAAAGCTGATGAAGGAATTTTTGTTGGATATCCACTTTCTACAAAAGCCTTCAGAGTCTACAATTTAAGAACAAGGGTTGTCATGGAATCTATTAATGTCTCTTTTAATGATAAGAAGATTACTGGACTTGAAGATTTCAATGATCATGATCAGCTGAGATTCGAGAATAAAGTTTTAAATTCTGATTCTGTAAATCCTGATACTGTAAACTCTGATGGATTAAACTCTGATGTTATTGAAACTGTGGTGTCTACGCTTAAGGAAAATGCACCTGTGTAGGGGAGCATATTGAAGATCCAACCACATCTCAAGAAGCATCAGAACCTATAACAGGCTCTTCAAGTTTTGATGGGCCGAGTTCTGATAAGTTTGGAAACTTATGTTCTGATATTTCTGGAAACTCAAATAATGAAGGATCCAACTCAGAGAGCATAATTTCAGGGGGAGCATCAGAAAATGTTGATGGAGACGGCATGGATCATGGGGGAGCATCCAGTTCTAGAGAAAACCTTCCATCTACAAGGAAGTGGACTAAAGCACATACACCTGACTTAATTATTGGAAATCCTGATGCAGGTGTCAGAACTAGAATAGCTACATTAAATGAATGTCTTTATCATTCTTTTCTTTCTCATACTGAACCAAAGAAAGTGGAAGAAGCTCTTCAAGATGCTGATTGGGGTGCAAGCAATGCAAGAAGAGTTAAATGAATTTGAAAGAAATAAACTCTGGACCCTAGTGCCAAGACCAAGGAACAGATCAGTTGTTGGTACAAAATGGTTGTTCAGAAACAAAATTGACAGTGATGGCATAATATCAAGGAACAAAGCAAGGCTGGTTGTAAAAGGATACTCTCAACAGGAGGTAAGTGATTATGATGAAACATTTGCACCAGTTGCTAGATTGGATGCCATAAGAATATTTTTGGCTTATGCTGCTCACAAGAAGTTTAAAGTCTTTCAAATGGATGTGAAAAGTGCTTTTCTTAATGGAGAATTGGGAGAGGAAGTATATGTTGAACAACCTCCAGGCTTTGTAGATCCCAAATTTCCCAATCATGTCTACAGACTTGATAAAGCACTTTATGGCCTTAAGCAAGCTCCAAGATCATGGTATGAGACATTAGCTCAGTTTCTTCTGGAAAGTGGATTTAACAGAGGAACTATTGACAAAACACTGTTCTACCTCAACCATGGAAAGGACTTACTTTTGGTGCATATATGTTTATGATATCATTTTTGGTTCTATAAATGACAGACTTTGTAAGAAATTTGCCAAACTGATGCAGTCAAGATATCAAATGAGTATGATGGGAGAACTTAACTATTTTCTGGGCCTTCATGTCAAGCAGAATGAAGAAGGAACTTTTATTTGTCAATCTAAGTACACCAGAAATTTGTTGAAGAAATTTGGAATACAGGATTGTTCAAGTGCATCCACTCCTATGGCCACTGCAACTAAGTTGGATAAGGATACTGGTAAATCAGTAGATATTACTAATTACAGAGGTATGATTGGCTCTCTACTCTATCTAACTGCAAGTAGACCTGATATCATGTATGCTACCTGTCTTTGTGCAAGATTTCAAGCAGATCCAAGAGAACCTCACTTAACAGCTGTGAAAAAAAAATCAAGTACCTTAAGGGTACAACTGATCTGGGATTGTGGTATCCTAGAGAATCAGACTTTAAGCTAATAGGTTACTCAGATGCAGATTTTGCAGGATGCAAAATTGACTGGAAAAGCACAAGTGGAAGCTGCCAATTTCTTGGAGGCAGATTGGTTTCTTGGTTTAGCAAGAAACAGAAGTCAATTTCCACATCAACTGCAGAAGCATAATACATTACTGCAGGAAGCTGTTGTGCACAGATTCTTTGGATGAAGAATCAGTTACTGGATTATGGGTTAGAATTTTCTAAAATCCCTATTTATTGTGATAATCAAAGTGCTATTGCTATGACAGGTAATCCAGTTCAGCACTCAATGATAAAGCACATCAGCATTAGGTACCACTTCATAAGGGAACATGTGGATGAAGGTACAGTGGAATTGCATTTTGTTCCCACAGATCAACAACTAGCAAATAACTTCACAAAACCACTGTGTGAAGCTACTTTTACAAGATTGGTAAATGAACTTAGAATGGTTTCAGGTTCTTTCTATAAATCTGCTTAGTTTATATTCTAATACATCAGACTTTATGATCAGTATTTACAGACTTTACTATCTTTGTGTATTCTGTGCTTAAATTGAAAATTACTTAAGTGATGATTGTTGTCTGATGTGAATTTCTAAACTCTGATAGTGATATGAATATTTTTGTGACTATTCAATCCAATGAGGATAACTGTGCTAGATGTTGACCTAGTAATCTTTAATATACTAAAGATCTCATGTTTGAAGTAATTATTTACGTGGAAATCTTTTAACACAAGCAAATTCTGATATTGAGCTTAGTTAAGTTTACTTTGTGTATCTTATTACTAAGTCAAAAACTAGAATAGTGCTTCTTATTTGTTAAGTTCTGATGTTAGTAAATCTGTGAATGTACTAAGTGCTGATAAGCCTCACTTATCAAAAGAAAAAGAAAAGAAAAGAAATAAAAATCAGGCACTCCTTTGAGATCTAGAGTAAAAATGTGGAATGGAAGACCCAAGTGCATTGCTGGTATTAAGTAATATGCATTAGAAAAGCAAAATAAAATTTTCTTGGTGACTTTTCACACTCTATGATTACTGGAGAAATACTCTGATAACAGCATAAATTCTGATAAGCAGTCATGACTCACTTACACTGAGAAGCCACTGTAAAATAGAATTTCAAAAGATGCATAAAATGAGCACAAAATAGTTGAGGGGGACTCATGCATGAACTCATTCTAAAGTTGACTTCAGAATAATGACAGATTCTAAGTAAAGTTCTTATTTATGCCTTATTTTTAAGATGTACTGAAGTGAATAAGACTTTACTCTTTGTCTGATATTTAGCTTAATGCACACACATACACTCCATATGAATAATGAAAATTACTGTGGTGATCAATGTTATTTTAGATCAACAGTTTATCTGTCAGATTGCATAAATTCTGAGGACAAGTTCTGATGGAAGTTCTGATGATTAAGTTCTGATGAAACCATATCAGTATTTGTGTGAAGAATTACAGGAATACACTTTCACTTTTCGAATTAAAAAGCCATATTCTGATGACTTTTAAATCCTGATAATAATCAAGTTTTGATGCTGACGTGACAGTATTTATTTACTGGGTTTATTTTTGGTCATTACTTGAATGATAATATTTTTACAGAATATTGGTTATTGTGAGATAAAATAGTCATCATCATTGTGGGTTAGTTGTTAACGTGTATGTCCTGAAAAACTGCATGTGCACTGTAATTATTGCTTATTTTACGTGCCCATTAACTCTCATTCTAACCGTTTACAGACTGTTCAAATGGTGTCAGGTGTAAAGTGTATCCCATGCTTCAAAAATATGACTGTTGAGTGGAGAGAGTATATATATGAGAGATTAAAGATTTTCTAATCTTTTACTTTTCTATTCTAAATCTCTTTCTCTTTTACAAACACTTTGCAAACATTCTTTTATTCACTTATTTTTTACAGAGATGTCACCAAAAGATGTAATTTTTGATGGAGCTAAGTTTTTCCTAATAACTTATCCGCTATTCTTAGCAAGTCAGAAGCCCCATCAGAACTTCATTTCATTCAGGACTTTCTTGCTAGTTCTGATATTGGGAACACTCTGACCGTACCTGATGTAGTCTCTAGTACTCAAGTGCTGGAGTTCTGGAGAAGCGGAGTATATGATGATGGTGGTGCTCAAGGGTCCCCAAGTATTATTTTTTCATCAGGGGAGGATGAGCATGTTGTGACATTGGCTACAGTCCGACAAACACTGCAGCTGCCTGAGAACTGTGTTTATTCTACTGTTGAAGAGCCAGTTCTTCAAAACATGATGGCCAGTCTGGGGTATGAGAGGACATTGGCAAAGCTAGGTCAGTTGAAGAGATTTTTCATAAGGAGGGAATGGATTTTCTTCTTTGACTGCATAACCAAGGCTTTTGGAAACAAATGCTCTAATTTTGATGTCATCCCCATATTCAGCCAACAAATCGCGTATGCTCTCATTAATCAAACTGATTTTGATTATGCAAGTGATGTCTTAGGTTTTATTGGGGATAGAATGGCAGAAGATAAAAATACTGTTTATTTTGCTAGATTCTGTCAGCTAATCTATAATTTTTGTTGTGATGATAAGCCCCAATCTGCTAGTGAATTAATTTCACCATTCAGACTAGCTAAAAGAGATTTTAATGACTTATTATCTACTGACAATAAGAAGGCTGTGTTAAGACCCCTCCTAGTTCTTTATCAGTCAAATAAGCCTTAATAACCTATGATCCGGTTAAATATACTATGTATATCCTGATGTCCAACCATCAGAACCTCATCCATCAACACCTACCACCTCTACACAAACACCTCAACCTTCTGATCCTACAGAGCAGCCTTCATCTTCCAAACCCAAGAGGACTAAGAAAGTACCTCAGACTCAACAGAAGAGAAGGAGATCTATTTTGCGAGATGAATCAGATGCTGAGGAACATGTTCCAATATCAGACCCTGTTATTGTAGAAGCTGAGAAGGTTTCTTCTCAGAAAGATACTATAATTGGGAGTTCTAGGCCCCTCAAAAGGCTTAGAAAATTAAATTATGATGATAAAGCTCCTACAGTGTCTCCACCTTTGAGGAAATTAAAGAAATAGAGAGCTCATAGGGACATAGTTGACTCAGATTCAGAAGATGTAGTGGAAGCAGCTAAGGAAGGGGATCAGGAATCTCTGATCTCAAAAGAACCGGTTGTTATTAAATTACTTCCTTCTGCACAACATGAAACTGCTCAAGCTAAAATACCTACACCTTCTATATCACCTATTGTTGATCCAGTACATACTGAAGAACCAGGTACAAGTGCTGAAATTGATATTCATAACCTGATTGTGCCTGAGTTTTTGTACTTGGAAGCTTGACCAGTTCAACTCACTCCACCAACAACATCACTTTTGAATGTTGATCAGAACCTGGCTGCAGATCAGAATTTAGAGGAAAATGTTGAAGCCTCTACAGCCTCACATACTGCTATTTTATCAGAGGATGCTGATAATGCAGGATCTACAAGTTCTGATGCTGCTAATGAAGAAACTACTGGTGAAGCTGCTGGTAATTTAGATGCTAATACAGCGGGTCCATCAGGACATGCACCTCAACAAACTGTTCATAAAGCTGATTTAGTCAAGAAGTTTGTTACGAGGGAAGCACCAGTACCTTGGAGTAAAACTCCTAGAGGAAAGGAGAGGATTAAAGAATGGAACTCAGTTAGTTTTGTTCCTTCTGAAAAGATTCTTGCTGAGCATCTTGCAAAAGCTGATGAAATGCTGATAAGTGATGATTTCAAGGCACAGCTGAGAGTTACTGCATTGAGTACAAGGCACCTTCAAGGTCAACACTCAATAACCCATGACAAGGTGAACAAAATTCAGGAAGCTCTAATCCAGCAAGATATGAATGTGAAACTTGAAAAGAACAGATTTTTCAAGCCAGCCATTGACAGAATTGCCTACATTGAGAAAAATCAGGAGAAGTAACAAGCTCAAATTGAAGAAATTCTGAAGAATCAGGCTTCTCACCAAAGTCAACTCAATGAGATCCAATCCTCAGTGGAATTGCTTGTCTCTCTTCTATTACCTGCTAATGCCAAAAAGGGGGAGAAAGTGATTAAGTCCAAATGCAAATCTATTCAGACACTGAAAGGAAAGGATGATGGAAATGATTACCAGGGAAACTCTAATAAGGGTAGAGGTCAAGGTCAAGGCAAATGACTTTCGTCAAGTAAAGCTAGAATTACAAGTCAAGGAACAAGTTCTGATACTGGGAGAAGAATAAGTTCTGATACTGGTAAAAAGATAAGTTCTGGTGGATATCTAGAACTTGATGAAGAAATTTAAAAGCAGTTATTTCTTAAAGAAAATCCAGGAATGGACTTTGCGAGTCTAAAGGGAGAAGAAGCTAGACTCAAAGCAGAAGGTGTCAAGACAAAATATGAAGCTTCTGTTGTTAAAAAGAAATTTCCAAAGCCTAAGGGTATTATGATAAAGGAAAGAACAAGTTTTGAGGCAACCAAGGCCAAATCACAAATGGAAATTGATCCAAGGTCCAAGGGAAAAGAAAAGTTTGATGAACCTCTAAAGGTTTATATGCCAGTCATGGATGAAGAAATAATTGATGATGAAGCAGATGTTAATCTTACTCTGATGCATAAGAAGATTTTTCAAACAACCTCTGACATGGCTCATGTTGTTCAGAGTCAAGATTTAGTAAGTTCTGATATGACAAGGAAGCAAGCAACCTCTAACATAGCTCAAGTTGGCTTGATATCAGAAGATAAGGAAAAGGAAACCTCTTACATTGCTCATGTTAAACTTTCAAAGATACTCCTACCAGGATTCACCAAAGCTAAACAGACTCAATCTTTGAAGACCGCAACAAGTGGTTTTGAAGCAAGAGTTGTTACAGGAAAGGAAGCAAGAGATAAATCTGGGTTGGGTAGTTCTGATGAAAGAAGAGTACATAACACTACCAATGATCCAACTTCCTTAAGTGAACCAGGTGTTGGAGGAACTCCTGAAAGATTGAATCGACTTGAATCTGTACAAATCGTTTACCATACCTTCTTGAAAGAACATATCTTGTTATATTTTATGACAGATGGAAGGGTATACCAGATTAAGAAAAATGCTATACCACTGAAGTATTTTAAAGAACTGGAACATGTTTTATTCCTACTTCAAGTGAAAGACAGATTAACAGATAGTGCTACAGGATATTTAAAGTCTCAAATTCAAAGACAGAAGAAGCTTTATTCTGTAAAGTCTAACTGAACATACTGTCCCAAGTACAGAGATCACAAGGGTGATATTGTCGATATGAAGCCTAACTCTGTTAGGATTATAACTACTTTTGTGGGTTATAAGGCTGTGGAATTCAATCTAGAGTCTGACAAGGCATATCTGATTAGACTAGATCAGGAGATAAGAAAAAGCTAAGATAAATGATCTCAGAGCAGCTATTTTTCAAACTGGAGAAGATACAGCTGAATTGATAAATGCTAAAAGGAGGATGGTCAATGAACTTGAATATGCAGAGAGATGTTTGTTGAAGAACTATCTCAGGACAACTCCTGATATCAAAGAGATCAGAAGAAATTGAAAGTTGAAGCCAAGTCAAAGATCTACAACTACTTAAATTTTGAAGTTTATACAGACTGAAGCGGTTATCAAAAGTTAAAGATGGTAAAGCTGAAAGGACTGTAAGTTGTAGTTATCTAGTCAAATTCTCATGCATTTGTACTTAATGTTTTTGACATCATCAAATATCTGTTGAACTTGTATATTATGCTAATTTACAAGTTGGGGGAGATTATTAGATATATTTGATAATGTCATGTGTAATATGATTTGTGTTTAGTTTTCAGATGTTACATAACAAGACAAATCAGTACTTAACTGGAAATCAACACTTATACTGAAGACAGAACTTAAGTTATTAGAACTTAAGGTTTAGAAGATATTTATCAGGAGATAATATCAGGACTTAAGATGACTTTCAGATAAGGCAGGCGACTGATTGAAAGGAAAGAAGATCGAGACTAAGACAGAAAGAATTGTGCATGAAGAAGGATATCTATGAAGAATAGAATATTTGGAAGAAAAGATAACTAGTTGATATATTTTAGGAATCAGAATTATATTCCATATCAATTAGAAGATTATCTTGTAACTGTGTAGTATATAAACACAGGCATAGAGTTTACACTAAAAGTGTTACGATTATCGAAGTTATTATTCTTTGTAACTCTAGCAGCTCTCGTGATAATTTTTTCATCACTGAGAGAGGACAGTTCCATATTGTAACAGAGATTATTGTGTTGAATAACATCTGTTTTCTGTTACTTAAGTTCTTATATTCGATTTGATTGTGCTAAACACTATATTCAACCCCCTTCTACAGTGTGTGTGACCTAACAGAAATTTTTAGACTTTTAAATATATTCACTATATTTCAAAAAAAAAAAAGAACCCGGTATAATATCCATAAAATATACACCAAAATTCAATAGAATCAAATACGAAACATGGTCGACCATCAACATATTCAAGAGGCTCAAACACGACCACCGTCTCGTTGGGTTCATCGCCGGCAGCCGGATGACCTCTGATCGACCCCAAATCGCGGGTGTCTGATCGAGGTCGAGCCCTCTGACATCGAAATCGAATTATATATATATGTATGTATCTATAACTATTCAAGAGAGGGAATTCAGGGGTAATTTAAAGGAAAAAGAAAAGAAAGAAAGAGAAGAAGAGGGAACAGGGGTCGATGGAGGGAAGTTGTGGGAGGGTTTAGCAGGAAAAAGGAAAAGAAACGGGTGGATGAAGTGAAAAGAAGGGGAAGACAAAGATGTTTGTAAAAAAAACTTGATTGTAATATTTTTTTTATATTATACTAAAAATTGCCACATACAGGAAATAGGCAGATAATTTGACAAGTATCAATTACCAATTCTCAGAAGAAGACACGTAGCTTATAAGATAATTATGAGGGTTCTGAGTCTCGGTTTGCCCCGAACTCGCAATTAACGAACCGAGGTGCAATTGAAAACAAATTCATAAAATTATGAAAATAATCTTAAAATGTTATAAATATCCCGAATTTGATAAAAATATAAATTTTGTGATTTTAAAATAATTTCTAAAACCCAATTTATACCCACTTTTAAAAATTAAACAAACCAACGCGCGGGTGAAATTAATCCCAAAAATTTCTAAAATAATTTTAAAATTCTCATGATATTATGAACTTAATAAAATATGAGTTTCTTAATTTTTGGAGAATCTTGAAATTAAATACTAATTTTACAATTAAATGTAATCAGAAAATCGTTTAAAGATAGATAATTAATGAAATATTGATTTCTCAATTTTATAAAATCCGAAAAATAATTATTGAAAATATAGAATCATAAAAATAATTTTAGAGACAATCCAAATATTTATGCAAATAAATTTGCATTAAATCTACTTTTAAAAGTGAAAACAAATCAGTATAACTCGATAATTAATTACGCAAATAAATCTTGTACATCATAACTCACACATAACTAATAGTAAACAACACACAATTGTCAAAATTAATACATATATTTTATTTAATTAATTATCAACAATTACACTCTTAAAATAATATAAAATATACGAGTCGTTATAGCATTGCATTTGTGTGTCTTTCAAGTGAGGCCTTGATGTCAAACCAATTGATAAAGTTAGATTAAGGTCATAAGAAGTCATAGGAGTCAGAATATAGCAAAGGCCCAAGGTAGAAATTCATAATTTTTCCAAGGCACACAATTGGTGCCAAGGTATGCATTCAGGTAAGCTAAATAGGGTGCATTGCATTTGTAAGTCTTGTGAGGTGAGGCACAAGTGTGCCTTACTAAATCTAGGTTGTGTTGAGGTTTGTCAAGGAGAATTAGGAGTAATAGTCTTGATAATTATTTGATAATTGGATAATTGCTTGAGTGATTAGGATCTAAGTGTACTATTGCCATGCCATTTCTTGCTATGTGTTATATGGATTATGTGAAGCATATATTACTTGAAATTAATTGTGTATAAATAAATATATATATAAGTGTGTATATGTGTATATGCATATTTATAGTATACGTGAAAGGGTAGTAGCAAGAGTTGTAATGAGGATCCTATTTTATCATAGGTTCAAGTAGGAGGCCAGGGATGGAGCCCTTAGACGATTCCATTCAAGTACTCAGTAAGCGTAGGCCAGGCAACTGAATCCTCAACTTACCTCTATAATTCTGTTGCTTGTGGTTAAAAACCCTGTGAATGCATGATTACAGTTTCAATAAGATTAATTAGTCCCTGACATCACCCAATGATTAAGTCTTAAATCTTGTTAATCTCTTTCATACTTGAATTGATTCCTTTTTATCACATATTACCTCATCCATGTGAATACCCTACAATAGTTCCTTAATAAACCATATGAATCATAATACCCTTAAACTTAGAATCATTTCCTTTGGAAACGCAAACACTAGTATCGTTTCCTTCATTTGAACTTTGTCAATATCAACCCTTGTTATCTTGTCTTTGATCAAGAACCCTTTTTAAATTAAAGTGATTTGATTAAAAAGAATTGGATAGTATGTTTTGATAAGACTGAGGCGCCAGTCACTGTTAAAACCTCAGTAGCAGGGAGCCTGATGGTTTTTATATGGCCAATGTGTGCCAAGGATCCTCAAAGGTTGTGAATCACTTGTTATGTGGTTCGAAGCTTTGATGTGGGCTGATCACCCCTCATTGCTCATAGCACTGTTTCATTTTCAATTCCATTCACTCATTATAACTTGATCTTCTATTTGAGATTTCATATTGCTGATTAATCTTCTGTTATCGTTTTATCACGGTTATTATGCATTAATATACTGTTATTCACTTGCTGAGCGTTTTGCTCATTAATATTGTTATTGATGTTATCCCTTCAGCGAACCCGAAGATGGTTCATTTCAAGAAAACCACGCGTAAGACTTCTGGGGACTCGGGGTATGCCTACCGTCAGATATCAGAGCAGGCAGGGAACTAGTAGTTCCCTAAGGGTTGTAAACATGGGTTTAAAATTTGGTAGTAATTTGATGTTTTTGGTTTGTAATAATTAAGATGTTAGATGTTGTTCAAACTCATTCCTGTGGATTCGGCGATTGTGGTTATGGGTTGTAGCCTTAATAATCTATCTTTTGTAGGACTTTACTGTTTAATCTATATTATGCATATTTCTGCTAGTTAGTAGTGTGGGTCCGTCATATTATACCTTATAAGAAAATAACTATTCGTCAACATTTGAGAATGACCCTGAGATTATTCCCAACTCATTTACCATTCTTGTAAAAGTACCTTCACAAAGAGGCTTAGTGAAAATATCAGCTAGCAATTGATATGTAGGCACCAATTACAATTCCACTTCTATTGCATGTTACCTAATGAAATGATACCTTATATTGATGTACTTAGTCATAGAGTGTTGAACTGGATTTTTTTATCATTGCAATAGCATTTTGAATATCACAATAAAATGATAAAAAACCAATTGATAAAGTTAGATTATCCAGTAATTGATTCTTCATCCAAAGAATCTGTGCACAACAGCTTCCCGTAACAATGTATTCAGCTTCTTCAACTGAGGTGGAAATATTGACTTTTGTTTCTTTCTAAACCAAGAAACCAATCTGCCTCCAAGAAATTGGCAACTTCCACTTGTTCATTTCCTGTCTATTTTGCATCCTGCAAAATCAGCATTTGAAAAACCTATTAGCTTAAAGTCTAAGTCTCTAGGATACCATAAACCAAAATTCATGGTTCCTTTAAGATACTTGAAGATTCTTTTTACAACTATAATGTGTTGTTCATTTGGATCATCTTGGAACCTTCCACACAGACAGACAACATACATTATATCAGGCCTACTAGAAATCAAATATAGAAATGACCCAATCATACCTCTGTAGTGTAATATTCCGTATTTATCAGAATTATTATTCTTATTATTTTAATATATTTATGTGATTTTATTTAATTTAGAAGGAATAAAATGGTGAATATTTTATTCATGTTTGACGAGTTGGTGTTATTAAATGGTAATGTGCTAATTGTTAAGTGTTATATCGATCCTTGTTAATTTATGAAAATATTTATTTAAATATATTATATTCTCTTATCATACTCATCTGGTATCTTGACTGCATAAGCTTGGCTAATCTCTCAAGGAATTTATCATTACTAGAGCCAAACATGATATCATTAACATATATTTGAAGTAATAACAAGCCCTTACCATGATTCTTATAAAATAAGGTGAATAAGGAATCATAATACATATCCAACAGTTGATTGCTATAATCATGTAAAGTCATATATCGACATATCTCTGCAAATATTATACTCTCAACATAATAAATCTTCTCCTGGAATCCATTCTTGACAGATACTGATAATTAAACTATAATGACAAACTATGATAACTCATTCTCTTCCAAATGCTAATATAGTAAATGTCGATATCTTCTGTTGCAAAATTTAATGGAAAATACTGATAGTAAACTCTGATGTCATCAATTATATCTAACAATTTTTTATCTCTTCCTCCAGATCTTGATTTTTATGTCAATTGACAAGTTCTGATACCATTTTTTAGGTACCAAAGTATCGTAAAAAGGGTGGGGTTGGGGTTGAATACGATACTAAAAAATAATTTGATTTTTAAAAGAGTTTTTAGTTTTAATTACAAAATTAAATTAAATATGAATATATAATAAATTCAAGGATTAAATAAATCTATTAATATAAAGCTTGAGTTTGCTACACTTTAATCACATATGATTAACTACAATAAATTCAGTAGCATCACATTAATGTTGGAAAATACTGTAAGTCTTTAATGGAGCTCCCATCTGAAAATGTTATGTTGGAGAAGATAACATGATGAATAATTTTTCTGCATCTTTTTTGTAGACTTTTCACTAATTCAAATATGTGGCTTAATTACAACCAAGTAATTTGAATTATGATTCCTTTACAAGAAAACTTTTAAGGCATAAGTGGCGCCTATAGGGAAATAGCTTGGTGATTCCAAGAGTGTGAATGATTTGAATATATTCCAAGTGTAAATGGTTGCGCGAAGAAGGAATAGTGTTGGTGGAGGCATCTCATTTTCTTGTACGAATGATTTATATACTTTTTCTTGAGGGTTTTGTGGCACCCAAATGGGAGTCTTTTAGTGGCTCCATCAAGCCTTGAGGGCTTTTTGAATGTCATTTCCCATGTCCTTGAACCTTGGTAGCACCTAGATAGATAGCTTGTTGGTTGGTGGCGCCGACAAGGTATTATGACTTAGAGAGTTTATTTAGTTATGAACAACAGCTTAATTCTCTGTAGTCTTTAGTCCATTCATTTCTGTATCAACTCACTTCCTTCTGAATGATTAACTTGATCATTTTTTGATATGTTGATGTTTAGTCCACTAGACTAGTTCACAAATGACTAACACTAAACTCAATTCTCTTAATTTTTTTATACTTCTGAATTGATATTGTCTATAGTTTCTTTATTGCTTCTATCCATTGAATCCTGAGATCGTAATACTCAAATCAATACATTTCTTTAAAGCAGAAAGTCTTCTGAACTTCTATTCTTCGTGAAGGCTTGATCATGTTAATGAAATTATTTATATGACTCATCTGCAAACTTCAAGCTTAAATTCCATGCTTTGATTCTTTTTATTTTATTCAATATTCTAGTTTCCGGATTTTTGTGCTTAATAGTTAATATTATTTACATATTTATTATATTATGTATATATATATTACCTCTATTACATATTACATTAAATAATGCTTTACATTAAATTTTATAGACATTGGAGCCATTTCCTCATCAGATTTCAGCTTACTAACAATAGATTGCAAAGCCATTTTTTGCATTTTCTTGAAACACCCCAACTAGTGTCTCATCTCATCCATACGCTAAGAATGAACCTTTAGTCCTTTTAATATACTTAAAAATATTCTTGATAATTGTCCAGTGACCCCCACTTGGATCAGATTGGTATCTGCTCCTCAAGCTCAAATCATATAAAATATCAAGACGAGTACATATCATTGCATACATTACAGCTCCAATTGCCAAAGCATATGGAACTCTGCTCATACGACTCTTATCATCTAGCGATTATGGGAAATTATTCTTTAATATTACTATCCTATGAGACATCGGATGTATCCCTTCTTTGCCTCATACATCCCAAAATGATGTAACATTGTGTCAACGTATGTACTCTAACTTGGGCCGATTAATCTCCTTCATCTATCTCAATGGATCTTGAGGCTCCTATTGAAAAAAAAGGTCTTGACATCCATTTGCCACATTTCATAGACATACTAAGCAGTTGTTGCTAACAAAATCCTGATGAACTTGACCATAGCAACTGGTGAGAAGGTTTCATCATATTCTTTACCATAATTTTTTTTGAAACCTTTTGCAGCTACATGATAACCCACTTGCACCCTAAAGGTTTAACCCCTTCAGGTGGATGAACCAATGTACATACTTTATTTTCGTACATGGAATCCATATCAGATATTATGGCCTCCAACCATCTCTTGGAGTTAGGACTGTTCATAACATCTTGGTAGGTGCAGAGCCTCATCATTATCTTTAGGAATCATATCACCACATTGAGTCAAGAGAAATCTATAATATCTCATAGACTCATGGTGATTCCTACTATATTTATGAACAACCTGTGTTTCCCTGAACATGATTACTTTCAACATTTTGAGATACATCCCGGTCTCATTCCAACTCTAGTTTAATGTTATTATGTGGCTCTCGATCTTCATCGATATTTATTGCCCTCCCACTAATTTTCTTAGAAAGTAATTCTCCTTCAAGATTGATATAATTATCTCTCTATTCATTTGTTGAGGAGTCATCATACAAGTCCATCCACCACCACACATCAATCTTCCCCCATCATAAAATAGATTCAAAAATCTTTATTCTTGCCATAAACCTCCAAAATATTTTTGTATAAAAATCTCTATGTAACACTTGCCATACACGTGCATAAATTAGATGCATATCGCATCTCATCTTATTTTCAATACTTGAAATGAGTAATGAGACTAAGAAAGGAGAGCATAATGAAAAAATTAGAGAAAAGTTCAGTAAACATTTGAGGCATTCTGAAACTAATAAAGAATGAAATGCTATTTTAGAAGATTATATAGATAAGTGTGCACTTTAAAAATGAAATTTTTAAAAGAGGATGAGTCAAATACAAATAGATAGTATAGTAGTATATAATTTAATAAAATTTCAACACTATTTTTATTAAATTAAAGTATATACAATTAATGAATATTGAGATATACTAGATAAAACATGATTACTTGTGTTAGATCAAATTTTAATTTTATATTTTATTATCAATAAAGGACTAATCCAAATGAGTATAATTAGAGAGACAGTGCTATATAAAAAATAAATTTAATAATTAAAAACATAACTTAAATCTATTGAATTAAAAAATGAAATTGTAATACAAAATTATAAATATGAAAACTTGGACAAGGAAATTTAGTGAGGCTATTGGATATTATGAAGGGGTAATGCCAAACTAGGCTTATAGCAATGGTTTCTCGACAAGGTGCAAGTGCTAGATCATCAAGGAGGTAAGCTTCATGAATACTAAAGGTGTTAAGGTATGAAGAAATGATCTTTAGCTCAAGGTATATCAGGATTGTTAAACTTTAGGGTTATAAAAAGAGGTATCAATCAATTAGGGACAACTTTGATGAATATCTGGCTTTTAGGTATCAAGGTGAAGTTCTATAGGGGTTCAAGCATTAGGGTGAGATATCAGCACTTTAGGAATTATTAGCATGTTAATCAAGAGGATCAATCAAGTATTATAACAACTCTTTATTTTATCATGGCTTTCAAACTATCATGAAAAGACTTTTGAACTACTTGCAATACGTACTCGAGGGTTCATGGCATTTCTATATGATTCAAAGATAAACTTAAGATACGCTTGGTTCAAGTATATCAAAATGACTCAGGATAACCGCATCAATATATATGAACTATTTGTAGTGAATACAAAAGACAAGTTAAATCACTTGCCTTGAGAAAGGCTGGTCTGGTCTGACTGGTAGGAGGAACTGAAAGCTTCACTCAACCTTTATGGAAATTTTACCCTCGTCTCGAGATCCTACATAAATAATAATAATCCTCATTATAATATATTCTCACCAACTTAACCTATTTACAACCCGAAATTAAACACGAATGGCACTTAGGCCTATATGCACTTAATTTATATTCACCTTCAAAATATAATTGCACACAAAGCCACATATACTCACATATCATATTTTAATACCAAAAAATATCACATACACCATAATGCAACACTAGGCTTGGATGATCTCGATCCCCAACTTAAGTCACTTGGTCACTATACTAGACAAAGTCTCCAAATTTTGGCTTCCTAACTCGATGTGCCTTTACTAAACTATCCAAGACCTATTGACCCTCACTTGGGCCTTTTGCTCTATTGACTTTATACTATCTTACAACCATGGTGGTCAACCTAGATCTCACTCCTAAGTGTTCTAAAACTATGTGATAAGTGAAAGTGCTCACTGGTGTAAATTTCAGAATGACATCTGTGGTTTCTTGAGTGCATTAGACACCCTTAAACTACTATTTTTCCTCCAAAACTCTTACACAAGACTCTCCTGACCTTATGGCATCTCCCAAACTTGATGTGGCTCAAGGGCCTGGCTTGGGCCTCCTTGGGCCTAAGCTTAAAGTCCATGGTTCCCCTGTTTTTCTGGGCAGAAAACACCCTGACTTGAATTAACTCGTGACACATGGTTCTAACTCCTATCCTATGAACTATGACACTCCCTCTAACTAAGGCCCAACAGGGCCTAATGAGGGCCTACCCATGACATGGTCAAAACGTCCTATTTCTAAGTTATAACAAAACTGTCCCCTGCTGGACAGATTTTATGATTCCACTTGTGCACCTAACCAAACGACTTGAAAACCTCCAACCAACACCTAAAACCTTTTATATACTCCTAATTATAGCTTCTGGTAGCTTTTTCCTTAAAGTGCACATCAATGACATGGTCAGAACTCACTCTAAACCTCAGGGTACTAAACTGATTTTCTGCAGAAACTAAAACTCTCCTTTCTCCAAGGTTTTTACTTGACAAACTCAACCACCAACAACCCAAATACCCAAACCAAGACTACTGAACTAACTCCCTTGTACTCAAAATAATCTTGATGGAGATCATCCTTACCTAAGGTGCAATCATGGCAAAATAAAGGAAATTACATTTCACAACTTACAAGTCATCAAGTTTTTGAAAATAACAAGTTATGTATTTTTATAAAATATATACATGAATTATTACCATACATCAAGGAGAACTAATCAAGATTAACACCTTATCCCTACTGAATTTAAAGCTTACTAACAAATTCTCTCCAAATGATCAAAATCTTCCAACATTCCAAGAGAATTCCACATGCATGCATAACTTCGAGTTTTACAAACCAAAACAACATATTTTCTAAATATATTCTATCATAGAATTGACATGCAAGCCTTGTATAAGCTATATCTAGATGATCACTTAGCATAAAAAGAGTTTCATTAAGTTTTCACTACAAGATTCATGCCATTACCATATAAACATACAAGAATTGAACAAAGCAACAAGAATGATCTCAAGGACCATTCATTCGGCTCCCTTAAGGTCATGGCCGAATGAAATGGAAGGGAAATGGACATTCAACATCAAGAGTTTCCTTCTCAAGACTTGGAACTTCACCATTCCTTGTATTCCTCTCAAAAACAACCTTAAATCCATAAGAATCAAGGTTGTACTTTGAGTTCCAACTAAAACCTTGACATGCAAACTTAAAACTTAAACTTTTTACTCAAAACTCTTTGAAGTATATATGATCATGATATGGGAAGTAGTATTTACTTGTATAGAAGGTGAGAGCTTGAATGAGGAATGAAGAAAAAGGGGAGGGGGTTTGGTTCTTGGCTAAAACCCGAGAGGAGAGGGGGAGGGCCGAGAGTGAGAGGGAGGAGGGAGGGAGGAGATAGTGTGGTGTGGGTGGAGTGTGAAATGATCATGATACTTTGCTTGTTTTATGGTTTTTGATTTGACAAAATATGAGTGGAAATGAGAATTGACAAGAATAACCTTCCAATTATACTTAGATCATTTTGCATGCAAGGACAAAGAAGGAATTTGGCTAGTAAAATGAGAGTTAGTGGGGTTGGAATTGTCTCTTTAGCCCTTTAAATTGAATAGAAAAGGATTTGCATGCAAGGGCAACCATGTAATTTGATAATTATTAAGAAACTAATTTTTAAAGATTTATTTTTATATAATAAAATAAAAGTTCGAAAATTATAAAATTTATACCATAAAATAATTTGGATTTTTAGAAATTTTATAAAATCACTTTCAAAATTTGTGAACAAAATATCTTTTAAAAGAAAATTTCTCCAAGGCTTAGTATATTTCTTATAAATCAAAAATAAAGGAAATAAATAAACTTTTACTTTTGAAAAATCATGTACTACACTTAAAAAATTTATAATGTAGAAATTCTCACTAACACAAACGCGCAATCATTGAACATATTTACTTTCGACATTAATATTATACCAAAACCACAAATAATATTACACGAAAATTCCGGTCATAACAATCTATCAATGTTTCTTTTGATGATAAGAAGATGACTGGACTTGAAGATTTCAATGATCATGATCAGCTGAGATTTGAGAATGGAGTTTTAAATTCTGATTCTGTAAATCCTGATAGTCTAAATCCTGATACTACAAACTCTGATGGGTTAAACTCTGATGTTACTGAAACTGTGATGACTATGCCAAAGGAAAATGCACCTATGCAGGGGGAGCATATAAAAGATCCAACCACATCTCAATAAGCATCAGAATCTAGAACAGGCTCTTCAAGTTCTGATTCATCAAGTTCTGATGAGCCAAGTTCTGATAATTCTGGAAACTCAAGTTCTGATAATTTTGGAAACTCAAATTCTGAAGGATCCAACTCAGAGAGCATAATTTCAGGAAGAGCATCAGAAAATGTTGATGGAGACAGCATGGATCATGGGGGAGCATCCAGTTCTAGAGATAACCTTCCATCTGCAAGGAAGTGGACTAAAGCACATACACCTGACTTGATTATTGGAGATCCTGAAGCAGGTATAAGAACTAGAACAACAACATCAAATGAATGTCTCTATCACTCTTTTCTTTCTCAGACTGAACCAAAGAAAGTGGAAGAAGCTCTTTAAAATGCTGATTGGGTGCAAGCAATGCAGGAAGAGTTAAATGAATTTGAAAAAAATAAAGTTTCGACCCTAGTGCCAAGACCAAAGTACAGATATGTTGGTATAAAATGGGTGTTCAGAAACAAAACTGATAGTGATGGCATAATTACAAGGAATAAAGTAAGGCTGGTTATAAAAGGATATTCTCAACAGGAGGGAATTGATTATGATGAAACATTTGCACAAGTTGCTAGATTGGAAGCCATAAGGATATTTTTGGCTTATGCTGCTGATAAAAAGTTTACAGTCTTTCAAATGGATGTAAAAAGTGCTTTTCTTAATGGAGAATTAGAAGAAGAAGTATATGTTGAACAACCTCCAGGTTTTGTAGATTCAAATTTCCTCATCATGTCTACAGACTTGATAAAGCACTTTATGGCCTTAAGCAAGCTCCAAGAGCATGGCATGAGACATTAGCTCAGTTTCTTCTGGAAAGTAGATTTAACAGAGGAACTATTGATAAAACATTGTTTTATCTCAACCATGGAAAGGACTTACTTTTGGTGCAGATATATGTTGATGATATCATTTTTGGTTCTACAAATGATAGACTTTGTAAAAGGTTTGCCAAGCTAATGCAGTCAAGATATCAAATGAGTATGATAGGAGAACTTAGCTATTTTCTGGGCCTTCAAGTCAAGCAGAATGAAGAAGGAACTTTTATTTGTCAATCTAAGTACACTAGAAATTTGTTGAAGAATTTTGGAATGCAAGATTGTTCAAGTGCATCCACTCCTATGGCCACTGTAACAAAATTGGATAAGGATACTGGTACATCAGTAGATATTACTGATTACAGAGGTATGATTGGCTCACTACTCTATCTAACTGCAAGTAGACCTGATATCATGTATGCTACCTGTCTTTGTGCAAGATTTCAAGCAGATCCAAGAGAACCTCACTTATTAGCTGTGAAAAGAATTTTTAAGTACCTTAAGGGTACAGCTGATCTGAGATTGTGGTATCCTCGAGAATCAGACTTTAAGCTAATAGGTTACTCAGATTCAGATTTTACAGGATGCAAAATTGATAGGAAAAGCACAAGTGGAAGCTGTCAATTTCTTGGAAGCAGATTGGTTTCTTGGTTTAGCAAGAAACAAAAGTCAATTTCCACATCAACTGCAGAAGCTGAATACATTCTTGTAGGAAGCTGTTGTGCACAGATTCTTTGGATGAAGAATCAGTTACTGGATTATGGTTAACATATTCTAAAATCCCTATTTACTATGATAATCAAAGTGTTATTGCTATGACAGGTAATCCAGTTAAACACTTAATGACAAAGCACATCAGCATAAGGTACCACTTCATAAGGGAACATATGGATAGAGGTACAGTGGAATTGCATTTTATTCCAACAGATCAACAACTAGAAGATATCTTCACAAAACCACAATGTGAAGCTACTTTTACAAGATTGGTAAATGAACTTGGAATGGTTTCAGGTTCTTTCTCTAAATAAACTTAGTTTATGTTCTGATACATCAGACTTTATGATCAGTATTTACAGATATTACTATCTTTGTGTATTCTGTGCTTAAATTGAAGTTTTATAAGTGCTGATTGTTGTCTGATGTGAATTTCTAAACTCTGATAATGATATGAATATTTCTGTGACTATTCAATCCAATGAGGATAACTGTGCTAGATGCTGACCTAGTAGTCTTTAATATACTAATAATCCGATGTTTGAAGTAATTGTTTATGTGGAAATCTTTTAACACAAGAAAATTTTGATATTGAGCTTGGTTAAAGTTTACTTTGTGTATCTTATTACTAAGTCAAAAACTAGAATAGTGCTTCGTATCTGTTAAGTTCTGATGTTAGTAAATCTGATGGATGTACTAAGTGTTGATAAACCTCACTTATCAAAAGAAAAAGAAAAGAAAAGTAATAAATATCAGGTACTCCTTTGAGATCTAGAGAAAAAATATATGTGGAAGGGAAGACCCAAGTGCATTGCTGGTATTGAGTAATATGCATTAGAAAAGCAAAATAAAATTTTCATGGTGACTTTTCACATTCTCTGATTACTGGAGAAATACTCTGATAACAACATAAATTCTGATAAGCAGTTGTGACTCACTTACACTGAGAAGCCACTGTAAAAAGGAATTTCAAAAGATGCATAAAATGAGCACAAAACAGTTGAGGTGGACTCCTGCATGAACTCATTCTCTAGTAGACTTCAGAATAATGATAGATTTTAAGCAAAGTTCTTAGTTATGCCTTATTTCTAAGATGTATTGAAGTGAATCAGACTTTACTCTTTGTATGATATTTAGCTTAATGCACACACATACACTCCATATGAATGATGAAAATTACTGTGGTGATAAATGTTATTTTAGATGAACAGTTTAAGTGTCAGTTGCATAAATTCTGAGGACAAGTTCTGATGGAAGTTCTGATGATTAAGTTCTGATTTACCCATATCAGTATTTGTGTGAAGAATAACAGGAATAAACATTTACTTTTCGAGTAAAGGAGCCATATTCTGATGACTTTTAAATCCTGATAATAATCAGGTTCTGATGCTGACGTGGCAGTATTTATTTACTTAGTTTATTTTTGGTCATTACTTGAACGGTCATATTTTCTCAGAATATTGGTTTATGTGAGTTAAAGCAGTAATAATCATTTGTTTAGTGGGAACAGTTTTTTTTAAAACTGAACGTGCAATGTAATTATTACTTATTTACCGTGCCCATTAACTTTTTCCTTAACTGTTGCATGCCTGACAGGTGTAAAGGTCTGTTCCACTTCTTTTTAACTGCTGTCACGTGGGGTGTCTAAGTAAAAGAGATAAAATATTTTCAAATCTTTTATTTTCATTTTTATTCTACTCTCTCTCTTTTCTTATTCTCTCTCACACTTACTGACGGTTTTCTTTACAGACATTTTCTCAAACACCTTACAGGCACTCTAACTTCTCACTTATTTCTGATGGTGCCCAAGGATTTAATTGTTGATGGAGCCAAGTTTGTCCCAAATAATTATGCTGCAATCCTGACCAAGGCTAAAGCTCCATCAGATCTGCACTTTGTGCAAGATTTATTAGCTCATAGTGAGATTCAGTATGCTTTGACCCAACCTCAAACTATTTCAAGACAACAAGTGTTGACATTTTGGAGAACTGGTCTTTTTGATGATGGTGGTGCTACTGGTACTCCAAGCATTGTTTTCACATCAAGAGATGTCGAGCATGTGGTTACTCCTGGAGCAGTTCGTAAAGCTCTCCACTTACCTGAAGGTTGCACATTCTCAACAGTGGAGGATCCTGTCTTACAGCAGCTTATGGCCAGTTTGGGCTATGAGAAAAGTTTGGGAAAGCTGGATCAACTAAAAAGAGCAAATATCAGAAAGGAATGGAGCTTTTTCTTTGATTGTATCACTAAGGCATTCGCCAATAAATGCTCCAACTTTGATGCTATTCCCATCATGAGTCTACAATCGGATATGCCCTTATTCATCAAACTTATTTTGATTTTGCAAGTGTTGTGCTAGGTTTCATAGGGGATAGGATGACATAGGATAGGAATGTAGTATACTTTGCTAGATTATGTCTGCTTATATATACTTTTTGTTGTGCTGATGAACCCCAATTAGCTAGTACTTTAATTCCACCCTTTAAGCTTGCAAAAAGGGCTTTTAATGATTTGTTAAATGCTGACATTAAGAAACAAGTGCAGAGACCCTTACAGATTCCTCAGTTAGTAAAACAGATCCTAGTAAATGCTGATCCATAAACATACACATTTGTTTACCCTGATGTTCAACCCACCAACACATCACAACCAACTCAACAGCCATCAGAACATATCACAACTACACAAACACCTCAAACTTCTCAACCTCAACCTACTCAACCCTCCATCAGGATATATTTCAAACCATCACAGTCATCTCAACCTCAACCTTTAGCACATCCAGTGAAGCCTTCATCTTTCAAACCCAAGAGGACTAAGATAGTACCTCAGTCTCAACAGAAGAGAAAGAGAATTGTTCTGAGAGATGAGTCAAACAATGAGGGACATGTTCCAATATCAGAACCCGTTGTTAAAGAAGCTGAGAAGATCTCTTCTCAGAAAGATGCTGAAACTGGGAGTTCTAGGCCCCTCAAAAGGCTTAGAAAGCTAAATTCTGATGATGAAGCTCCCAAAGTCTCTAATTCTGCAAAGAGACTTAAAAAGCAAAGAGCGAGGAGGGCTGTAAGTGTATCATCACACTCTGAAGAAATTCTGGAAGAAGCAGCTAAGGAAGGGGGTCAGGAATCTCTAATACCAACAGAACCTATAGTCATTGAATTATTTCCTACTGTTGAATCAGGTCACAAGTCTCCTATTCAAGAACAAGAGGATGTTCCAGAGCAAGTGTCTACAATCCTGTGTCTCCTGTAATTGATCCTGTACATACTGACGACCCAGGTACAAGTGCTGAAATTGATATTCATAACTTGATTGTGCCTGAGGTTCTGTACTTGGAAGCTCCACCAACTCAACTCACTCCACCAACAACACCAATTCAAGATGCTGATTTCAATGTAGATATTCCAACAACACCAATTCTAAATCTGGATGATGAAAATCAGATTTTAGGTAGGCATCAACATTTGGCTGTTGATCAGAACTTAGTTACAGATCAGAATTTAGAGGATGATGTTAAAGCTTCTATAGCCTCACATACTGTTATTCTATCAGAGGATGTTGATACTGCAGGCTCTGTAAGTTCTGATGCTGATAATGATGAACTTACTGGTGAAGCTGCTGCAAATGTAGATGCTGATGCAGCTGGTCCATCAGGACATGCGCCTCAACAAGCTCCATGCAATGCTGATTTGATCAAGAAGTTTGTTAGGGAGGATGCACCAGTACCTTGGAGTGAAACTCCTAGAGGAAAGGAATGGACTAAGGAATGGAACTCAGTTAGTTTTGTTCCTACTGAAAATATTCTTGCTGAGCACCTTGCCAAAGCTAATGAAATGTTGATAAATGATGATTTCAAGGCACGGCTGAGAGTTACTGCAATGAGTACAAGGCACCTGCAAGGTCAACACTCTATAACTCATGACAAGGTGAATAAAATTTAAGAATCTTTGATCCAGCAAGATATGAATTTAAAATTGGAAAAGAACATATTTTTCAAGCCAGCCTTTGACAGAATTGGGTATATTGAAAAAACTCAGGAGAAGCAACAAGCTCAGATTGATGAAATTCTAAAGAATCAAGATTTTCATCAAAATCAACTCAATGATATCCAATCCTCAGTGGAATTGCTTGTCTCTCTTCTTTTACCTGCTGATGCCAAAAAGGGGGAGAAAGTAATGAAGCCCAAATGCAAATCTACTGAATCACTGAAGGGTAAGGATGATGGAAATGATGATCAGGGAAACTCTAGAATGGGTAGAGGTCATGGTCAAGGTAAAGGATCTTCATCAAAGACAACTGAAATTTCTACATAAAGAACAAGTTCTGATACTGGGAGAAGAATAAGTTCGATGCTGGTAAAAGGATAAGTTCTAGTGAACATCTGGAACTTGATGAAGAAATTTCAAGGAGATTATTTCTTAAAGAAAATCTTGGAATGGACTTTGAAAGTCTAAAGGAAGAAGAAGCTAGACTTAAAATAGAAAAAGTCAACTCCAAATCTAAAGCTTCTGTTATTGAAAAGAAACTTCCAAAACCTAAGGGTATTGTGATTAAGGAAATGAAAAACGTTGAGGCAACCAAATCCAAATCACAAGTGGAGGTAGATCCAAGATCCAAGGGCAAAACAAAAGTTGATGAACCTGTAAAGGTATATATGCCAGTCATGGATGAAGAAATATCTAATGAAGATGCTAGTCTTACTTTGATAAAAAGGAAGATTTCTCAACTAACCTCTGACATGGCTAAAGTTGTTCAGAGTCAAGATGTAATAAGTTCTGATTTGACAGTGAAGCAAGCAACCTCTGACATAGCTCAAGTTGGCTTGATATCAGAAGATAAGGAAAAGGAAACCTCTGACACTTTTCATGTTAAACTTTCAAAGATGCTACTACCAGGATTCACCAAAGCTCAACAGACTCAACCTTTAAAGACTATATCAAGTGGTTTTGAAGCAAGAGTTGTTACAAGAAAGGAAGCAAGAAACAAATCTGGATTGGGTAGTTCAAAAGAGAAGAGAGTAAGCAATACTACCAATGATCCAACTTCCATAAGTGAACCAGATGTAGGAGCAACTCCTGAGAGATTGAATCAACTTGAATCTGTACAAATGGTTTACCATTCTGTTTTGAAAGAAGACATCATGTTATATTTTATGACAGATGGGAGGGTATTCCAGATCAGGGAGAATGCAATTTCATAGAAGTATTTTGCAGAACCGGAACATGTTCTATTTCTGCTTCAAGTTAAAAACAGATCAACAGATGGTGCTGCAGGGTGTTTAAAATCAAATATTCAAAGACAGAGAAGCTTTACTCTGTAAAGTCTGACATCCCATAATGTCCCAAGTACAGATCTCACAGTGGAGAAATTATTGAAATGAAGCCTAATACTGCTAAAATCATCACTACATTTTCTGGTATTAGGGACTTGAATTCAATCTTGAGTCTGATAAAGCCTATATCATCAGACTAGATCAGGATATAAGGAAAGCTAAAATAAATGATCTCAGGGCTGCTATCTTTCAAACTGGTGAAGATACAGTTGAATTGAAGAATGCTAAAAGGAGGATGGTCAATGAACTTGAATATGCTGAGAGATGTTTGTTGAAGAACTATCTCAGAACAACTCCTGATATCAAAGAGATCAGAAATTGAAGCCAAGTCAAAGATCTACAACTGCTTAAATTCTGAAGTGTATACAGACTGAAGCTGAAATCAAACTTTAAGGATGGTAAAGCTACAAGGACTGTAAGTTGTAGTTATCTAGTCAAATTCTCATGCATTTGTACTTAATGTTTTGACATCATCAAATATCTGTTAAACTTGTATATTATGCTAATTTACAAGTTGGGGGAGATTGTTAGATATATTTGTGATGTCATGTCTAATATGATTTGTGTTTAGTTTTCAGATTTTACTTAACAGGACAAATCAGTACTTAACTAGAAATCAGTACTTATACTGAAGTCAGGACTTAAGATATCAGAACTTAAGTTGTCAGAACTTAAGTTATCAGGAGATAATATCAGGACTTAAGGAGACGTTCAGATAAGGAAGGCGGCTGATTGAAAAGAAAGAAGATCAAGACAAACATAAGAAGAGATGTGCATGGAGAAGAATTCTATGAGGAATAGAATACTTGGAAGAAAAGATAACTGATTGATATATATTAGGGAGCAGAATTGTATTCGATATCAATTAGAAGATTATCTTGTAACTGTGTAGTATATAAACACAGGCATAGGGTTTACACTATATGTGTTATCTTAATCGAGTTTATTATTTATTGTAACCTTATCAGCTCTCGTAATAATTTGTTCATCATTGAGAGAGGACAGTTCTTTGTAACAGAGTTTATTGTGTTAAATAAAATCTGTGTTTTGTTACTTAAGTTCTTATATTCGATTTGATTGTAGTAAACACTATATTCAACCTCCTTCTACAGTGTGTGTGACCTAACACAATACAAAGACCTATAGAGCACAAGATGGCTATGAAGAAGAAGACTTTTGTATTCTTTAATATAGTTGATACTTTGGATGCTTGTTTTCGAATTATCTTTAAACCCTGGTACTCTTATATTCATTATCATATTTTTATTGGAACCCATGATGACGATGAGTTTGATTATGAACTAATCATTGTCATGGGGTTCTAACAGATTTATTTATGGATTTCAATAGTTAATTATTTTAATATCTTAGTGTGTGGTTATTTCTGATTCCCTAGTTTGGTTGTGCTTATTCTTCTTTGATGCGTAGCTAACATCTAAGATTATTTGTTAATCTCTTTTCAAGCGACAATGAATATAAAGGTTTAGAACTTGCCATGCTAGCATAGGTTTATGTATAAATTGACATGCATAATTCGTGGGTAATTTTAACCATCTTATTCACCCTATGTAATCACGACTGATAACTTTTTCTTAAACCATTATGTTTTCAATCTTTATAGACATATAGGGACTAAGCATAATTGGTGTCTATTCAACTTCTATCTTAATTGTGGATGTTTGATAGTAGGGTATGCGTATAACGAAAGTTAGCGTATACTAATTTCGTGTTATCTGATTAGTTGTCATCGCCATCACATGCTAGGGTTAAAGACAGAGACTTTGAATGAAGTATTTAATGAAGTTAAAATCCCATGTTTAATCTCATATAAGTAATTTAATCTTAATTCCTTTAGTTAATGTTATTTAGTATAATCTCTTAATTAAATCAAAATTCAATTTGTTATTTGTCTTAGCATTGAATGATAACCATACATTGTTGCATAAGCGCATATTCTATTTAAACCAGTCTTTGTGGGAACGAACTTTAATTTAATCTATACTACTTCTGATCGAGTTCGCTTGTGTATTTTCATGTTTGAATTATAGTGAACAATTTTTTGGCACCGATGCCGGGGATATCGGTGTTAACTTTAGTTTATGTGCTTGACATCAGTGGTCGTTAAATTTCACTGACTCGGATATTTTACTTACTGGTTTAGTTTGTTTGTGTTTCAGGTACTCTAGAGAGCGTGTATGCGAACGCGTTCTCAATCTCGTAAGGAAACAGTAGGCGAAGTTGAAGAAGTGGAAAATGAAGTTTTTGAAGAAGAGGAAAAAGTTGAAGAAGAAGTTTTTATTGCAATGGGAGAACCAGCAGCAAATCCGAAAGCTTTGATGGATTATTCTCAACCGTAGATCAATGACATTCATTCTAGCATTATCAGACCAGCCATTGCGGCTAATACTTTTGAAATCAAGTCTAGCCCAATTCAGATGGTACAGAATTCAGTCCAGTTTGGGGGTTCTCCAACGGAAGATCCCAACATGCACATTAGAGATTTTATCGAGATCTGCGACACGTTCAAGTTCAACAATGAAGCTGAGGCTTTTCCCATTCTCTCTGAAGGATAAAGCTAAGTGCTGGTTACACTCTCTACGAGCAGGTTCTATTACTACTTGGGAGGATCTTGCTCAGAAGTTTCTTACTAAATTCTTCCCTATGACGAAGACAGCTGCAATCAAGAACGCTCTTACTCAATTTATGCGGCAATTGGGAGAATCTTTATGTGAAGCTTGGGAGCGCTAAAAGGAGATGCTTAGGAAGTACCCTCATCATGGCATGCCTGATTGGATGATCATCAATTGCTTTTATAATGGTTTGGGAGCGCAGTCCAGACCCATGCTCGATGCAGCATCATGTGGAGCCTTATGGGCTAAGAGCTATGATGAAGCGTATGAGCTAATTGAATTGATGGCTGCTAATGAATTTCAGAACCCAACTCAGAGACTACCTCAAGGTAAGGTAGCAGGAATTCTAGAGGTGGATACAGTTACGGCTATAGCTACTCAGCTAAAGGCGTTAACGATGAAAGTAGATTCTTTGGCTAACTATGGAGTTAATCAGATCACTAGTGTTTGTGAGCTTTGTGCAGGTGCGCACGAGATGGAGCAGTGTGCTATATCTAGTGAATTAGCTCAGTTTGTGAGCAACTTTCAGAGGTCGCAGCAACCAGTTCCTGCCACTTATCATCCTAACAACCGCAACCATCCTAACTTCAGCTGGAGTAACAACCAGAATGCGGTACAACATCCTTATCAGCAGTTTGGAGGAAAGCAATTCAACCCTCCTGGTTTTCAACAACAGTATGCACCAAGACAACAACTCCAACTTCAACCGCAACCGATGGAAATGCAGGTCAATCTACTAATGAAAAATTTGAATTGGAGGAGTTGAGGCTGATATGCAAAAGCCAAGTGGTTTCTATCAAGACTTTGGAGAATCAAATAGGTAAAATTGACAATGCTTTGTTAAATAGTCAACCAGGCACTCTTCCTAGTGATATAGAAGCTAATCCAGACAAGAGGGAAGTCAAGGAGCAGTTGAAGGCAATCACATTGAGGCCTGTAAAGGTCGCGAGCCCCCAAATTCATCAAAATGAAGATTCTGATAATTCTATTCAGAATGCAGGTGCATCTGCACCTCTGCCAATTCCAGAAAATGAGATTATAGCTGAAAAAGTGGTACAGAAGGATGCCGAGGTGGAACCGAAGAAGAAAGCTATTGAAAGAAATCCTCCTGAGGCTAATACAGGGGATAAACAGGTCTACCCACCTCCGCCATATCCTAAAAGACTTCAGAAGCAGAAGTTCGATAAGCAATTTGCCAAGTTTTTGGAGGTTTTCAAGAAGTTGCATATTAACATACCTTTTGCTGAAGCTCTAGAACAGATGCCGAGCTATGCTAAGTTATGAAGGGTATTCTATCTCGGAAGCTAAAAATTGAGGAGTTGAAAACCGTTGCTCTAACGGAAGAGTGTAGTGTTGTGTTGTAACAGAAACTACCTCATAAGCTTAAAGATCCAGGAAGCTTCATGATACCTTGCACCATTGGAAATCTGTCATTCGACAAGTGTTTGTGTAACTTGGAAGCTAGCATCAATCTGATGCCCTTGTCCATTTTCAAAAAACTTGGTCTACCTGATCCAAAAACTTTGAACATGTCTTTATAACTAGCTGACTGTTCCATCACTTATCCTCGAGGAGTAGTGGAGGATCTTTTGGTTAAGGTGGATAAACTCATCTTCCCTGCTGATTTTGTCATTCTAGACTTTGAGAAAAATAAGAAGATTCCCATTATCTTGGGAAGACCATTCTTAGCTATGGGCCGAACTCGAATCGATATGTAAAAGGGTGAACTTACCATGAGAGTTTAAGGTCAGGATGTCAAGTTCAATGTCTTCAATGCAATGAAATTCCCTACTGATGAAGATGAGTGCTTTAAAGTGGATTTGGACGACTCCGTAGTGACTTCGGAGCTTGATCACTTTCTAAGGACTGACTCCTTAGAAAGAGCCTTAATGAGGGTATCTGATAGTGAAGATGAAGAAGGGGAAGAGTAAATGTAGTATTTGAATCCATTCCTGTGGAAGTGGAAGTTGGACTTGCCGTTTGAGTCTCTTGGATTGGAAGAGCTGAAAAATTCTCCAAAGCGTCTCAAGCCATCTATTGAAGAAGCTCCTACACTTGAGCTCAAACCACTGTCTAATCACTTGAGGTATGCATTTTTAGGCAATGCATCTACTTTACCTGTTATTATTGCTTCCGACCTTTCAGGAGGTGATGAAGATAAACTCTTGAGAATTTTGAGAGAGTTTAAATTAGCAATTGAATGGAATATAGCAGATATCAAGGGAATCAGCCCTTCTTATTGCATGCATTAAATTCTGCTTGAAGAAGGAAGCCAACTGTTGAGCAACAAAGGAGGCTAAATTCTATCATGAAGGAGGTTGTGAAGAAAGAAATTCTTAAATGGCTAGATGCAGGAATCATTTATTCTATATATGACAGTTCGTGGGTGAGCCCGGTGCAGTGTGTGCCTAAGAAATGAGGCATTATTGTTGTAGCAAATGAGCAGAATGAGCTCATCCCTACTCGGACAGTTACAGGATGGAAAGTATGCATGGATTATCGAAAGCTGAATAAAGCTACAAGGAAAGATCACTTTTCGCTTCCATTCATTGATCAGATGCTTGACAGGTTGGCTGGTCATGATTACTATTGTCTTATGGATTGATATTCGGGATATAATCAGATTTGCATTGCTCCAGAAGATCAAGAGAAGACCACGTTTACTTGTCCATTTGGCACTTTTGCTTTTCATCGAGTCTTTTTCAGACTTTGTGGTGCACCTGCTACTTTTCAGAGATGCATGATGGCCATTTTCTCAGACATGTTTGGCACTAATGTGGAGGTATTCATGGATGACTTTTCCGTATGCGGGACTTCTTATGATGAATGCTTGCATAATCTTGGTTTGGTGTTGAAAAGATGTGTTGAGACCAATCTGGTGCTCAATTGGGAAAAAAGTCACTTTATGGTGCAACAGGGTATCATTCTTGGGCACAAGGTATCTAGCAAGGGTCTTGAGGTGGATAAGGCCAAGGTGGGGGTCATTGAAAATCTTCCTCCGCCAATCTCAGTTAAAGGAGTTCGCAGTTTTCTTGGTCATGGGGGTTTTTATCGGCGATTCATCAAAGATTTCTCAAAAATCTCTAAGCCTTTGTGCAATTTGCTGGAAAAGGATGTTCCCTTCAAATTCGATGAAGAATGTCTAGTTGCTTTTGAAAGCTTGAAAAAGAGTTTGACTACAACACCTGTGATTAATACACCTGATTGGAATGAGCCCTTCGAGATGACGTGTGATGCTAATGACTATGCAGTTGGAGCAGTTCTTGTCCAGAGGAATCAGAACATTTTCCATGTGATTTACTATGCTAGTAAGATCCTTAATGGTGCTCAGCTGAATTATACTATGTTATTCCCTTAACAATATAGCAAGAATTACAGAAGGGGGTTGAATGGAATTCTTGAACTTTTTCTTGAAATAAAAATGTTCAACTCGATTATAGATATATTTGTTTTGATTAGCACAATGCGGAATATAAACTTTAATGAATCAAAACAAGAGTAATTAAAAACAAGAGTCTTTAAAAACTTTCTGGTGGATTTAAACAATTTCACCAGAGATATATTTAATATATCGAGAGGACTCTGTGTGCAGAAATGCTCACAGGTGCTTATACAAAATAGAACTACTAAGAACACGGGAAATGCTAAAGATAGTGCTTACAAAGATTTCTCTGTGTTTGTTTCTTAGCTCTCTTAGTTGTTTTTCTATTTGGTACTCTCTTGGTTTATATATTACCAAGATTACAAAGTCAAAAGAACTGAATAAATATAAAATCTAACAGTCTTGATCTTTGCTACTTTTCGTCCTCTATTACCAAGTTAATGGGCTTCCACAGTGTGTTTGTATCCAACTCGATGGCTGTGTGTCAGCTTTCACTGTTCAACTAATGTTTGAATCTTGATATGATCATCCGCCGACTTTCAGATCATACGTCGATGACTTACTTGATCATCCGTCGACTGCTATTTTAAACATCCGTTGAAAGTCATTTGATCATCCGTCGAAGCTTTGTTAAGCATCCGTTGATAGCTATTTTGGCACTTGACTTCATTTCACTTATACATAACTACAAGACACTGCTTATGTACAGTTAATAAACCTATTCTGCATATCTAGTTAAAGTCAACATGACTTATATACTACAACAGATTCTATACAAAGGTGCATACAACACTGTGCTACAAACTTATTATTACATAAGCTACTCACTCGATGGATAATAAGTTACTCATCCGTCGGGACTAAAACGAGTTATCCGTCGGGACTATAATTCTTATCCATCGAGTGCTACAATATTTCACTAAGTAAAATTTACTTAGATGTTTTGTTTAGGTAATCATCAAGTACACAACATATTCACAACAATCTCCCCCAATTTATGTCTACTGGAATTATAGCCATAAATTAAGAGATACTTGATGATAACAAAACATCCTAAACATATATCTTTAAAGATAAGTAGATAAAACTGAGAGTGCTTCAATTTAAACAGGATATACAAGGTTTGGCTCACAGTCAGTTCAAGATGCTCCTCTAGCCTGAGCAGATTTTTCTAGTTTCTTGAAGGTCTGGATCTTCTTCCAAGCTTTCTGTTGTTTTATTCAATTTGATTCTGGAGCTGTCTGTGGAATTCTAATTCATCAGATTCTGAGAGATCTAACATTTGTTGCATTTCCAAGAGAGTCTCATTGCTAGAGATACTCAATTGGTCTTCTAATCTGAAGAAACTTCTCACACCCTTGTCATCCATGAATTCCATCAGCCAGTAGGGCCTTAGATGCACTCTTCTCCCTGTGTATGGGATGTTAAGTGTAATAACCCCAATTTTTGGAAAAATTTTGAAACCCTTATGAATAGTGTTTTTGCTGAATGAGAAAAATTTTCATGCCACGCTATGTAGGGGTTCTGTTATTGATCTTATGGGATATTATTAGTACTCTATGTGGTATATAAGTGTATGTAAAGATCGTCAGAATCCAATTCCGAACACTTTGATTTTTCCCGGAAATCCACTAGATACGGAAAGAATTGAGAAAAAGGTAACAGGATAAAAAGGATTTAAATTAAAGGATTATAAGAGAGGATCATAGAAGGAATACAATATATTGAGAAAGGTTAAGGGAACCTAAGTAATAAGATCCCGGGTATGATCCCTCAAACGATAAACGAGAACGAAAGTTAAGCGAACCGTATAACAGATCAGCGGTCATTAGGCAATCAATTAAAAGCTAATCAAAGGGATTAGTGGGGATGATGTCATCCAACCAATAGAAAGAGGACAAAGGAGGGGTGATGACATCACAAAGTGATGTAGGCATGACATGGGAAGGAAGGAGGTGTGGTTGAATGAGAACCACACAAATTCAAGGGCAACAAGGTAATTATCCTAGCTCCTCCTAGTTAAGTTACATACTTCCTATAAGTTTAAGCTTCTAAATCCAAGCCAATCTTTTTCTATAAATCATGAAAGAAGATGGTGAATAGTGTTTTTCAAGAACTAAAATTTGTGTTCTTGAAGTTTTGTTTAGATTAAGCTTGGATAAGGACTTTAAGGGTGATTCCAAGCCATTCTCTTGATTCTCCACTCTCCAAGGAAGGTATAAACTACAAACCCTAGCTTTAGTTTTGAGTAATTAGGATTGAATGTGTTTGATATATCATATGTGAAGCATGATGCTTGATTGGTTGAAGTTTGGTTGAGTTTGGAGAGATTAGTTGGTTTTGTTGTATTGTTGGAGTTGTAAATCTTGGTAATTAGTTAAAGAACCTAAGTAAAGCTTTTAGTTCATGTGGGGAATAAGTATAAATGGTGAATGTGGATTTGTTGGGGCTGTTATGATGTGGTTTGGAGGGATGTTGGTTGTATGATTGATTTGGGGTTGAATTGTGGTTGGTTTTGAATGGTTTAAATATGGGAAATCGCGTAAACATAGCCGTCGTAACGTCCGATTTTCTTTAGACTATTTTTGTGCATAACATTAGGACCCGAGAACCCCCTTCTAGATTATGACCATTGCCATGTCTAGATAGCTCATGTTACGAGCTTCGTTTTGATATGTAGTTCGTTCGATTCCGATGCACGGTTTAGGAGAAACGACTGTTTCAAGTAACGGCATTTCGCGAACGAAACTTTTCCCCTCGCCTTACTTTGAAACATAGGTTAAAGACCAAAAAGGGTTAATTAATGTATGAAACATTTATGGTAAGTGTGTTAGGCTATTGGTAAGACACTCGCGAAGGAATCGCTTTAAAACTCGTAAAGGTTAAATTATTAAAAATGGTGGAGCCGAGGGTACCCGAGTGACTTAAGCGAATCAGTGAGCGCAAAACAAGCGTTAGAGTCTAAGTTAGTTAAAGTATAGATTTACAAGTGATTTTGGTTTAATTCCAACTTACTTGTTGCTTATAGGTTACCAGACTCGTCCCGAGCCATTCATAACCCCCAGTCGCTCAGGCAAGTTTTCTACCCGTTATACTGTTGTTGTGATGTATATATGTATGCATTATCTTGCGATAGATGCATGTTGGTTAATTAGCAAATGTTGCGATATATTGAAGCATGCTGATATGGTATATATATGCATGCAGTTTCGTATTCTTGCCATATATATCTGTTGGTTCAGTTGATAATACCTATGCTAGATAATAGCGGTAATTTGCATATACCCTTAGTATAGGGACCCAAAGGTGAAAACATTTTCTAAAACCGGGAGTCGAGGATCCCGAGTAGATTTTATATATATATATATATATTTATATATATATGGTCATAGTTTTCAAAACTATTAATCGAATAAGGTTTATTCGATAACTTTATTTTATTAATGAATATTATCTTGAATATTCATTCGAGGACTTATGACTCCTTTATATTATTTATTGAATATTACTTGGATATTCATTTGAGGATGTATGACTCCTTTATATTATTTATTGAATATTACTTGGATATTCATTTGAGGATGTATGACTCCTTTATTTTATTTAATGAATATTAATTATAATATTCATTCGAGGTATTATGACTCCGCTTATTACTGATATATATTCTTTATTTCATTAAAGAATAAAGTGTTAATAATCAAACTTATTTTCGATTATTCAAATAAAGATAATACTTTCATATAAGTATATCTTTGGTTATTTAATGTTTATTTCAAGTATAAGTTTTAATACTTCTACTTCAATTATTTTTATAAAGATTATTCTTTATGGGAATATTATTTAAATAATAATATTCAGATATTTTCTAATATATGGGGACTGATTTACTTCATTAAATCAGCTTTACTCCAAACACTCTTTAAAGTATTTTCGAGTCTTCAAAATGATTTTTAAAAGTCAGAGCGGATCCCAAAACTCATTTTTATATTTAAGATCTTCTTTTTCTAAGGGGATTTAAATACTCGCTCAAAACCTGGGGAATCCGGCTCTGTGGTGTATTTTATATTCGCAACGAGGTTGCAGTTTTGGTAAATGAATTGATTACTTGCCCAATGTTCGGGAAGTAAGCCCATCTAATTGAGTCGGCATAAGCGACAGGCCGGGGTACGGTCTATGAAAGTGTAAGTGGCTGGGTGGCAGTCCATCAACGCATGAGGGGCCGGGTAACGGTCTAGCGCGAGGTCCTAATGCGGCCAGGGTGATGACCGGTGAGGAATTCATCCATCTACAGTAGAAAAGGTTACTTATTGGTATCTTTGCCTGATCAGCAAGATATCTGGTTTATGCCAAAATTCTTTTCCTTTCCAAAATTCATTGGATGTTTCAAACTCTGTTCATACTTTACATAACAGAGGTTCCAGGAAATGTTTAAGAGATATATATATGTGGATATATATATATCGGGACTAAATAAAGTATCTCGTAACTTTATTTCATTCAATAATATTTCAAAGATTGAATCTATTCAAATCTTGTCTTGTAATCTCATCTATGTGATGAACTTTTGAAACTGATTATAACTTGAATGGTGGTAGTTCAAGTAGTATTGGGAAAGATATAAGTATATTGGGGTATTTGGTAACCTCATCTTTTAAACTTATATCTAATTAATAATTGTCTTATGAATGACAAAGATTTTCAGAAAAACGTTGAGACAAGGTTAGATATATGAGATCACCTTGCAACGATATTTTTTTATACGGTTATACACTGGGACTTTGTGTATATTATGCATGGAAGAGGACTTCCAATATTTTGAAAAGTATATATGTATATATACTGAATATTTTGCGACTTCATCGCATTAAGATATCAAACTTGGTTTATTTCTTTTGACCAAGACTTTCATGAGTATTATGAGTAGGCTCATATACTATTAATCATTATACATATTATTTTGGTGGGCTTGCTGCTCACCCTTGCTTTCTTCTTTCATCACACAACAACAGATAGAAAAGATGAACAGAACCAAGCTCCCGATTCGCGAGCGATTAGGAGACGTTCCGCAGTTTTCTAGAAGCATTGATGCCGCCGTAGCTGAGGTAGCAACTACCAATAGGCTAGGCTTTCAACTTTTGATGTACCAGATTTATTTATATTTATGAATTGTAATAATGGCAAAGAAATGTAAATTTATTCAGAAAACCTTTTAAGGTGTATTGGCAGATAATTGTGGAATAAAATGACTTGTGGTTATTTTTGGATGTTCATCTCTGAGACTATAACGTGTGGTGTGTGTGTTTATTGTGGGGTCACAGTACAGAGTAGTTGAGTAATTATTAAGATTGGGTGTTATTAAGGGAAATGAAACTCGTGATGACCCGGATCCCCGACCTCGGATCTGGGGGTGTTACAGAAATGGTATCAGAGCTAAGCGTTATAAACCTCAGAGATGATGGGACGTTAAGATAATAAGTTCACTAAGATAATAAGAACTCTTGCCAAGTTCATAGTCGGACTACCTAACGTAGTACTGACAGTTAAAACCCTTATGGGAACCCTTATAAATGTAGCGATAGAAGCGTAGTTCGTTATCGTATATGGTAGCGGGACTCCGAACCCTGAGGTTGAGGAGCAACAGCGTGATGATGTTTATTACTAATTGGAGATCGGATTGTGGATCCGATAGAGTGTCCTAATGCAGGACCGGATGATGTTGATATTGAGGATGTAGCGGTTGAGGATGTTGTCCTAGAAGGGATTGTTGCTGAGGAGGATCCCGTGGAGGATCCTGACAAGAATGAATAAAGGGCCACTGATGAACTGATGACCATGGTTTGGTCGACTACCAGAGGTAGGATTGGCCGGTCACTACCGGAGGTTCGTTCAAGTTTGTAAAGATAGTAGCCCCTTTAACGCGGCTTACTCGTAAGACTGAGAAGTTCGAATGGACAGAGAAATGCGAGAACAGCTTTCAAGAACTGAAGCAGAGGTTGGTGATGGCCCCTATGCTGGCGTTGCCGGATGGAAAAGGAGATTTTGTGAAGTGTAGTGACGCTTCGTACAAGGGCTTAGGGTGCATGCTTATGCAGCACGGTAAGGTAATCGCGTACATGTCAAGACAATTAAGGTAATATGAAATTCGATATCCCCGCTCATGAGCTTAGGCTCATGGCAATAGTTTTACCCTAAAGATTGGAGGCACTACTTGTATGGAGAGAAGTGCGAGAATTACCTAAGCCATAAGTGCTCTAGTACATTTTCACGTAGAAAGAGCTCAACATATGCCAGAGGAGGCAGTTAGAGCTAATCAAGAATAATGATTGGGAGATTCTTTATCATTAGAGGAAAGCCAATATGGTGGCTGATGCCCGTAGTAAAAAGGAGAGACTCAAGATGATAATGTCTTTTGGAGAGTTTATAAGAGATTTTGAGAAAATGGAAATAGAAGTGAAGGTAACCGGAGCCGGTACCGAAAAGCTGTTTGAGATTGCAATACAGACCGAATTTTTGGAAAAGAACATATTGTGACAGAAAAGTGATGAATGAAGGCAGAGAGTCAATGACTGGAGAAGAGATCCACACCGAGAAAGATGATAAGGGGATAGTGAGGTGTTCCTACAGAAATTGGGTTCCAAAAGTTCAAGAGCTTAAGGATGAGAACTTAGATGAGAGCCATAGTTTGAGGAATAAGATTTAGGGCAAACCCTGAATGTGATAGTCAGGGAGGTTGCCATCAAGAAAGAAAGAACCCATAACATAATAGAGTGGAAAACAAGGTTTTTAATGTATAAGATAACCCCGATTATGGGAGAAGGTTGAAACATTTCATACTAAGGAAACAGAAAGTCGAGTAAGGAAAGGAGACCCGAGATGGTACTCCTATACGATAATTTATAGACCAGTCTAGACAGAAGTTAGACTATTATCCCCAACCACCACCCTGAGGAAACAATGCGGTGAGAAATTCTTTCAGGACCTTTAAGTCGCTAAGCTCTCAGAGTTCCAAGGAACAAGCTGACCCAGTCGAGGCAAGAGCCTGGCTAAAGGAAATATAGGAATCATTTGAGATTCAAAATGATTGATGAACCACAAAAGACCGTTTTTGTCACTTACCCTCCTAAGAGAGAGACCACCCGCTGGTGAAAGGCCAAGGAAGGCACAAAGCAAGAGATTATAATAAACTGATTTAAGTTTAGTCAATTGTTTTCAGGAAAGTACTTCCCAAGGTTATGGAGATAGTGTAAAAGCTTTAGAGCCAGAACAAAGGCAGATGAGTATGATGAATTATGAATCTAAGCTGTAAAAGTTGTTAAGATTCGTTCTGAAGACGCGAATCCAGAATGACGGGATATTTGAAATCAATGCTTATGTTGTGTTGGTTCATGAAATAATGATAAGAGAAAGGAAAATAAAAAGGAATTGAAGTGGAAAGGAATATAAAGGCAACAGAGTTTGAGGAATGATAAGGGAGTTGGGTATGAGGAAACCCTAAAGACTCATATTAATAGAAATAGAAAAGTATATGATCATCAGGATGAGGGTGATTCACCATGAGTTAAAGTTGACGGTTGAAGGCATAAGAGATGCATATATTTTATCCCCTTTAAGTTGGGAGGATTCGAGGAAACATTGAGATAGTTCGAAGGATAAACAATGAGACGCGGATAGACTGAGGAGACAAGGAAGTAAGAAACTAGGAAAATTGGATGAAGGAAGTGACCTTCAAGAATGTGAAGTGTAAGACCGGTGGCATGATACCCAGAAAGGGAGACGCCAGGTATGAAAGATATCCCAACATTGAGGTGACTGTTGAGATAAACAACAAAAGTAAATAAGGAATTATTAAGAAGAAGTTCACGTTGAACATGACCAATATCTTCCAGAACATCCATGTTATCATTACCAAATCAGGAAAGAAAAGCGGATGACCATTGTTATCTTTTGGAGGCCATATGGATTGACCTCAATTTGAATAAGGATGCTATTATGAAGTTAGGTATAGACTATCGAGGTGGGAATGATGAATAAGATAATCTATCAAGGATATATGACTTGATTTATCCATGGAAGGATGCAGGTACCTTTTAAAGGTGGAATTAAGGATAGAACATTGGTAACTTAAAATGAATCCTAGGGGAATGCATACAGGTTGGCATTTCATCCTTAATAGGGATAGTATGAGTTTTGACAGTATGAATTGGAAAGGATTAAGGTAATAACAACCTTTAAGAATCAGTGGAGAAATTTTTCAGAGGCATATAGATAATGGTTCTAGTATTAGTAAAGGGTATTTTGATATGCCCTGTATCTAGGGAATACAGGAGGAACGAATCTAGGATAACCTTAGAGGTTTTACAAGGAGAAAGGTAATATTCAAAATTCTCAAAAATAGAAATGTTGATAAAGGAAATATGACATAATTATAATGATGCCAAGTGGGGCACGTGTTAAACCACGAGAAAGTATGGATCGAACCAGTAAAGGTCGAAATTGTTAAGGGCAATTAGGACCTAAGATAAAAGATGTTCTAAGTATGATTGAGAGTCAGTCGTGACAGTGATTAACCTCTAAAGACTGAGGTAATAACTTATGGAAAAATGGTGATTTTTTTTTTACTCATCAGATATTAAAGAAAAGCATTTTCACATAATCTGTGATTGAAATAAGGTAGAAAATTTATTTGGAGGTGGTTAAAATGACATTGACTGTAAGGAAAATTTTACTATCAGGGAAGGCCAAAGAGGTGGCCGACACTTTAAAGGTAAGTGGATAATTATAGGCGCGTGTGCCAAAAGAATACAGTGATGATGGTTAAAAATGTGAAGGTTGAATTATGGTTTGGAAGATTGACATTCCTTCTGATGACTGTGCAATACCCAACCGTAATGGTAGTTGGTAAAGGTTTAATTCGTGTAATCGCCATGAACGGGCTATCTATCTTAGAAGGTCCTATCTTGAGATAAGCCAGAACCATGTTTCAAAAAGGACTAGATGAACCCTTGAGTTAATTCTTCTATTTAGGGCGTATGATTAAGAATGGTATTAACCTGCTATCGTTGCTTTGATTGAAACTCTTCTGCACTTTTATCTGCTTCATGTCATGTATGTATGTCAGGATCAGGAGTGTTCTTCATGAATCAGGAATGGTGATTATGTTACCTCCTTAGAAGGATTTGATACGAGATGTATGGACTCCGTATAGTTAGCTATTAAGACTTCATGGAAAATGAATGACTACAGTAGGTCAATGGTGGACCATAGTAAGGCAGCAATGATTCTGCGAGTAATGAGCTGATTACAACCGTGAGAGTTGTATTGGAATGGGTGTTGAGATTGAGTACCACTAATCGGGTCATGGTAGTGTATAAGTTATCATTGATAGACTAATTAAGTAGAGTATCTACCTAGTGAATTATTATTCTTTCTTATCAATAGAGAGTCATATTATTATACGAGGAAGGTTGCGGTGCAAGCATAGAATTCTAGTAACGATGATGTATAGAATGAGATCCCAGATTCGATTTTCGATGTCGAGGGAGTTTCAAAGGTGATTGTGTATAAGCTCGAGGAAGAGCATGGGTCCATAGAATGATGGACGGATTATCAAAAATTATTTAAGCATGTAAAATGCGATGCGATAATACTTGATGTTGATATAAATACATATGTTTTGTTCTCCTATGACAAACCTCTATAGTTCCGAGGTAGGTTCCAAGCCAGATATTTTGTGGCAGTATATTTTTTTCATATATACAATTCTCTTCAATTCTTTCTTTTCTCTTCTTTTCATTTCATGTAAGCTGAGAAGAACAACCCTTCCAGAAAGGGGAGGTATTGCCGAATGACTATCTATCTGTGTGATAGAAGCCTATTAGGATACCATCTATTGTTTAATTGCTTGTCAAGTACTAAAGGCTGGCCACCTTCTGTACTAACTATGCGATATAACAAGTGTTCATGATCATAGTGATCTCTCAATAAATTCTTTTACTTCTATATGAAGGATTAAGCTTTCGAAAATAGAAACAGCTGAAAAAGGAGTAATAAAGTTGAGGTAGTATTCGGAATGGAAACACATTCGTGATACTAAGGTTGGCATGGTTATTAAAAGGTTATAGAACGCTAACGAGCAAAAGTATAACCAGTATAATATTAGGAACGGAAGGTAGTAGCGATTACGAACTCGAAAAGAATGGGTATTGAGAAGCAGAAGCTCTAATGCTAAAAGCTATAATGAGAGTCTGTGCAATAGACTTGAAAGAAATTAGAATGATCACTTAACACGGATTGAGTTTTCTTACGACAATAGATCATTTGTCATTATCGAGATGTCGCCTTATGAGATCCTTGAGGGAAGACAATGTCGATCTCCCTTATGTTAGGATGAAGTTGTAGAGCGCAAGATGCTCGGACCCGCAGTAGTCCAAAGGACCAAGGATATGATAGATCTAATCAGAGGACGGCTGGTAGTAGCCAAAGATGGACATGATAAGTATGTTGATTTGACATGAAAGGACAAAGAGTACGAAATAGGGGACCTAGTAATGTTATAGGTATCCCTTGGAAAGGATTGATGAGATTCGGAAAGAAAGGAAAGCTAAGTCCACCAATTGTTGGACCCTTGGATATATTAAGGAGTATTGGGAAGTTAGCATATGAGCTAGCCTTACCCCAGAATATGTAGCAAGTCATAGCGTGTTTCACGTATCAATGTTAAGAAAGTGTAATTCGGATGCTAGAAAAATAGGGGCATATGAGCGCATAGACATGCAACCAGACGTAACCTATATGGAGCAACCAGGAAGGGTATAGATTAAGAAGGAACGAGTGTTTAGGAGAAGGGTTATCAAACTAGTAAGAGTTTGATGGTAGAACCACAATGTGGGAAAATTGACTCGAGAGTTAGAAAGTGCAATGCTAAGAGAGTATCCCTATTTATTTTCAATTTGATTCCGGGACGGAATCCTTTTAAGGAGGGGAGACTGTAATAACCCCAATTTTTGAAAAAATTTTGAAACCCTTATGAATAGTGTTTTTGCTGAATGAGAAAAAATTTCATGCCACGCTATGTAGGGGTTCTGTTATTGATCTTATGGGATATTATTAGTACTCTATGTGGTATATAAGTGTATGTAAAGATCGTCAGAATCCAATTCCGAACACTTTGATTTTTCCCGGAAATCCACTAGATACGGAAAGAATTGAGAAAAAGGTAACAGGATAAAAAGGATTTAAATTAAAGGATTATAAGAGAGGATCATAGAAGGAATACAATATATTGAGAAAGGTTAAGGGAACCTAAGTAATAAGATCCCGGGTATGATCCCTCAAACGATAAACGAGAACGAAAGTTAAGCGAACCGTATAACAGATCAGCGGTCATTAGGCAATCAATTAAAAGCTAATCAAAGGGATTAGTGGGGATGATGTCATCCAACCAATAGAAAGAGGACAAAGGAGGGGTGATGACATCACAAAGTGATGTAGGCATGACATGGGAAGGAAGGAGGTGTGGTTGAATGAGAACCACACAAATTCAAGGGCAACAAGGTAATTATCCTAGCTCCTCCTAGTTAAGTTACATACTTCCTATAAGTTTAAGCTTCTAAATCCAAGCCAATCTTTTTCTATAAATCATGAAAGAAGATGGTGAATAGTGTTTTTCAAGAACTAAAATTTGTGTTCTTGAAGGTTTGTTTAGATTAAGCTTGGATAAGGACTTTAAGGGTGATTCCAAGCCATTCTCTTGATTCTCCACTCTCCAAGGAAGGTATAAACTACAAACCCTAGCTTTAGTTTTGAGTAATTAGGATTGAATGTGTTTGATATAGCATATGTGAAGCATGATGCTTGATTGGTTGAAGTTTGGTTGAGTTTGGAGAGATTAGTTGGTTTTGTTGTATTGTTGGAGTTGTAAATCTTGGTAATTAGTTAAAGAACCTAAGTAAAGCTTTTAGTTCATGTGGGGAATAAGTATAAATGGTGAATGTGGATTTGTTGGGGCTGTTATGATGTGGTTTGGAGGGATGTTGGTTGTATGATTGATTTGGGGTTGAATTGTGGTTGGTTTTGAATGGTTTAAATATGGGAAATCGCGTAAACATAGCCGTCGTAACGTCCGATTTTCTTTAGACTGTTTTTGTGCATAACATTAGGACCCGAGAACCCCGTGCTAGATTATGACCATTGCCATGTCTAGATAGCTCATGTTACGAGCTTCGTTTTGATATGTAGTTCGTTCGATTCCGATGCACGGTTTAGGAGAAACGACCGTTTCAAGTAACGGCGTTTCGCGAACGAAACTTTTCCCCTCGCCTTACTTTGAAACATAGGTTAAAGACCAAAAAGGGTTAATTAATGTATGAAACATTTATGGTAAGTGTGTTAGGCTATTGGTAAGACACTCGCGAAGGAATCGCTTTAAAACTCGTAAAGGTTAAATTATTAAAAATGGTGGAGCCGAGGGTACCCGAGTGACTTAAGCGAATCAGTGAGCGCAAAACAAGCGTTAAAGTCTAAGTTAGTTAAAGTATAGATTTACAAGTGATTTTGGTTTAATTCCAACTTACTTGTTGCTTATAGGTTACCAGACTCGTCCCGAGCCATTCATAACCCCCAGTCGCTCAGGCAAGTTTTCTACCCGTTATACTGTTGTTGTGATGTATATATGTATGCATTATCTTGCGATAGATGCATGTTGGTTAATTAGCAAATGTTGCGATATATTGAAGCATACTGATATGGTATATATATGCATGCAGTTTCGTATTCTTGCCATATATATCTGTTGGTTCAGTTGATAATACCTATGCTAGATAATAGCGGTAATTTGCATATACCCTTAGTATAGGGACCCAAAGGTGAAAACATTTTCTAAAACCGGGAGTCGAGGATCCCGAGTAGATTTTATATATATATATATATATTTATATATATATGGTCATAGTTTTCAAAACTATTAATCGAATAAGGTTTATTCGATAACTTTATTTTATTAATGAATATTATCTTGAATATTCATTCGAGGACTTATGACTCCTTTATATTATTTATTGAATATTACTTGGATATTCATTTGAGGATGTATGACTCCTTTATATTATTTATTGAATATTACTTGGATATTCATTTGAGGATGTATGACTCCTTTATTTTATTTAATGAATATTAATTATAATATTCATTCGAGGTATTATGACTCCGCTTATTACTGATATATATTCTTTATTTCATTAAAGAATAAAGTGTTAATAATCAAACTTATTTTCGATTATTCAAATAAAGATAATACTTTCATATAAGTATATCTTTGGTTATTTAATGTTTATTTCAAGTATAAGTTTTAATACTTCTACTTCAATTATTTTTATAAAGATTATTCTTTATGGGAATATTATTTAAATAATAATATTCAGATATTTTCTAATATATGGGGACTGATTTACTTCATTAAATCAGCTTTACTCCAAACACTCTTTAAAGTATTTTCGAGTCTTCAAAATGATTTTTAAAAGTCAGAGCGGATCCCAAAACTCATTTTTATATTTAAGATCTTCTTTTTCTAAGGGGATTTAAATACTCGCTCAAAACCTGGGGAATCCGGCTCTGTGGTGTATTTTATATTCGCAACGAGGTTGCAGTTTTGGTAAATGAATTGATTACTTGCCCAATGTTCGGGAAGTAAGCCCATCTAATTGAGTCGGCATAAGCGACAGGCCGGGGTACGGTCTATGAAAGTGTAAGTGGCTGGGTGGCAGTCCATCAACGCGTGAGGGGCCGGGTAACGGTCTAGCGCGAGGTCCTAATGCGGCCAGGGTGATGACCGGTGAGGAATTCATCCATCTACAGTAGAAAAGGTTACTTATTGGTATCTTTGCCTGATCAGCAAGATATCTGGTTTATGCCAAAATTCTTTTCCTTTCCAAAATTCATTGGATGTTTCAAACTCTGTTCATACTTTACATAACAGAGGTTCCAGGAAATGTTTAAGAGATATATATATGTGGATATATATATATCGGGACTAAATAAAGTATCTCGTAACTTTATTTCATTCAATAATATTTCAAAGATTGAATCTATTCAAATCTTGTCTTGTAATCTCATCTATGTGATGAACTTTTGAAACTGATTATAACTTGAATGGTGGTAGTTCAAGTAGTATTGGGAAAGATATAAGTATATTGGGGTATTTGGTAACCTCATCTTTTAAACTTATATCTAATTAATAATTGTCTTATGAATGACAAAGATTTTCAGAAAAACGTTGAGACAAGGTTAGATATATGAGATCACCTTGCAACGATATTTTTTTATACGGTTATACACTGGGACTTTGTGTATATTATGCATGGAAGAGGACTTCCAATATTTTGAAAAGTATATATGTATATATACTGAATATTTTGCGAATTCATCGCATTAAGATATCAAACTTGGTTCATTTCTTTTGACCAAGACTTTCATGAGTATTATGAGTAGGCTCATATACTATTAATCATTATACATATTATTTTGGTGGGCTTGCTGCTCACCCTTGCTTTCTTCTTTCATCACACAACAACAGATAGAAAAGATGAACAGAACCAAGCTCCCGATTCGCGAGCGATTAGGAGACGTTCCGCAGTTTTCTAGAAGCATTGATGCCGCCGTAGCTGAGGTAGGAACTACCAATAGGCTAGGCTTTCAACTTTTGATGTACCAGATTTATTTATATTTATGAATTGTAATAATGGCAAAGAAATGTAAATTTATTCAGAAAACCTTTTAAGGTGTATTGGCAGATAATTGTGGAATAAAATGACTTGTGGTTATTTTTGGATGTTCATCTCTGAGACTATAACGTGTGGTGTGTGTGTTTATTGTGGGGTCACAGTACAGAGTAGTTGAGTAATTATTAAGATTGGGTGTTATTAAGGGAAATGGAACTCGTGACGACCCGGATCCCCGATCCCGGATCTGGGGGTGTTACATTAAGAGTTTTGGGTAGTGCATCTTTGGCTCTAACACTCCTTAGCTCTTCAATCTTCTTCAATACTAATCTTCTTGCAGTTACATTAAACCCAAAGTTTTTCTTGAAGGATGAATAGACTTTGATCAACACAGCTTGGCTTTCTTGAAATATCCTGTGAAGAGGCCACTGAATCTCTCTTCCTCCTTTGTACTTGAATACCAACCTTTCAGGTAGGTTTCTGTATGCATCAATTGCCCTTACCTCATCCAGCTCCTCCAGATAAAGGTTTAGGTCTGAGAATTCTTTGATGTCACACAAGTACAAGTAGTCTCCCTTGTTGATCTTGAGTTGAGCTTTGACTACTGCCTTTGATTTGAGAGGTGACAGCTTCACTTTCTTGACTGCCCTTGAATTTGTCCTTCTTGGCTTGGTGAGAATTGGCAAGTTGAAGTCAGGAATTGGTAATTTATCCCACTCTATTGGCTCATCCTTTGGCACAATAGGCTCTCCATGTATGTTCCTGTAGGGGTCCACCACCCTTATGTCTTCAAATACCACAGAGGGCTTTGATGCTTGAGTTTCAGCTTTAGTGGATTCCATTGGAAATTGATCTTCCAATTCCTTGTTAACAATATCCAACTTTCTTTTTGTTCTTTTAGCCAGTTCTTTCTTTCTTGGAGATTTCTTCTGTTCTTCAATCTTCTTCTTTGATTCAATAGCTTGAGTTGGTTGAGAGGGAATTTGTTGAGAAGAGTTCACAGCCTGTAGCTTGGTCAAGATAGCAAACTGTTCTTTCTTTTGTTTAGACTTCTTTGCATCTAGAGCAACTTGCCTCTTTTCCTGCTTCAATCTGACTTTTTCTTCTTCCTTTGCATGAGCAAATTGTGGATGTCCAGCTACCACACAAATTTCCTTCCCATTTCTGAATATCTTTGCAATTCTCTTTCTTGAGGCTGAATCAGCTGGATCTTTGTAGAGGAGAATAGATCTTGACAGAAGCTTCTTTTCATCAGGCTTGGGTGTCTCATACACAGTATCCATAGGGTTCTTCATTTGGATAGTTTGCCCTTGGTTTAAGAATTATCTCAGCGTTTTTAGTCTTGATGCAGGAAGATTGTCCTTTCTCCAGATAGTTCATGCTCATCTCATTCACATTGATTGGCTTGACATGAGAGTGATGGATGGCTGATTGATCTGGTTCCTTGACTAATTGAAACTTTTTCTGTATTTCCTCATCAATCTTTTTCCAGTTGATCAGAGTCAACTCTTCTTTATCAGCATCTTTCAAATTTGCTGCTGCTGCATTTATAAGATCTATACCATCTGCAACTGGTGGCTTGGAGATAGTAATTGAAGGTACAATTACTTTGCTGATTTGAACTAAAATGTTCTCCCCCTCAGTTGGTCCTTTCTCCCCCTTACTTGATTCTCTCTCCCCCTTTTTGTTATCATCAAGTGGAGGAGTTAGGCCTTGTGCTTTAGCCAGTTGCATGAGAAGATTTGTCTGAGTTTGTTGATTTTGAAGAAGTAGAGCCACTGAATTCTCAATAACTTGAACTCTGGTCTCCAGCTTGGCTATCTTCTTGTCAGAATCTGATTCTCTTCTCAACCTTAGTAAAAGATCATGCATGGTACCATATGGCATTATTGAATCCAGCTTCTCAGAGTTGTATGTCTTTAAGTCAGCTATCTCCTTTTTCAATTCATCCATACTGATATTCTGTCTTGAGTGTTGGATCTTTATTAAGTGCAAAGAGTCTAGATGAGCTTTAAGAACAGCCTTGGTACCAGCATCTGAAGCTTCCTGAAGGGCTTGCTGAATAGCTGTTACTTGTTTTACCAAAGACACCTCAAATTGTCCTGGTGTAAATTCCTTTGCCCATGCCCATTCAGGTAAACTTAAAGCAGAACTTGGGCCTTCAGCTCCCCCTAAGTTCATGCTACCATTCAAAGAACTAGAGTCATCATCATCAGAATTTACTCCAAATTCTTCAGATGGCTCTCCAGCTTGAGGAGGCATCCTGTTTACAGCAGCTTTATCTCTTTGAAGAGATTCTGTGGTGTGCACTAAGTGCAAAGTCTACTCTGCCTCCACATTGCCCTGAGCAGCCAAGAGTTGATAGGCTGAAACAGGGTGAGTAAAAGTGTCAGCATCCAAGGAAATGTTATCAATTACAGCTTTGTAATGTTGCTGAAATTGTCTTTCCTTTTCAGCATCATCCACAATCATTGACTTACTAGCAATGGCTGGTTCCATCCTTATTTCTCCAGTACCTGCTTTTCTCTCATGTTCTCTCTTTTGTTGCATCAGGGTCTCACCCTGGCTCCCCACCCTGGCTCCCCACCCTCACCTTCACCTACTAAGGTGGGACTCCTCTCACTCACTTTTGCCAATCCTGAATGAATGGATTGCTGAGATTCACTCTTTTCCTCTCCTTTTGCCTGGGAGCAACCCAGCCTCTCACTCAATGCACTCTCCTCTCTCAGTCCTAATAGTGATTGTATTACCACCAAATCTTCTGCACTTGAAATTATTGAAGTTTGAAGTTGTGCAGAGACACTCGACGGATAAGTGATATCCGTCGGGTGAGTGGTAAAGCTATCTGACGGATAACTACTGTTAAGCTTATCCGTCGGGATACAATCACTACTCGACGGATGAGCAATATCCATCGAGAGAGTGGAAATGAATGAGGTGGGAAGAGAAACTATTGTTGACTCTGTGTTGATTGAAGTTATTTGAGGCACAGATGTCACAATAAAATCAGAAAGAATTGGCAAGTGAGCCAACAAATCATCTAAAAGATGATGCTCACTTGCACTGGATTTTGGCTTCCCCAACAGAGTTAAAGAAGGGGAATCAGGAATTGAAGTGTTTATCATGTCCACTTCCAGTGAGTTGGTTGGTGAGTATTGTGTTTTAGTGGCTTCTATAATGAGAGATTTTGGCTGTGACTCCACATTTATTGGAGCCACATCAATCTGAATTTGAGAAGATGCAGGGACTGTGTCTTAAGCACCAGTTTGCAATAATTGTGTGCCCTGTGCATCCCCAGTTGTTTTGGATTTCTTCTTTCTAGTGTAAGTTTGGTGTGAGCTTGTGTCCCTAACCCTCTTGGCCTATGCTCTTGGATGAGAGCTTTGTTCAATAGCCACATCCTTTTGGGAGGATGCAGCTAGAGGTGAGCTTCTGTCATTTTTAAGCACTGCAGTTTGTTGGGAAACTGCAGTGTGGCTAGGCTGGGATTCACTCATCTCTCCAACCTTATCCTTGGGGTTTCTTTGATGTTCACCCCTTCCCTCACCTATCTTACCCTCCTTCACACTCCCCTCTTTGGCTTTGGTAGATTTTTCAACTGGTACCTTTTGAGAGATACCAGAGGGGGTTTTCTTTGATTTGGATTTGGGAATTGCAGTTGTTTTGGCAGCTTTGGCAGGCAACTGTTTGGTCATTTTCACAGTTGTCATAGCTATGCCTGAAGTCAAAGAAATAGAAGAGATTGGAATAGTTGAGGGTATGGATAAACTTACCTTACTTACCTGAGGTGTCAGCATTACAGGAAAATAGAACATTGGCACATCCTTGTGATGGTTGGCTCTGTTCAAGTCTGCAATGATTCTTCTCTCTTGAACCCAACAAGCTAATTTGTTGTTTGGGTTCTCAAGTTCAATCTCTTGACAAAGATGGTTAGCCAAAAGCATAAAAAATCTAGCATAGTAAATATTCTTTCCTCTTTTGGCTAAGTCACCAAATTTAAAACCTAACTCATACACAACAAGGTCACTAAAATTATAATATTTGTCTGTAACTATCATGTATAGCATGTTAAGCATGGAAATGTTCACAGAATCAAAATTACTGATTTTTCCAGAAAAGACTTTAGTTACTACATCACACAAGTAACTCCATTCCTTCCTAAGACCTAGTCTTCTAATTTCACTTAGTTTTGCAGTAGGAAGTGCATAATGAATGGAATTAAGCATATTGACAATATCAGTGTCAGTGTGTGGTGCAGTTACATTATCATCAGGAATCTTGAAACATGCTTTTATTACATCACTATTGATACAGAAATCATTACCTTTGATGGTCAGAGTGATGGTTTTGTCAGTAGAGTTGTAGATTGCTGTTGTCCACATTTCCTCAACAACTTCACAATAGATTGTGGGTGATTCCAGCATAGCAAAACTTAACTTGCAGTTCTTCACGAAGTCCATTATCTTATGATAGTCTTCAGATTGCTGAATCCCCTTATTGACCAAGGCAGTGAAGTTATTCTTCTCATAGATGAACCCAGTCTGTGACATGATCTTTACTACGGGTGCCATTGTTAGAGAAGAAAAGCTTGAAGAGAAAGAGGATTTTTGCTTGAGAGAGAATGAAATAACACAGTTGAATTTGAGAATGATAAAAGAAAATGATTAGAATGAAATAAGCTTTTATACTTTGCTCAGACTCAACGGATGAAAATAATAAAGAGAAGTAAATTACCCAATAGAAATTGCCTAAAACGACCGTTTTAAAATAAGCTTTAAAAATTCCACCCATTATCCGTCGTGTAATGCTTATAAACTATAAGTATACTCGATGGATAATGTTCAGGGAATTAACGGTTCAAATTTAGATACTTCGACGGATGAGGATAAAATGTTATCCTTCGAGCTTTAAAATATTCCAAAAAAGTAATTGATTTTTATTTACAATTTGTATATCGACGGATGACTCAACCCGATGGATAATGGTCATCCGTCGAGATACAAATTTTGACTTAGCCAAAATTTCATCCAAGACAAAAAATTAACTAAATTTCTGGCTTCTTTTCAAATTGCAAGAATAATACAGATAAATTCAAGAGTAATTAAGCATACCTAACTCACTTACCAACCTAGAAAAGGTGGATTCATCTAGTGGCTTGGTAAAAATATCTGCAAGTTGCTTCTCACTTGGAACAAAATGTAACTCTACAGTACCATTCATTACATGTTCCCTTATGAAATGGTACTTGATGTCTATATGCTTTGTCCTTGAATGTTGCACTGGATTTTCAGTGATGGCAATTGCACTTGTGTTGTCACAGAAAATAGGAATCCTTTCAACTTGCAAACCATAGTCTAGCAATTGATTTTTCATCCATAAAATCTGTGCACAGCAACTGCCAGCAGCAATATATTCAGCTTCAGCTGTGGAAGTAGAAACTGAATTTTGCTTTTTACTGAACCAGGACACAAGCTTGTCTCCTAAAAATTGACAGGTTTCTGTTGTGCTTTTTCTATCAATTCTGCAACCTGCATAATCTGCATCTGAATAACCAGTTAGATCAAAACCAGAATCTCTAGGATACCAAATGCCAAGGTTTGGTGTTCCTTTGAGATATCTGAAAATTCTTTTAATAGCTATAAAATGAGACTCTCTAGGATCAGCCTGAAATCTAGCACACAAACATTTAACAAACATTATATCTGGCCTACTGGCTGTTAAGTACAGAAGTGAGACAACCATGCCTCTATAACTTGAAATGTCCACAGACTTTTCAGTAGTGTTTAGTTCAAGCTTAGTTGCAGTGGCCATGGGAGTTTTTGCAGATGTGCAATCCATTAGATCAAACTTCTTTAAAAGATCAAAAATATATTTAGTTTGACTAATGAATATTTCATCACTAACTTGCTTAACTTGTAAACCAAGAAAGTAAGTTAGTTCTCCCATCATACTCATTTCATACTTGCTTTGCATTAGTTTGGCAAACTTTTTACAAAGTTTCTCATCTGTAGAGCCAAAAATAATATCATCTACATAAATTTGAACAAGTATGTTAGAGCCATTCACATTTCTGAAAAATAAAGTTTTATCTACAGTACCTCTTGTGAAGTGACTTTCCAAAAGGAACTTTGATAAAGTGTCATACTAGGCTCTAGGTGCTTGCTTCAGTCCATAAAGTGCTTTCAGTAGATAATAGACATATTCTGGGAAATTTGGATCTTCAAAGCCAGGAGGTTGACTTACATACACTTCTTCCTCCAAATCTCCATTCAGAAAGGCACTTTTGACATCCATTTGATAGACTTTGAAATTGGCATGGGCTGCATAGGCTAAGAAGATTCTGATGGCTTCAAGTCTTGCAACAGGAGCAAATGTTTCATCAAAATCTATCCCTTCTTGCTGAAAATAGCCTTTAGCAACCAATCTTGCTTTGTTCCTTACTACTATGCCATTTTCATCCATCTTGTTTCTGAATACCCATTTGGTGTCTATTGGATTCTTTCCTTTAGGCTTGGGTACCAGCTTCCATACTTTATTCCTTTCAAATTGGTTTAGCTCCTCTTGCATAGCTAAAATCCAATCAGGATCTAATAAGGCTTCTTCTACCTTCTTTGGTTCTTCCTTAGACAGGAAGCTGCTGTATAGACATTCTTCTTGAGTTGCTCTCCTGGTTTGAACTCTGGAAGAAACATCACCAATAATAAGTTCAAAGGGGTGATCTTTTGTCCATTTTCTTGGTTGAGGTAGATTAGCCCTAGATGAAGAGACCTCAATGTTTTCTTGATGTGTGATTGAGTTTTGATTGCTAGAAACTCCCCCTGAGTTTGTGGATCTTTGATTTGAGATTGTGGTGCTTTCTATGGGTGATCTGCCTTGACTTCCTGCTCCTTTTGATAACCCGACGGATGGTGAATTTTGAGTATCGACGGATGAGGCAGGTTGTCTTCCGACGGATAATACAGATTGCCTTCCGACGGATGAAGCATTATGTAACTCGACGGATGTTGAGTTTTGTGCTTCATTTGTAGTAGATTTGTCTACATTATCCTTAGACACTTTTTCTTGATCACTCTCATCATCACTTTCATCACTGACCATCTCAACATTGTCGAATTTGAGGCTCTCATGGTAATCTCCATCTTTTAGTCCTTCAATCTTTTTATCATCAAACACAACATGTATAGATTCAACAACAATGTTGGTTCTTAGATTGTAGACTCTATATGCTTTACCAACAGCATATCCAACAAAAATTCCTTCATCTGCTTTAGCATCAAACTTCCCATTTTGATCAGTTTGATTTCTCAGAATATAGCATTTACAGCCAAAGACATGAAGAAAGTTCAGAGTTGGCTTCTTGTTTTTGAACAATTGATAAGGTGTCTTGCATTTTGCTTGATTAATCAAAGAGATGTTCTGAGTGTAGCATGCAGTGTTGACGGCTTCAGCCCAGAAATATGTTGGTAATTTTGATTCTTCAAACATTGTCCTTGCAGCTTCAATAAGAGATCTATTCTTTCTTTCCACTACTCCATTCTGTTGTGGAGTCCTTGCTGCTGAAAACTCATGCAAGATCCCATTTTCCTCACAGAATGCTCTCATGACATAGTTCTTGAACTCAGTTCCATTGTCACTCCTGATTCTTCTAACTTTGAAATCAGGATGATTGTTAACTTGCCTTATGTGATTGATGATGATTTCACTAGCTTCATCTTTGGACTTTAGGAAATAGGTCCAAGAGAACTTTGAGAAATCATCTACAATTACTAGGCAAAATCTTTTCTTTGAGATTGACAATACATTGACTGGTCCAAACAAATCCATGTGAAGCAGTTGCAGAGGTTCTTCAATTGCTGAATCAAGTTTCTTCCTGAAAGATGCTTTAATTTGTTTCCCTTTTTGGCAGGCATCACACAGTCCATCCTTTGTAAACTCCACCAGAGGAATGCCTTTAACCAGCTCTTTCTTTACCAGCTCATTCATGGTCTTGAAGTTCAAATGGGATAGCTTCTTGTGCCATAGCCAACTTTCATCTTGACTTGCTTTACTGAGAAGACAAGTTACAGATTCTGCTTTAGTTGAGTTGAAGTCAGCTAGATACACATTTCCTCTTCTCACACCAGTGAGAACCACTTTGTTGTTTTGATTATTAATCATAACACAGGTTTCTTTGTTGAAGGTTACTGAGTTGCCTTTATCACAAAGCTGGCTGATACTCAACAGATTGTGTTTGAGACCATCCACTAAGGCAACCTCTTCAATGATGACATTGTCCTTTGAAATCAAGCCATATCCCACAGTATAACCTTTGTTGTCATCTCCAAAAGTGATACTTGGGCCAGCTCTCTCTTCAAACTCTGTGAGCAGGGTAGAATCACCAGTCATGTGTCTTGAACAACCACTATCCAAGTACCAAAGATTCCTTCTATTTCCCTGCACACATCAAAATCAAATCAAGTTGATTTTGGTACCCAAGTTTCCTTGGGTCCTGCCTTGTTAGCTTCCTTCTTCTGTTTCTTAGGTCTTAACTCATTTGACTTAGGAATTTCAGATTCTTCCTTAGTCATTTGGGTTGGGTCTTTGAAACCACTAGATGCAACATAATTATTATGCATGTTATGGCTAACAGGAAATGGCATGCTTGGTGCAAACATGTTATTCCAGTAAGGCATGCTAAATGGCATTTGAGGCATATTGTATGCAGCATAATATGGATTAGATGTAAATGGCATGTTAGCAAACTGTGCATTCATGTTCTGTGTAGGCATAGCATTAATAGGCATAGGAGGCATGGCATTCATGTTAGAGAATTGAGGCTGAACAGACATGGGAGTAGGCATGGCAGATTTGCAATTATCAGACAAATGATTTACACTACCACATTTGACACAGATTTTTCTAGGAGCATATTTGTCAGGTGTGTAGTTATTATGTTTGTTAATCCCTACTTTACCATTCCTATTGTTTTTCCTTTTAGTCTCTGTTTTTACCTCTATCTTCTCAAGTCTGTCACTCAACTGTTTGACAGTCATGTGACCAACATTAGCCTTCTTCCCTTTCTTGGCTTGACTTGACTCCCCTGAAACAAAGTTCTTGGAAACAGACCCATACTTTTCATTTAGCTTGGTTAATTTGGCTTTGCTAATGGGTTTGCTCACAGCCGACGGATTAGGATTTTTATCATTCGACGAATAACACATTTTGTTATCCGACGGATAGTCCTCATCATCCGTCGAGACATCTGTCAGCAATCCATCTACCAAAATAGGTTCTAGTTTCTCCTTATTCTTTTTCCAGGCTTCATCACAAAAGGACTCAATTCCTTGAACCTTGGTGATTTGAGCATGAACATCTCTGGATATTTTCCATGCTTTAATCACCTCCTGTTCACGATCAAGCTGCTTCTTTAAAATTTCTTCCTTTTTCAAGGACTCAGTTAATTCCTCCTTAGCAATTCTACACTCAATTTTTAGTTTCTCAAACTCAACAAACTGAGACTCAAGCACATTATTCCTCTCACTCAAAAACAAGTTGTTTTCTTTGATTTTAGCATTTTCTTTAGTGAGGGACTTAAGTGTAACACGCAAATGATATAATTCTGTAGACATGTCATTTATTGCATCATTACACTCAGCTTTAGATAAATGTGCAAGGTTTGTAGTAATTACCTGATTGCTTGAGGAACTTATCTCTGTTTCATCAGATTTGGCCATAAGGGCTAGATTGACATAGCTGACATCCTCATCTTCATCCAAACCATCAGCTGCCCAGTCATTCTCTTGTGTAATAAAAGCCCTTTCCTTCTGTTTGAGTAGATCAAAGTATTTTTACTTATAATCCACAGACTCAAATCTCTTCTTACTGGAATCTGACTTTCTACACTCATTTGCAAAATGCCCTGCCAAGCCACATTTGAAACACTTGAATTTTGACTTATCCACCATGTTTCTATTTGGCTTGGCAGCTCCAAAGTTCTTCTTGAACTTGAGCTTGGAAAATCTTCTTGAAAGGAATGCTAGGTGCTCATCAATGTCCTCCATGTCATCTTGACTCAAATAATCTTCACTTTCTGCAGCTAGCCCTTTACCCTTGCTTTCACAGGCCTTTAAAGTTGATTCCACAGCTTCCATCTTTACTTCCTTCTCCTTTTCCAGTTCAGCCACTAGTGCAATGGATCCTCCTTTCTTCTTTCCTCTCTCCATTCTTTCATCCTGCTCTATTTCAAGCTCATAGGTCTTCAGAATGCCATACAGTCTCTCCAAAGTAAACTCCTTATAATCTTGAGAGTTTCTCAATGAGACTGTCATTGGTTTCCATTCCTTTGGAAGAGATCTGAGAAATTTCAGATTGGAGTCTTTAGTCTGATAGACTCTTCCATGCAATTTAAGAGCATTTAGTAGCTTTTGGAATCTACTAAAAATGTCAGTGAGTGACTCACTTTCTTCATTGTGAAAATGCTCATATTGCTGAATCAGGAGCTGCATTTTATTTTCTCTTACTTGCTCAGTACCATCACAGATTATCTGTATTGTGTCCCAAACTTCCTTGGCAGTCTTGCAGTTGATGATGTTATCAAACACATCTGCATCAAAACCATTGAACAAAATATTCATGGCCTTTTTATCTTTCCTGACTTGTTCAAGATCAGGTTCAGACCATTCATGCCTTGGTTTTGGAACAGATGGTTCATTTCCTGTTGCAGCTCTCATTGGAACATGAGGGCCTCTTTCTATGCAGTCCACATAGGCCTCATCTTGAGAAAGCATATGAAGATGCATCTTTACCTTCCAATGATGGTAATTATCTTTATCAAGAAAAGGAATCTTGACTCCAACATCTTTCTTGTTCATCTTGCTGTATTGTTTTGATCTTTAAACTCTTTGTAGATTAAGAGCCTGCTCTGATACCAATTGTTAGTCCCTTAACAATATAGCAAGAATTACAGAAGGGGGTTGAATGGAATTCTTGAACTTTTTCTTGAAATAAAAATGTTCAACTCGATTATAGATATATTTGTTTTGATTAGCACAATGCGGAATATAAACTTTAATGAATCAAAACAAGAGTAATTAAAAATAAGAGTCTTTAAAAACTTTCTGGTGGATTTAAACAATTCCACCAGAGATATATTTAATATATCGAGAGGACTCTGTGTGCAGAAATGCTCACAGCTGCTTATACAACATAGAACTACTAAGAACACAGGAAATGCTAAAGATAGTGCTTACAAAGATTTCTCTGTGTTTGTTTCTTAGCTCTCTTAGTTGTTTTTCTATTTGCTACTCTCTTGGTTTATATATTACCAAGATTACAAAGTCAAAAGAACTGAATAAATATAAAATCTAACAGTCTTGATCTTTGCTGTTTTTCATCCTCTATTACCCAGTTAATGGGCTTCCACAGTGTGTTTGTATCCAACTCGACGGCTGTGTGTCAGCTTTCACTGTTCAACTGATGTTTGAATCTTGATATGATCATCCGTCGACTTTCAGATCATCCGTCGATGACTTACTTGATCATCCGTCGACTGCTATTTTAAACATCCATTGAAAGTCATTTGATCATCCGTCGAAGCTTTGTTAAGCATCCGTTGATAGCTATTTTGGCACTTGACTTCATTTCACTTATACAGAATTACAAGACATTGCTTATGTACAGTTAATCAACCTATTCTGCATATCTAGTTAAAGTCAACATAACTTATATACTACTACAGATTCTATACAAAGGTGCATACAACACTGTGCTACAAACTTATTATTACATAAGCTACTCACTCGATGGATAATAAGTTACTCATCCGTCGGGACTAAAATGAGTTATCCGTCGGGACTATAATTCTTATCCCTCGAGTGCTACATTATTTCACTAAGTAAAATTTACTTAGATGTTTTGTTTAGGTAATCATCAAGTACACAACATATTCACAACAATCTCCCCCAATTTATGTCTACTGGAATTGTAGCCATAAATTAAGAGATACTTGATGATAACAAAACATCCTAAACATATATCTTTAAAGATAAGTAGATAAAACTGAGAGTGCTTCAATTTAAACAGGATATACAAGGTTTGGCTCACAGTCAGTTCAAGATGCTCCTCTAGCCTGAGCAGATTTTTCTAGTTTCTTGAAGGTCTGGATCTTCTTCCAAGCTTTCTGTTGTTTTCTTCAATTTGATTCTGGAGCTGTCTGTGGAATTCTAATTCATCAGATTCTGAGAGATCTAACATTTTTTGCATTTCCAAGAGAGTCTCATTGCTAGAGATACTCAATTGGTCTTCTAATCTGAAGAATCTTCTCACACCCTTCTCACACTCAATTCGTCTCGTCTTGCAATAATTAGTTTATTCTGTTGGCGGTGGATTATGTGTCCAAATGGGTCGAGGTGAAAGCTTTTCCAACCAATGATGCTAAGGTAGTGATCAACTTCCTTCTTAAGCAGATATTCACGCATTTCGGTATGCCAAAAGTCATAATCAGTGACGAGGGATCGCATTTCTACAATTTCAAGTTTATTACATTAATGGAGAAGTATCACGTGAATCATCGTATTGCCACAGCCTACCATCCTCAAACTAATGGGCAAGCTGAAGTGTCTAATCGGGAGATTAAACGTATCTTGTAGAAGGTGGTGAGTCCATCAAGAAAAGATTGGTCTTTGAAGCTAGATGAAGCTGTTTGGGCATATAGAACAACATTCAAGTCTCCTCTTGGTATGTTTCCTTTCCAGTTGGTCTATGGGAAGGCATGTCATTTGCCTGCGGAGTTAGACCATATTGGACTTTGAAGAAGCTAAATCTTGACATGGAAGCTACTGGAGACAGAAGAATGGCTTCAACTAAATGAACTCGAGGAGTTTCAACTACAGGCTTATGAGAATAACAAAGTGTACAAGGAGAAAGTCAAGAGATGGCATGATAGGAGATTAGTGCGCAAGTCTTTTGTGCCCGGTCAGAAAGTTCTATTATACAACTCTCGTCTCTGACTTTTTCCGGGAAAACTTAAGGTCGAGGTGGTCAGTGGCATTTGACGGTCAAAATTGTGTTTCCACATGGAGCTGTGAAGATTTTTAATACGCATCCGGATCAAGCGTTCAAGGTGAATGGGCAGAGATTGAAGCATTACTATGGAGATACGGTGAACCGTGACTGGTGAGCGTCGTTCTTTCAACAACTTGATTCGAAGATTCACGTCAAGCTAGCGACGTAAACCAAGCGCTTTGTGGGAGGCAACCCATGTTTGTTGTATAGTAGGTTCGACAAGGAAAAAAAGCAAAAAAGCAGAAAAAAAAATCTTTTTTTTCCACAAGCACGGCGCGCCCGCGCCAGAAGCGGGGCGGCCGCGTGAAATAGGCAGAAAAATGGTGCGCCCGCGCGGGAGAGCGGGGCGGCCGCACGACATGTCTAGAAGAAGAAAAAAACAGAGGAAAAAAATAGAAAAAAAAACAAAAGAAAAACAAACCCTAACCCGAATTTAACCCTTTTTCTACCCTAATCCAACCCTAATTCCTATTCCTAAACACTCATAACCCCACCTTATCTCTCCTATATATACATACATCCTACATACCAATCTCTATCACATCTATTCTAATTTCAAAACCCTAGTTTCTCCTATACACTACATACACACAAAATCTCTATTACTCTTGCAATGGCACCCAAAAGATCGAGAGTCGTGGTTAGTAGTAGCTCTAGTCCTTCATCTACCGAGGATTCGAGTGCTGGTGGAGCGACAAATAGATTTTCTTCTCTGAAGGCCCAGGCTGATTTTACGAGATTGATGTCCAAATCAATTACGAAGGAGATGGGTTTCTTACCTACGGCGAGGATGGAAAGCTTTTAGAGATGGTTACGGAGTTGGGTTGGCAGACTTTCTGTGAGTTTCCTACTGCTGTCTCGATGAGCATCGTGCGAGATTTCTATGCAAATGCTAGAGTGGACAGGAATGGGTTTTCTGTGGTTCGTGGGTTGACGGTGGATTATCATCCCGCGGCTATTCGTCGGGTCATTAATTAGCTCGCGAGAAAGCCGACATAAGAGGACTGGGTGAACAAGTCTAGGGATGAATTGGATCTTGATTATATTATGGCTGACTTGTGTGTTCGGGGAACACAGTGGAAGTGCAAGAAGGGCACAAATGAGTCACTCACTTTTCCGGCTGCATATATGAATAGGTATGATCGGGCTTGGAATGCGTTTGTGTGTGCCAATATTATGCCTTCTTCGTATCAGCATGATGTTACTGTTGATCGTGCTATTCTACTTTGAGGGAACTCGAAGAGGAGTATGTGGATCTCGGCCATGTGATATATCATAATATGCTGCAGTTTCTGCAAAGTAGGACATATGGGGTGATTCCTCAAGCCTCTATTGTGACGAAGCTTTGTATTTCTGTTGGTGTTCGTTGGCCCGTGTTGAATTAGTTGCAGATGCCGAGTGCTCCTATTGATAGCTCCATGATCTCAGTCACACAGGAATAGTATGGTGGAAAGGCTGATAAGTAGGGTCTGGGTTACGCCTATGATCATCTGCCAGAAGGTCAGCTAGCCGATCAGACTTAAGCTAGTGGTTGTTCTCTGGCTAGGTGTGCAGCTTGGAGAGCTACTCGTGGATAGGCTAGTTATTCGCGTGCTCAGCAGAAGGCAGGGATGGTTCTGGGCTTGGCGATGCACAGTTTCGTAGATTGTCCAGACGCATAGATGCGATGCACGATATGCATAGTCGTTTTGCCGCAGACTTGACACAGGCTTTGGGCACTGCTTTCCGAGCCACTGGTGTTGAGGTTGATTGGCCAGTATTTGGTGCTGATTATGTGTATCCGCCACCTGATACTCCACTCGAGTAGGGTGATCTTTCTGACGACTAGGTATGCCAGAAATCCTTATTATTACCTTCAATAAGGACATTGAAAATTTTAAGTTTGGGGTGATAATGTAAGGATTAGTTTGTGTGTGTCCATATAGATTCATATAGATTCATATTGCATGTTTAGTATATTTCATTCATATTTTTGCATTATTGTTCATTAAGGTCATTTTTGTTTACATATTTGTTTATGTTTTTATGTGAGTCCATTTAGTTGTATTTGCATGCATATAACATGATCCCTTAGGTTGAGCTATTTTTATCTGATAAGTTGATATTAATTTGAGTGTGGTGATGACAAATAAAGGGATGTTTAAGTCTTAATGAATTGATTTGCATGCCCAGAAAAAAAATTCACAAATCTTATAGGATTGCTTTTGAGCTAGATCATTATCATACTTGTTTATTTGTTGAGATTTAATCACTTGTTTATATCTAGAATTTTTGATATTCTCTTAATGAAAATAAAATGCTGATATTTTAAACTGGAGAAAAACTTGGATTTCATTGCTAGTTGTGAATAAGGCTAGGCGTCAAATGGCTAGTAGCCGGCTCATATTTTTATGAGTAGTCTAGGGTTGAATGAGATGGAGCGAAACACACTCATTCAGAAATCATTGAAAAGAAAAAGGAAAAAAGAAAAAAAAAGGAGTATGTGTTATGCATAATTGATCAAGAGTGAGCTCTTTAATACTCGAGTTATTAAGTTCTAGGGGACTTTGTGCCTAGTGACCTAAGGATTTGATAGTCCGAGATCCGCTAACCTAGCGCTCGCTACATGGGTATTATTGTATAGTCTTTTGGGACCTCATTCATTGCACGGTCAAATAAGCATCTTTGTTATGTGTTCAATAATACGTTTAACGTCTATTCTATTTATAAACTTGTGATTGTTTTGATGAATGATAAGTTATGGTTATTGATTTAGTATCGAGAGTATATCTGTTAAGCACCGTACACACGCACGTTTCTGGTTTGTGAGTTGGTTTGTGGGATTTATTCGAACTATGTTTAGAATCATTGCATTCTTAGAGGCATTAGGTTATTGGTTGGTTGTAGTTATTCTGATGGGATCGATTGCATTATCATTTAGTTACATTCACGTAGTTGCATGCATGCAATAGTTTTGTTTTGTAGTTTTTGAGTCTGTTTATGCTTGAGGAAAAGCATCGATTCAAGTTTGGGGGTATGATAAGTGGATTTTATATCCACTTGGAACGCTTCATTACAGGCTTAAATTGGTGTTTTGGAATAAAGTTATTGGTATTTTTTATTTGTTTTTGTGTTTTTGCATTATAGGCATTAGTTGGATGAATAAATGAGCTTTTCAAAGAAATATGCTGAAAAGAGATCAGAATTGGAAGCCTAGGCCATGTTCATGTTAAAGAGCATTTTAGTAGCTTCGCGTGGAATGTTGATTCGCTGAAATCTGATGAACGAAACTCAATTTACACCTAAAACAACAAATTGGAGTCAAAGTGCAGAGGCACGGCGCGTCCGCGCAGGAAGCGGGGCAGCCGCGCCAGGTGGGCAGAAAGTGTGCGCGCCCGCCGGGTAGAGCAGGGAGTCTGCGCGGGTTGCCTGGGCCAGAATCCTGTTTTGAGTATGATTTTGAGAGTTAGTATGATTTTGAGAGTTTTAACCCAGGACGTCCAGAAGCCTACATATATCCATAATAATTTGTTTTTAATAAGAAGGAGCGAAGGGAGAGCAATACGAAGACCTAGAGAGCACAAGACAACTACGGAGAAGAAGACTTTTGTATTCTTCAATATAGTTAATACTTTGGATGCTTGTTTTCGAATTGTCTTTAAACCCCAGTACTCTTACATTCATTATCATGTTTTCATTGGAACCCATGGTGACGATGAGTTCGATTATGAACTAATCATTGTCATGGGGTTCTAACAGATTTATTTATGGATTTTAATAGTTAATTATTTTAATATCTTAGTGTGTGGTGGTTTATGATTTCCTAGTTTGGTTGTGCTTATTCGTCTTTGATGTGTAGCTAACATCTAAAATTGTTTGTTAATCTCTATTGAAGCGGTAGTTAATATAGAGGTTTAGAACTTGCCATGCTAGCATAGGTTTATATATGAATTGACATGCATAATTCGTGGGTAATTTTAACTATTTTATTCACACTATGTAATCACGATAAATAACTTGCTCTTAAATTTTCAATCTTTATAGACATATAGGGACTAAGCATAATTGGTGTCTATTCAACTTCTATCTTAATTGTGGATGTTTGATAGTAGGGTATACGTATAACGAAAGTTAGCGTATACTAATTTCGTGTTATCTGATTAGTTGTTATCACCATCACATGCTAGGGTTAAAGACATAGACTTTGAATGAAGTATTTAATGAAATTATAATCCCATGTTCATTCTCATATAAGTAATTCAATCTTAATTCCTTTAGTTAATGTTATTTAGTATAATCTCTTAGTTAAATCAAAACTCAATTTGTTATTTGTCTTAGCATTCAACGATAACCATACATTGTTGCATAAGCGCATATTCGGTTTAAACCAGTCTTTGTGGGAACGAACTTTAATTTAATTTATACTACTTGTGAACGCGTACGCTTGCGTGTATTTTCGTGTTTGAATTAAAGCGAACAATAAGAGGCTGCGAAAGAAGACAAGGGATTCAAGAAAAAGGAAATAATCAACTCAGTCTAAAGGACAACCTTGAATAACACGTAAATATTCCTTACCTTCTTGATTCAATTTTTCGATAGAAACATTTTGCAATTTATCTACTGTTTACTGTAACATTTTTAATTGGAGTGTATTTGTTATCATTAAACCTAAATTTATGCCTATAATTTTATTAGACATAAATTTGGGGAGATTGTAAGGAATATGTTGTAAGCTTGATGATAACATACCAAAAACACTCTAAGTAAATAAGTTAAATAAATTTGTAGCTTTCAACAGATAATCATATTATTTATCCGTTGAAAAAATAACTTATTTAAATAAGTTTGTAACATATTATGTATACTAGATTGGCTGGGGTTTTGGGAGTTTTAGTTATTTATAAGTCGTGTTGACTACTAGTAAGATAGACAAAATAGATGGGCTAATTATATATAGAAGATGCCTTGTAATTTTGTACAAGTGAAAGAGTATCAACTACTATGGAATCTACTTCAACTGCTAATCTTCATAGCTTCAACGGATGACCCTATGAAAGCTCAACGGATTATTCAGAATACTTTCAACGGATGAGCTAGTAAAGTTTTAACAGATGACAGATGAAGCTTCAACGGATAACACCTATGAAGACTCGACGAGTAATCAATTTATATATCAGTTGAAAGTGACTTGACAGTGACTTGACAGTCACATGGGTTGATTGTATACAAAAGAAATATGGCATCCTGGAATCAGGATTTAAAAGAAAATGAAACATTTCCATTTCCATGCAAAACAAGGACGTTCAAAGATGCAGTATCTAACTGGATTGCATTGGATAGAGAACTGGATTGCATTGGATAGAGAAATGAAGAAACATGTGATTGGACCTAGCTAATAGGTTATACATTTTGTCTTATTTTCACATGTGACTTGGTAATATATAAACCAAGAGTAAGAAGTGTTTAGAAACAAGAAATTTACTTTTGATTTAGTAAACAGAGCAAAGCAAGCTGAATTCTTAGTCTCTAGAGTTCTAAATTGTAAACACTTGTAATTAGCTGTGTGTTATTTGCATCACAGAGATTTCTTCACATTTATATATATCTTTGGTGGAAATTTCAATCCACCAGAAAGTTTTTAAATACCTGTTTATTTACTTTGTGTTTTGAATACTATCTTTGTTTATCCGCACACAAGCATATTCAAACACCGATATATATTTTAGTAAGATGTTTTTCATAATTTCAAAAGTAATCTGAATGCCATTCAACCCCTCTTCTGTAATTTTGTTGATAGATTATTAGGGAATAACAAATACTAATCAATATTAAACATATAAAAATATTTTTTTATGAAAAAGATAAATGAATTAACATAGAACATGTATTTAATAGTAATCGTTATATTAAAATATACTATATTATATATAAAAATGATTATAAAATTTTAATAATCATGTAGACACTTATACGAACTAGATATATATATAATTTATAATACAATTTTACTTAGTCTTGATACGATGTTTGTTACATACAAGAGATAATTATTAATATCTAATGATCATGTATACACTTATGTGTAAGAAAAATAAAATCTACAATACATTTGTTCAACATTGCTACCATATTTTTGTTAAATATTCATTAGATTAAAATCATCAATACAAGACATTCATACAATATATCGGATAAATAATTAAAAGAAATACAATATTACAAAAATTATTTATTAATTTATAGGTTTGAATATGATATTAGATTATATATAATGATTGATGAGTCAAATTAAAATCTTAAAAATATAACAATCAAAACATATTTTATCATGACTTCTTGAGCCAAATAAAAACTTTTAGTAATCATTTAAACCCAAAACAAACTCTGCCCACCTATGTTACCATTTTTCAGTTTTAGATAATTTTAATTTTAGAAAAGAATGATCAAATTAAGTTAACTGATGATCAGTTTAAGTCAAATTTGTAATGATTGACCTATTTGAGTTTATTAGAAGTAATTAGTCACCAACTTGATATTTAACCCTTCTTATATGTGACAAGAAGATGACTGTGTGAGGCACAGGTCCCTATGTGGGAACAAGTGAATTGAAAAGAAGTCCAGCTGGTTACAATTGACTGCACAATGGTACCATTTCAAGATTGGATGTTGGATTTAGTTGATTGTTCATAGCGAACATATATTTTCAGTGATGACATGGAGCCTTCAAGGATTAAAATACCAGAACAAGTACACCTATGAATTGTACACCTTCTTACATTAGTAAATATTTTTTCTAAATTGTTAAATACCTGAATATGTATGCATCGTACATCTTTTTATGTTGGAAAGTATCTTTGTTAATCAGATGCCATGTCTTTATATTTTCTCCTGCACAATTCAATTACATCTAGATGTGTAATACAACCATTTTCTACAATTCAGATCAAATTTTACTTCAGTAGGATCACTTATTTAAATATGTTCTTCGGATATTTCCATAAAATGAATAAAGTGATGAGGAAAGATTTCCAGATCTCAGCGAGTACATAACACAAAATTGTAAAGAAACATTGTTTGTTATTCAAGAATCGAAACACATAATCAGTGGGAGGCAAAGATGATGGAAGTATTTTAAGTGAAAGTGTTACATGATCAAATTATAAAAATCAAGAATGAGAAACAGAAGCAGAATAAGTTAACGAAGAAATTGAGCCTGAGCAGGAATACGAAAATTCTAGAAAATAACTTGTGCCTTACACGTGTTATTATGCTAGTTCTATGTATAATAACACAAAAAAGACATCAAAATTACCAACTTGCCCCTGTATTTAATTTATTTATAAAAATGGTATTTGAAGTAATTGAACTTGAGTCTTTTTATTCACATATACATCTTCAAACTACTATACAATACTCTCACATGTGTTTTTGGTCATACACATAATATATGAGTGTCGTAAATACTGAACATTTTATTTAATTTTAAACATAATTAATATATTTTTTACAATTAATTTTAAAGAATTGAATTTAAGATAAGGTTAAACATATTACATAAGCGGATCATTGTCTTACTTACTAGTCAACTTTTAGTTTAAAAATATATCTCATATCTTTTTAATATAATTTTTAACATAAAACGAAATTAAAATGTACATATTATTAACTTTTTTAAAAAATTAAGAACAAAATCTCTTTTAAATAAATAATTTATATGTGTGCTACATATATAGATTGGTTAGAGTTATAAAGAGTTAGTGTATTTTGAATTTGAAATCAAAACTTGACCTATTTTTCAAAAAATACTCGACATTTGACTACAAGACCCAACCGAAACTACTAGTCATTTTCTACGGTTTAGAAAATTTAATTTACGAGTTCGGAGAAAACATCTTACCAAAAAATGTTTTTGATATCTTCTATTAACAAAAATTCATATGCTTTAAATAATTATAAAGTTATTTTAATCGATAATATATATCAAAATTACTAACTTGACCAGTAGTATATTATTTTTTTGGGATTTTACCTTATTTTTGAAAATATTCTGAATTTGACATGAGTCATCACAAGATTTGTTTAAACTACGACAGTATACTAAATTGATCTATTTTTCAAATAACACTTTTAAAATAGAACTAGCTTTATAGTATTGTTCACTGATGGTGATTTGTTTTTTTTTATCGTAGGTAACCCGCAGCCGCTACCTTTGGGTGCGCACTGGATAAACCCTACAGACTCATGCAATAGCCCGTGGGATTCGAATCTGTGACCAAGAGGATAGTTATCCCCTCTTTAACCAACTGGGCCAACCCTTGCGGGCTCACTGATGGTGAATTTGTAAAGAGGTGATCTTAAAATTCTACTTTATTTCATTCTCTTTAGAAACAAAATTAACGTACAACAGCAGAATAAAAACTAGATTATTCACTGATTTTATGTTATTTGGAAAATTGTAAGATAGATGAAGATTCTAAATCAAAAAAGAAATTGATTATTTCTTGCATAATTATAATTAAAAATACATTCATATTCAAATATTTCTGAATGAAATGTTCAATTGTACACTAAAATTCGATTTGATATGGTTATAAAAAGTAATCATATACGTATACATATAAGAAACTTATGAAAATTATAGAACTCCATTTAAAAAAAATATTTTAGATAAGCAATATTAGTTGAAAATAATAATATTTAATGATAGAAAATACTGTACATATATTATATCATATATATTGTCCCGTTCGATTTGATCCATTTTATGCTTTTGAAAAAATAATTATATTGGTCGTTAATTTGAAAGGATTAACAAGTTCAACTAATATTTATAAAAAATTTATAAAATTGTTTTTTTAATTTTAGGAAAATAATATACATTATTATCGTATTATTATAAGAAGAAATATTAGAAGCATAAATGAAAGAAGTTTAAAAACAAATTGAATGACGATATTAATACAAAAAAAAAATCAAATTCCTAAAATAAAACTCGTGAACGTCAATAGTTTGTCTTTATAATATATTAATTATTTTTATGTGATAACCATGCTTGATGCTCGGTTGGGTAAAGTTAGATATGGATTGTTTGTTAGTGCTACTGCGTATATAAATAATTTCAATATATTTATTAGATGATAATATTTTTGAATAATTATAAATGCATGTTATTTGAGTAATCAATTGGCCCACAAGATGTTTACATATACTCGAAAATATAACAAACAGTAATTTACATATATACACGCACCCACATATGATTTTATCTTTACTAATTGTAAAAGACTCAATGTCAATGTTGTATTCAAATTCATTGACATGCTTGAAGAGCACATCAAAAGTCTTTTGTATTTTGATAATGAGAATGATCAATTGAATTCGAGTTTTTTTCAATGTGTTTAAAAATTGAGTGGAATGGTTCAATTTTAATTGATGAATTATGAAATTGACAATTATCTGTCATCTTATAAAATTAATACTATATTCAATATTTTAAAAACTTATAACACTATGTAAACTTTAGTTAATGGATTATTACATTGACAATGATATATGATAAGTAGATATTTATCATTAATTTATCCCTTTATTTTAAGTTATTTTGCATGAAATTGTTATTTTATTTGATGTATTATAATATTTTACTATAGAAATGAAGAAAATAATGGATTGGAGCTTAAATCGAATCTTTTGAAGTCGATTCATTAAAATTTAGATTTTTGGAGTAAATTTATAGTCTTTACTATTTGGGCTATACTGAGAGTTCTACAAGTCTGTTTTAGGCCCAAAAACAGCCGTTGGAAAGCCTACGAGAAGACCTTTAATTCGATATTGTCCCAGATTTTATTAACATTCCAAACTGCCCAGAAAAAGGCCAGAAACAACTAGTCCAAATTTCTAATTTAAGAATTCTACTTAAGGTAGGATACTTATTTTGTATTTTTATTTAATAATTAAAATACTGTAATATTTAGATGTTGGCAGTTAGTTTAGTATATGAATAGATTTAAAAATATTAGACACGTATGTGTCTAGGGTAGAGGGCAGTTACACACAAAAACAGAGAGAACAAGCACATAGAAGAACAAATGAGGCATTCTAGAGGAGAATTGGTGGAGCAAGATCAAAATCTAGAGTTTATTTTCTCTTCCTTTTCTTCATTGTAACCTTGATACCATGTATTCATTGTGTATATCTCTCTTTGTTGTGATGTTGAACTAATTCGTCTTCTAGTCCTGTAATGAATTCTTGTGGGTTTTTTTATAAATTACTCTTTAATTCTTTATTATGGTGTTCATTACAATAGTTTATAGTGATTTGTATGTAATGCTTTACAAGGGATGATCAACCTTGAATTTGAATTGGTAATTTAGGTTGACTTGGAAGAGAAAATTTAAATTAAGACCTAATCACTATAGCTAAGGATTGACATATGTGTTAATTTGTGTTTATAAATAGAAATATACTTGAATACCCTTGGTAGTCAATATATCGATGTAGTTAATGATATTCAGAAACTTAAATTCGTTGTAGGAATACAAGAATCAGTTAATGAATTAGGATCACTTGAGATATGGAAGGTCCTTCTCATTAGTTAGACACCTTAGACTAACAATTGGAATACTAAAATAGAGAAACATAGGTAGTTTATTGAATAACTTAAGATGTATTTATGGGCCTGGCTTATTTAATATTGAAATTTATTTGTGTTGGTTTATTCTCTAGTGGTAAATATTTTATCTTTTATTTTGACTTGAATTAGAAGAAGAATGGTGTTTGGTAATTAACAGCTTAAAATTGGTCTCTGTGGAAACGAATTATTTATACTACTTGTTACGACGTGTGCACTTGCATTGAAATATAACATCAACTTAGACATTATATTTCAAAAACTATAAATTTTCATTAAAATGAACTTTTATTAACGATATTGTAATTTTTACTTTGTTGAATATTACGATTTTAAGTGTTTACAATTTTAGTTATGCATTATTAAGTTTTTTTAATTGAGAAAGGTGGTTGTAATTTAGTAGTGATTTCAGTAATAAAATAGCTCATTACTCATTGTTTAATCAACCAAAACTCAAAAATTTTACTCAACTATACATTCAACACACACACACACACATATATATATAATTAAGTTTTAATATTTTCGTTTAAAATGTATGGTGATTACCATGTTTGTATTCATTCAATACATCCAAATTACACGATACAAAGAAGAAAAATATATGATTGGCTTAATGAGAATATTGAAAACTTGTGTAAGTTGGTGATATCTTACATGAAAATTATACACATTAATAAATAATCAACTTTTATTTGATATACAAGAAAATCATACACATCGATAAACAATCGACTTGTATTAGGTAAACATGAGACATTGCACAATATTTACCAATAAGAAAACAATCAAGAATATTATAATTGCATGATGCGTAAAAAAAACTTTATAAAATGACCCGTACCTCACACGAGTTATTATGCTAGAAGTTAATGAAGAGGCACTCTATCAAAAAATTTATTTTATAATAGAATGTCAAATATCAATGTCGAACAAATTAACTACCATAATTTCAAAGTAAAGTATTACCCACTTTAAATAATATATATAAAAATTTTAAAATAATTAATATGCAACACAAAATGTAACTTCTATTTGAGTTAATATTTCACCCATATGTTCATGTGGAAAACAACGGCAGATTTTCGGGTAAAACAACTGGCAGGTTGGTGTGGAAAACAGCTAATAAGTCGGTGAGGATAATAGCTGGCACGCATATATTGTATATAATAAATAAATAAATAAATAAATAAATGAGACACACATCAGTTTAAATACCACATTATTTTTGTGTTTACCAACACATCATTATCCTACATTCTTTCTCCCTTCTCTTTCATTTGTCCATCTTAACTTTTCTTTATGATTCAACTTTCCATACATAAGCTTGTTTGATCGACGATCTAATATTTCATACATGTCCGAGCCATTTTCGATACTCATCAAGTACAATGACAGATCGAAATAGCACAACTGTAAAATGTTTAATATCCCGAATGTTTCAAGCTAAATTGGTAAGTCGTTGTCTATGTTAAGTTTAAAACAATAATATATAAGGATACACGCATACTTATGCACATATAAGGGGGATAATTTATCCAATTAATTCAGTTAGGATAAACTTATTCCCCCCTTGTATGTTATGATTTCTTTTTGGATATGTTTACGTTTTAATAAATTTCGGGTAATCTTTCAAATTCATACAATTGAAGATTGATTTTGGATTTCAATTTGTATCACGGTCTGAATGAACTGATATATTTAAGAATTACAATTTTAATTAAGTTCTAGATATGTGCAAATCAATCTAGCACTATTAGTTAAAAACTTTGTTATATCACAAAATTTGTGTCATATTTGATATGATCTTTTTTTGAAATAATGTGATATATAACATTTCTAACACCTTTACACTTGATTTTTTTATAAGGAGTCACAAAATATTTCATATATTATTTGCAGTAAACAGTGAAGAAAATGCTCCAAAAAGTTTGAAGACCACATTCAAATGTTGGTAGTTTTACCGGTAATATTCTTATACTTATTAAATTTATGTCACACTTGTGGATTATACAGTAATATGTTTGTTACATGTGTTTCTTCAAAAAAGTAAATTTTGTAATTCATATCACAAGTTACCTGTTTTACAATCACTGGATGCTAACTTATTGATACATATACATTTACAATATAAATTATAAGGAGTGTATAATATTCCTAAGATTGATGTTTAAGTGCTACCATATCATATATATATATATGTATATGCATATATTGATTTATAGAAATGTGTTTGACAAAGCATAGAGTGTTACATATAATTTTATACTCGAGGTTCACATAAATTTTAGGTGTTGGGATTGCCATCAAACTATATATGTATAAAAAAATTCTTTAGTTTAGTTTTAAATAATCAAATATGCTTTTATCTATATCTCATTTTATCTAAATATCGTAATTGCAGGAATTTATAATATTTTTAGATTTCTAACCACATGTATCACTCAAAATTAATTCATAAAGAATGCTAAATACAATTTGGTTATATTACTAAATTGCTAAGAATTTTTATTGTATCGAATGTGCATAACACTCTTTTTACGGTCTCATTTTTAGTACAAATATGAAAGAATAACGAGAACTAGATATTAAAAATAGTTCATTAAATTACATATCTATCACATTGATATGTTGTGTTGTATTTAAAAATATATTGATAAAGACAGAGTAACTTTGAAAGTTTTTGGTTGAAATTAGTTCGAGGGGTTTTGAATTATTTTGGACTATTGAAAACTTGGCTAGTATGAGGTATATATGTATGTATGTTTATATATATTATGTGAATATTTTGACAATTTTTTAAACATGTCCCTGAATTTGTACCTCTATGTTTTGATAAAAAACGAAAAATATTAGTTCGGCGAATTCAAATTAAACTTTTTGTATCATTTATAATGTATTATTAATCTGAATATTAAATTGCTATTTAATGAATGATTGATATTTATCCCTTTTGGTATCATACCGTTCTACTACAAAACATAATATTTTCTTTGTACATAATATAATACGAGTTTTTTCTGGATATCATCTAATTTTTTTATAAATATATCAAGATATTATCGTGTTTCCTCGAATAAATTACATATTATATTACTTTTATAAAATAATACTACTTCAGGGACTTGATTAAAGAGTTACTAGAACATTGATCCTATGTCTGTATATTTCCACTAGAGATATAGAGCAATATTTCGCGACAATCCCGAACACTGTCATAGTCCCTCTCTCTCTCTCTCTCCCCCTCCTCTCCACTGCATTATCAGACATAAACCCTTGTAATAGATTTGTACTCCGATCACTTTCTTGATTCTATAATGGGAAATTTGCAAGAATTAAATGCTTTTAAAGAGATATCATTTGATTCTAACCCATCGTTCTCTCAAATCAGTGCTGAAAGATGGTCTGAAGCAGAGAGTGCAGCCCATAACATCATTTCCAAGCTGCACCCAACTGTTGCATCGCATGAAACAAGGTTTCAAGTCTATCATTATCTCCGAAGATTGATAAAAAATCTAAGTGGTTTTGAGGTGAGCAATTTTTACTTTTTATAATTTTCTATGTAATTGTGTATTGTTTTGGTCTAATGCAAGTCTTGTTTAATTGTTTGTCACAGAGGTGTGCGTGTGATGTTTTTTTAGTATATATATACATGCTTATCTGGAATATTTGATGCAATAGATGTTTTTTTCTAAGATATTATCGTAGTTAGGGATTTGTGACTATTTTGAAGTTGGTTTAGTATTCTTATTTTCGAAGCATTGTTGGTAATGTGCTATTCAGATAGTATATATCTGAGTTAGCAAAAAAAAATAGTATATCTATATGTTGTTCAGATAGTATATATCTATCTCGCATCTTTGAGGAGTTAAAAGTCGTATATTTTCCTTGTTGTTTCGTTTATACGAACTATGCTCATTTAAGGAGTATTTTGAAGTCTACTTGGGCAGATGTTAATCTTGGTGTCTGTATAATGTAATGTTGAATTTGAAGGCCATTTAGTATATTTTCCTTCAATCTGAGGTTTGTGTGTTGTCTTTGAAAGACTTATTTTACTGCAATTAAGTATTTTAAATTTAAAGAGATTACTTGGATACTGTGCTTATTTGTTATGGTCATTCAGTGATTACATTTCTGTGGTGTGGAATACTGAAGATTAAGGCAATGACTGTACCTAGTTAATTACTCCGAATACATTAATAGGAATGACAGTTTAGTCGTATTAATATACTTTTACTTGCAATTTCCTCATATATGTGTATGTGTGTAATCTTGTCCTTTAAAAACATAAGATTTTTCGATTTAAGTTTTTAAGAGCATATTGCAGTGAGATTACCGTTTCTTTAATTAAGAATCTGCATTCTTATATAAGATGTACCTAACCACGAATTTTATTTTTTTAATTACCGTTATGGATTTCTTATTCTGTAATCCTACAGGTATTTCCATATGGGTCGGTACCTCTAAAGACGTATCTTCCTAATGGAGACGTTGATCTAACTGTCTTCTGTGATGCAAGCGTTGAGGAAGCCCTTGCCAGTGATATTGTTTCTCAGCTTCAAAGAGAAGATAACAGTAACAGTGCCGAATTTTGCGTTAAAGAAATTCGGCTAATTAATGCTGAGGTATTTTTTTTCAACATGATAGTGTTCTAAACTGTCTTTTTTCCTTTTAACTAATATTATGTTGGTTCAATCTCCGTTTCCTTGCTACTTATCATCTTGTCTTCTCTATACATATATGCTTCATTATGTTTGGTATATTTCATGTGCTATACGATCAGTACGTACTGCCATATCGTTACAGAAAAACATGAGATCATATATGTGAAAATTCTATGCATTTGACCAAGTAATTTGATAATATTACAGTAGTTTTGTATATTGACTTGTCAACTTTGCATTTGCGAAAAAAGTACTGATGTTGTTCCTTACAGACTTGTATATTGACTTGACATCTAAGGTTATGTTCAAATTTTCATTGTCACTTCATTCGTGTAAAATTAAATTTCATTGAGGCCATTATTTCTATATGATGATGTGATATGGATATCTTTAATCGAATCATAACTACACTTTTGAGTTAATGACTAGTAGTAGTAGTAGTAGGCCTGTCAGTGACCAATATGAGTAGCAAGAAACTAGAAGTTTCAAGATTACGGAATGCCAATTCATTAGCTCTTAAGTTATCAACTAGTAAGTGGTCATTAGGTGATTTCTTTAACCAAGTTGAATGCAGTACTCAGACTATTGACATCTCAGCTAAACAAAATACACTAATATTTTTATAAACATCTTGTGCAAGAACATGGGTTCAAGTATAAATTGCGTTATTGATTTTGTTTAACACTTGCTGCATTAGGCTTCTGTTATTGCATGCCATATTTTCCAGCACTTAGTTTCACTAATTTTTATCGTCCTTCAAACTTTTTCTTTTATGATGTGAATAGATTCCATAAAGTGATCTTGTTGTAATTTGATACTTTTAATCTCAGGTTAAGCTTGTTAAGTGCGTCGTGCAGAATATTATGGTAGATATATCATTCAATCAAGTAGGTGGACTATGTTCACTCTGCTTGCTGGATGTAGTAAGTCTCGTTAAAGTTAGTTTTATGAATTTTATTTCTTTTAAATAGGCAATACTTATTTTTATTCGTGGATAGGTTGATTACATCATTGGCAGGGACCATCTATTTAAGCGCATTATATTACTGATTAAAGCCTGGTGCTACTATGAGAGCCGTATTCTAGGCTCTCATCACAGATTAATCTCTGCATATGCATTGGAGACTTTAGTTTTATACATTATTCAAGTCTTCCACTCATCATTAAATGGCCCATTAGCAGTAAGTGCTCCTGGATTTATGGTTGGATCTTTACTATATTATTATCTCTCATAAAACTAATTTTCTTTCTTTTATCAAATTTCAGGTTTTATATAAATTTATGGACTACTTCAGCAAATTTGATTGGAAAAACTACTGCATTACTTTATGTGGTCCAGTTCGTCTCTCATCCTTGTCAGAATCTGGAAGTGAGAAACATATCTTAATTTTCTGATTCAAACACCACACTATTTCAATTAAATATGGCATTTTTTTATTATATACAGTTGGGATACCTGAAAATATTGGAGGTCGTATGTTACTGTCTGAGGAATTCTACAGACACTGCATGGACATGTATTCCGTTCCTTTGAAAGAGGTTGAAATGCAGACACGAATATTTCCTAGAAAGCACCTGAACATAGTTGATCCACTTAAGGAATATAATAACCTGGGCCGCAGTGTCAGCGAAGGTAGGACCCCTCTTCTTCAGCAATTCCGGTTCCAGTGGATGCGTTTGAATTGTTTGAATTTTCATGTTAAACACTACCGAGATATGCATCTTGTCACAAATTTATATCCTCAACTCATGATTAAAGTATGAATTTAATCACCCCACCTCACTTTTGAAGCTAATGCAAAAAGTGTGTGGCCCTTTTTAATAATTTTTTTATCGGATAATTTTACGCAACACTACTTGTCCTTTTGCAGTAATTTTTTTGCGAATAACAAGTGCATTTACATTTGGGGCTAGGAAACTTGGCCAAATACTTCTGCATTCAGGAAATAGTCTAGCTGTTGAACTTCCGATTTTTTTTTTCAATACACTGAATAGGCATGGAAGTGGACATCGTCCTGATGTTCAAAATGCAGTCCATATCTTGGCTCCCACCCCAACTAACCACGCAATTTTCAATGAGTCAAACAATGAAGGCGAGGTAATTTATAGTTAGAAATATGCATATTGTTTTGTGTAGATGGAGATAACTAACCTATTCATGTTGGTTCACTCCAGGATGGAGTCTGCATCTTCCCAACATCAGATACTTCAAATACGCAGCAAATAGGTAACCGGACATCTGATGAGATTTTACAAGAACCCGAGGAAGGCACAAATATCATTCCTGACCTGGGTAGTGAGGCCCAGAGGCATGTCGGAACAGTAGATGTTGCTTCAGTTACATATTCTACTGCCTTGTCCAATGAGTTATTTAATACTGACAGCAGTTTGGCCTCGGCAAACAATGTCACTAGTCCTGATCCTTTGGACCTAATGTTTGATCTTCGTGGGGGCTTTGAGACTCAATTTAATATATTGCAATATGGTCGGTGTTTCTATTTGTTTGGCTCAAATGTGTTAGATTGGCCAGTACCTCCACCACGACCTTTATTTCAGAGTGCACATTCTTCAGATGCTATTCAGAGCTCATCTCTAATGAATGAGTTTCCATTTGGAAGAATCAATGGCTTAGTCCGTGATCCCAGGCTCTACCCTGTAAACTCAATGCTTGTGCCTCATGCTTCTTATGGTTTTGAAAGGCCCAGGCCGCGTGGAACTGGAACGTTTTTCCCTATCCTGGTTTGCACCTTTTTTGCCTTTAGATTATTGCATTTCAAATTATGTTGGTACCATGAAATGGATTTTACATGTGAGCGTATGACTAGGAATCTGTAGTCCTGATAGTTCTATTTTGGAAGTGGTTAGCCTCATATTTTCTTATTTATTTTATTAATTTTTTTAGAATCGGCCCCTACGTGGTTACAAACCATCATCGGTTGAAGGAATGATTCAGGCACCAGAGAGGTCCTTCCATAGCATTGTCCAAACAGTTACATCTAGTGGATTCCCTGCAGGTCAAGGTGGTGGGTATGCAAACTACTCTGCTTCATTGGGGAATGCTGATGTTTTAATCACGCAAGACAATAGAATTCTTGTATCTAGCCCCTTTCATGCACAACGTATAATACCTTTCCAAGGGAGCAACATGCAGCCAAGACCTGCTTCTTCCTTCCAACCAACAGACAACAAAGACAACAAAGACCCGCTTCTTCCTTCCCACCTAGTGTTCAACCTTGGAACAATTCCAGGCATAGATAGTCCTAAAGGTGTAGCTGGTCTTGGAATGTAAGGTATGAAATTCCCCTGAAGCTGCAAAAGGACATACTTTTAGGTGTTGTACTTCCGGGACATGAAGATCTGGACTGTCATCATTTAACCATATAAAAGATGACATCCCACGTTTCTCTATTTGAGTATAGTTACAGATGTTAAATCGTCATGGTTTATCTTCCGAATGGTGATGGTATTTGATTATGAGAAAATGATGGTTACTCCTCTTAAACCATGTTCAGACTTGCTACCTACAAATGTTGATATGAGTAGAGCCATTTTTGTACATACTACTCTGTTGTTGTACAGTATTATTTACTTATTTTTTTTGTATTCAATTTAGCTAATTAGGTAAAGTAGACAATGAATTATTTTTTCGCCGACACGGTGATGTAAGGTTTTCCCTCAACTCTAGAAATTTAAGTGATTAGTTGTTAATTTCTTTGGCCGATTGGAATTCTATGTTATGTAATCTCTTCTGTATATTAAAGGGAAATTAAGGGTAAATTGAGTCATTTTAATGGCTGTGAAATTACAAGTTTATCCTTTTATTTTTAAAAATCACACAAATGACACCCATTACCCATATTGGTTTAATCAAAAATTAAGAAGAATTTATGTATACACCAAGATTCAAACCTTATCCTTCCATTGTTAAGTACATGTCACTATCATTATGCTACATATCTCTGAGTCGTTTTTAAAAATCTAATTACATAAACCACATCAACTCTTTCTATTATAATATTTTTCTATTATTTTAACTTTTGAGTAAATAAAATATTGTATTATATTATTTATGTTGCATTATATTATTTATGTAACTCCCATTTTTTAGTTTTAATAGTTTAATTTATAACTATATCTCCTTCTATATATTAAAATTGAACAATTTTAATGGCGGTAAAATTATAATTTTGCCCTTTTATGTTGGAAAATTATAAAAATGCGATTTCTCGCATAATTTTAGCTAAAATTAGGTATATTGTTGTGTCCACTAAGAATCAAACCCCAAATCTCATAATCAAAGATTTTATATCACTACGATTGTGCTACATAACATCCTTGCTTACTTTAAAATTCTTATTAGATAAACCAAATCCCCTCTTTTTATCAAATTCTTCTTTTATTACTTTATTTTTTGAGTAAATAAAATATTGGTTTATATTATTTATATGTCTCCTTTTTGTTTAGTTTTTGTAGTTTCATTATAAAATTTTAAAAATGCCACCACCTCATATTTGTTTCACTCGGCTCATATTCATTTCCAATTTGTTTCACTCACTTCACATTTAAAAATTCTCTTAATCTATATATATATATACACACACACATATATATATTAATATATTTTATTAAATAATTTTTTATAAAACTGTATTTTAAAAATTATAATAACTTTAAAATAATCTATAATTTTATTGATTAATTTTTTACATTATAATATAATACATATTTTTAATTTTTCATTCATTTACATTATAAATCAATTTTAATATGATTTAATATGAAAAATATAAGATATTATCAATGTTCTTATATTTACGAATTATTAGACAATTTTTTATTTAAAAAATATATTAAAAATATAATATTATTGTTTTTAATTATTTTCCCGCATCACCGTAGGAATCCCCGTTCCGGCAGGGATCGGTAACGAAAAAAATTCTCATTTAGGATTCAAGGTGCGTTAGGAAAACGGGGGCAGGAATTGTACTCCCTGAACCCGAAGTGACACAATGCATATTCTTACAAGCAAACTTCAAATATTTTTGTAATAATGATATAGTTTTTAATTATTTTATTAACATATAACTTACAATAAATATCTAATCTGAAAATTATCGGACTAAGTTAAAATCGAACTTTACGATTAAAAATAAACTTTCACTACTTACGTTATCCAATACCGTTTTAATAGTATGTATGAAAAGAAAAAAGAAGTGAGACAATCCAATAAAAAGTTAAAATAAATCATTTATCGTATTAAAAAATGATATATGTATAAATATAAATTCGTTCAAAATAATATTTTAATATATATGAAGGCCCGTGTCTCGCACGGGCTTTTACGCTAGTTATAATACTTAAATAGCAACAGATGCAAATATATTATTATAATTATTTAATTGCACATCTTCTTGGTTAACTTGTATTTGCAGATGCATTAAACCTATCAAAAAATATAACATTTTAAATATATATATAGATATATATATACATATTAACCGGTGACACGGTCCAGAAATTATTATTGCGTTCATTTCCAAGGTGTCCATTTCTAAGTTCATTAGTCATTATTAATTCGTGACACGGTCCTGAAATTTTGAGGCTTTAAAAATTTCTAAGACAATTTAATATTTAAATATACAAATGTCAGCAACCTTATAAAGCCTCGATTTTTTTAAAAAAATTGTCAACCAGTCCTGAATTTGTGGTCTCATCAGATCTTGATTGGGGGGGCTTTGTTATAGGTCGGGGTTTCTTTTTGTTTGGCTCAAATATTCAAGAATGGCCCGTACCTCCACCATCACCTCAGCACATTCTTAGGATGCTATCCAGCATTCTTCACTAGTTGATTGCATTAATGGCTTACTCTGTGGTTCCAGGTTATAAAACCCTGTAAACTCAATGACCGTACCTCGTGTTTCTTAATGGCATTAATGGCTTAGTCTATGTTTCCAGGTTATAACACCCTGTAAACTTAATGATTGTACCTCGTGCTTCTTATGGTTTTGAAAGGCCAAGGTCGCGTGGAACTGTAACATTTTTCCTATCCTGGTGTGCACCTTCTTTTCTCTTTAGATTTTTGCATTTGAAATTATGTTGAAATGGATTTTACATGTGAGCATGTGACCAGAAATATGAAGTTAGAGCTTGATAGTTCTATATTGGATGTGGTTAGCCTCGTGTTTAGTAATATAGTTTTATTTCAAAAAAAATTAGAACTAGCATCTACGTGGTTACAGAACATTGTAGGTTGAGGGAAAGATTCAGGCACTAGCGACGTCCTTCCATAGCATCCTGAGGACAGTAACAATCAGTTGGTTCCCTGCCCTGGTATTCGGATGGAAAGCACTCTGCGTCTAGGGGCAAATGCTGATGGTTTCATCCCTGCCCTGTTCAAGATCAACTCCGGAATTTTCTTTTGCAAATTTTTATATTCTCCTCAGAGTCAAATAATTGAATCTTCGGATCCTTGTAGAACATAGTTGTTTGTCTTTCAGATATTGAAGAAATTGACTTGCTTCAGCACCAGCTTCTATCTCCATAATACTTTGATCTTCATCAGCAATGTTAAATCTTCAACTCTTTTTCTTCTTCTTTTATTTTCTCCTTTTTCTATCCTTTTGTCCCCCCTTATTACCTCCATCAGAATTTTCAGCATCAGTACTTGTCAATGACAACTATTTGCATTTAGATTTGATAATGTTCTCCCCTTTTTGGAATCATCACCAAGTAGTAGGGAAAGAATCAGCTTCATTGAATTATGTACTTCTGTAAGTTGAGAAGACATTTGATCTTGTTTAGCTTCCAATCTAGCTCGATTGGCTTCAATTGTAGTTTGTCTGGCAACTATTGGTGAAATTTGTTTCTGAATTTCCTGATGAGTAGTCAGCTTTTCAAAGGAGCAACAGGCAGCCAAGACCTACTTTTTCCTTCCCACGAAGAACACCTTTTCAATGGAGCAACGGGAACCAAGACCAGCTTCTACGGTACAATATTATAATTATTTTGTATTCTATTTTTGCTTAGGTTTAGTAGACAATGATAAATTTTTAGCTAAATACAGACAGATACAATGTCTTCTCTGCATAAGCATTATACAGATCCGAAGGTTAATTTGTTAGATTTTATCGTCAACTGGATTTTTATGTTCATTAGTTGTAATACAAGTAGAAATATTGTACTATAAATGTTTCATCGTACATATCATTATTTTGCAGAAGAATTAAGCCTATTGGAAAATAGATGAATGTTTTTACGAATAAAATGTTAAGAGTCCCAAAATAAATCCTAATTTTTTCTCAAATGGCATGAGACGTACTTTAATTAACTATTTTAATATAATTATGTTGGAGCCCCTTATACTTACAAGTGTTTGTAGCCAAAATTTAACCAATTTAGAAAGCATTGTGAGGTCCTGAACATTTCCAGTATTATGTTTGGCTTAACTGTGCCTTAGAGCCGATACCTTATGTTCTGAATGGTTCAATAACCCACCACATGCTGATGCAAAACAATAAATACTCTGGTGTAAGTTCTATATGATTATCAAATTTATATATGTGGGCAACAGCTGAAAGACATTATGTCCGACTGTTTTAGTGTGATAGGGACCAAAGCCTAGAGTAATACTGATAAATATGTCCCGCTAATTATGGAAGACAACTAAGGTTAAAGGAATTCTTCTATTCTTGAATTTGTCTCTTCATGTTTGATTTCATTCCATGCTAATTACAATTGATAATCTTTCCTTGAAATGGAAACAAACATGTATCAGACTACATTACAACTAGAGTCGGCCAAATGTGCGGGTTCGAACCGCTCATTCGGGACCGGCTCGTATCGAAACAGGAGAAAATTCGGACTGAACCGGGCCGGTTTAAACCCGCCCAACTCGCTAAACCCAACTCGCTAAATTGTACGAACCGAGTACGAATTTCATTTTAATAACCCGGGACCGCATGAGCCCGCACGAGCCGCACGGACCAGGCAACTCGCACAGCCCGCACGAGCCCGCGGGGGTGCCGCACGCGCCAACGGCTCTTCCTCGTCTGCTCTGTTTTCTTTTGCGATGTCTGTGACTGTATATTGTTTATTCGTTTTGTAAGTTCATTTTTTTAATTGATGTTTGTAAATTCCTTTACTAATTTTATTCGTTTTGTAAATTTCTGTAGGTGCTACGAGTTCGAGACAATCATCGCACGTGTGGACATATTTTTCGAAAGAAGCTGTGCCGGATAATCCGAATAAATTTAAAGTACATTGTTTGATTTGTGTACAAAATGGTAGACCACAGCCACCATTTAGTTATGCTCGAGGGACTGGCACGGGAACACTAAGCCGATATTTGGAGAATATTCACTCTATTACGAAGGCGAGTCACGAAAGCGGAGAAGCACGAAGAGGTCCACAACAATCACAACTCGGTGGTTTTATGACATCAACGGGAGGTGGAGGTATGCCTTTTTCCTATAGTAGAGATAGAATGATAGAAAATTTTGTTACTTTTGTTACACGAGACGAATTACCATTTTCTCACGGTGAGAATGATAATTTAGAATATATGATAAAAATTACGATAAATCCGGCATTTAGAAAAATTCCTAGAAACACACTAAAACGGCACACAATAACACAATATCATTGCGCTAGAGCACAATTAATTGAATTTTTTCGAGAATTTGATGGTATGGTTTCGTTAACTAGTGATTGTTGGAGTTCTAGTCAAGGTGAGCCTTATAGATGTGTTACTGTTCATTGGATTGGTGTCGATTACATGTTATAAAAACGAATTATTGCATTTGATGTTATGGACGAATCACACACCAGTTATAATATTATGTCTAGAATTTTAGATATAATTAAAGAATTTAATTTTTTTAACAAGGTATTCACAATTTCTTTAGATAATGCTGCTAATAACAACAAATGTATTAATTATATTAGGAGCGAAATTCCTTTAGTTTTAGATGGAGTATTTTTATAAATTAGATGTTGTGCTCACATATTTAACTTAACGGCTCAAGTAGGAATTCAACAAATAACTAATTTATTAGAACCTATTAGGAAGGTAATCAAGTATCTACGTTTGGCGGGTAAATATATGTCTAGGTACAAGAATTTGTGTAAAGAAAATGGACTAAGGCCGAAAAAATGGGGTATCGATTGTCCTACAAGATGGAGTTCGACATATAAATTATTTGTTGAAGCAATGAAATATAAATCCATTATTACCATCTTATATAACAACGATCCAATTCACCAATACGAAGGAGGAATTATTACCGAGGAAGATTAGGAATTAGCATCTACTGTACGTGACATACTTTATTGTTTTGCGCATGCTACTACAGTTTTTTCTTATGTTTATGAACTAAATGTACACCATTGTATCATTGAATGTGTTAGTATTGTTACTAATTTAAAGGAATACGAAGAAAATGATAATTTTAGTGATATTATTAAGGATATGAAAATTAAATGGATCGAATACTTTACCGAATTTCCTTATATTTGTGGTATTGCATGTCTTCCTGATCCCGGTGTTAGGAAGGAAGGTTTAGAAAACATGTTAGAACATTATTATGTAGTGTTAGAAGTTTCATATAATCATGTTTTATATGTAAATAATTGTTTAAATTTGTTGTTTCGTCTTATAGATATGTATGCTCCAAAAACTCAAAGTACTATACCACCGAAGAGTAGTAATACTTCTAGTAGGTTTAGTAGTACCATTTCATCTATACTAACCAAAAAACAAACCGTACCTTCTTCAGCCACTAGTATGGTTCACAAATTTTTTTCACATAGTTATGAGTTAAATGATGATTTTGATATACTAACATGGTGGAAGAATTATGAGTTACAATTTTCTGTTTTAGCAAAAATTGCAAAGGATATTTTAGTTATCTCGGCTTCTACAATTGCGTCCGAGTCCGCTTTTAGTGCAGGCAAAATAGTGTTAGACGAGAAGAGATCCAGTCTTGCGCCAGACGTTGTAAAGATTTTAGTTTGCAAAAAAGATTGGGATCAAGCCGATAAAAGACAACAAGGAAGAAAAGAAGATTCTGACGACGACGACAAGCCATGGATGACAATGGATACTTCATCCGAATCAGGAAGCTCAACTAGCGAACAACTTTAGAACAAATATTTAATGTATTTTTTTTAAAGTTTTAATATTATTTGATTTATAATTTTTTAATGTTTGATACGGTTTGTTCCGTTTTTTTAGAGAGGAGTCCTCTCACATCATTTGTAATTTTTTTAAATTAATAAAATTTATAAGGGGTACCGTCCTCTTTTTAACCAAAAACTTAAAATAATAAAATTAATTGATTACAATTATAATATTTCGAATAAATTATGTAACATAATAGAAAATAGTGTTACATTTTATTAATTATATTAGGAGCTTATATTTTAATACACATTGATATACTAATTTCGAATTTATATAGTAAAAAATTTTTATTGTACATCTTCAATACATGAATTTAAATTAGAATACAATTCGAATATTATAAGCTGGACAAATCAAAATATAATAGCAACTAGCAAGTAGCAACAGAGGGTATACGTGTAACGTCGTTAAACACACAACACGAATGCTATATATTTTATAATGGTAATTAGTAAGTGCATGAAATAAGTACTATAATTATTCGAATAAACAAAACGAATAAACAAGTACATAAATATACACACAATGACACAAATCTATCTATATATGTATTAGGACTCTGTTCAACCCGCACAACCGCCAGCCCGCGTGCCTGCAACCCGTAAACCCGTGAACCGCCTGGCACGCACATGAGCTCAGTGCCGAATCCAGGTTACCTTCTGTAAGTTCAAACACAGCCCGGCCTGATTCGCTCGCTTCCAGTTCCAGTTCAGTGTTCAGATTTTTCGGTCCCAACCCGCTACAAACCCGGCCCGGCCCGCACGACCCGCACAGATGGCCACCTCTAATTACAACAATACAATGGCGGACGCAGGATAAAGTGAAGAGATAGAGGGGCTAAAGTCAATAATCCATCATATGTTGAATTGTTTTTTGGCTTGCTGGGGCCAATACCATCGCAGCTAAGTGATGATTCACCTTTGTCAAGATTCGTTATGATTGGTTTGAGCTCAAGTTGTCACACTAAATCAAACTTGTCACTGTTTTGACTTTTTGGTGGTTGTGATTACTGATATAAGTGTAGTTCTCAGTCCTGTAGTCATAACGGTTGGATTGAGAGTCAAAACCAAGCATTTGGCAGCATATCTGACAACTTAAACCTGTAATTTACCCGTCACACAAAACCTGCTTTTCTGACTGCTCTAGGATAAGTTAGGACAAATCCAACAGTGATCCAAAGATCTAAATTTGGGGTAGATTACCCCAAATTTCATTCCAAGAGTGATCCAAATGGTTATCCAAATTTGGATCAGTAAACAGTGGTGATCCAAATCACCACTGTTCAGTGATCCAAATTTGGATCACTTGATTTAATATAAAATAATGGTTTTGTTATTTGTAGTTTATGAGATTTTAAATTAATTTTAGATAATTTAATTATATAATTAATAACATAATATAATTAATAGTTAACAAAATTTATTTTTAAAATAAAACTTAAAATAATGAGAAAATATAATTTCATTAAAATTTAAAAATAAAAAATAAAGAGGCACATATTGCATTGAGAGATGCATTAATTGAGCATTTGTGGGAATAATATACTAATCCGGAAAATCAATGTGTATCAATGATATTTTGTATATTAGTTATTGCAATAAATATATTTTTCGTGAATTAAATGCACATTTTTAATTTTTTTTTATGCGTATTAATTTTTTTGATTTATTTAATTTACGAAATGTTATATAAATTGTTAATAATGATTAAATGATAAATTTAAGATAAAATTGGTTAATATGATATTTATATATTATTAAATGTAAAAGTAATTTGGATCAAATATTTGGATCACACTATTGGAGTTGGTCAGAAATTTAGATCAGTATTTGGATCAGTTGGTGATCCAAATTTGGATTTTTGGATCATAACTGTTGGATATGGCCTTAGTATGTTATATAACAAAAACTGAAGTTTTGACAAAAAGTGAAGAGATGCTTCTCTGACAGATAGAGCACTAGATGTTTAGTCGTTTGATTTATTGGTTGTCAGGAGGGACATGTCCACTTTAGTTACTAATAAAAATCCAGCTCTTTCATGGTCCGGTCCTGTCCCGTGAACATTAGATCTTGATTCAGAAGAGCTCCAAATCTATGTTTATGTATTGGCCCTATAAAATATGAATGTATAACTTTGATATTTAATCCCTTTTAATAATATTGATGCGAATGAAGAGTTTATGCTAAGAGTGTCATTTTTAATAATAGAAAGACGGTTCAAGCAGGAATGCTAACAGTTTTCAGGTTATTGAGCAAGTATCTAACTTTTCCTTCAATTATTTCGATTAAAGATCATACAAAAGTGAACTTAGAATTGTTGTCATCCCACGAATTTGTCTAACAATCGTTGTAATGGCTAGATTCCCTTATTAAGTTACAAAGTTCATTACACAAATTTAAATCTATAACTGTACATTTCTCCGAGATAAATTACATCTTGAAAATATTAATGAAAACTGCATATTTAAAATAAATCTTAATTAAAATAAAATATTATTATGGAATAATAAGTTAACATTAGCACACAAAAAATTTCTCTCCATTTTTGTGAGAGTTTTATGGTATTTTCGTTCAACGTCTGATCCTGGAGAGTGAATCATGAGAGTTTCTTGTTTATGGCTCGATATGATGATTTAAATGATCAATTTAGTGGGCTAGATATTGATGATGAGGAGAATTTTGTGTTTGGTTTTGGGGAGGATGTTGAATTTAAGGTGAATAAATATGATCTTTGTGTGGTGGGCAGATTTTTGACGGAGAAACATATCAATGTTAACACAATGAAGACTAAAATGACAGATGTATTGTGACGCCCTCCAAACCCGGGGTCTAGATTTGGGGGTCACTTTCCAATAAACTAAAATAAAATAATCACAGCGGAATAATATAATAAATACGACCCCTTTACCTGCACTGGATCGATCACAGGTTATAGTATGGAACAGGCACTACTACAAATCAAGTGTTATTACAAACCATAGTCTAATTAGTTTTACAACTTATTCAAATTTTATTACAAACCTCTAGACTAATTAAGTATCCCAAACTGTCTACCTGGAAACACACCAACTATTTACAAGCACAAAACCTCTGGTCAGACCTGGAACTTAAGCTTGCTCTGGCCAAGCTGAAAGAATCAAGATATGAAACAAGTATGAGCGAACGAAATGCTCAGCAAGTAATGAATAACTTATGATTTGGAATAACAACAGTATATCTGATGAACAAAACCAACTAAACTAACTGAACAGCATCAAAACTGAAAAAAATTTGATAATAAACAACATTTGCAATATATTATGTTTTGGGACTGGAATCCTCGAACGACGGTGTGTTGCCGCCGGTGATCAGCCGCGGAGCAACACCGGTATGCCGAAGCATATCCAACTAAACAAAAGGTACCCAAGGCACATATTGGCCTAGCAAGGTGTTATATCCTGTATAACACATAGCTCACACTGGACCGCCGCCACGGCCTCTTACGCAACCATCCAACCCATAAAAACAATTTTCCGCCAAAGGAGTCGAATCAAATGACATCCTTAACCACATAACTCCCCATTTCTCATGGTCCGGAGTTTTCTCAACAACCAATGGCGAAATAACCAGAACAATTAGTTATTCCCTAATCTCAATTTAAAGCTTTGCTGTATAGAGTAATTCATAGCGAAACATAAAACGTTTAACTATTCTGAACTTAGAATAGTATGGATATTGAAAGAATAAAGTTCAGAGTCAATATCAATTGAATGATAAATAAAGATATAGGTACTTGTATAATATGATTAGAAATGAACGTCACTTGAATGATAAGTGAAGTTAGGGTACTTGCCTGGTATGCTCAATAACCTCTTACTTTAACTCTGCTTCTAACTGCTGGCTACTATCTTCGTCTAACACTTGACTGCACTTCTAGCTACTCGATTCTATAAACAAAAGGATTATCTTAAGTGACAGAACTAAACTCAATCGACGTAATTCTACGTCTTGACATCTACCCGACCGTTTATAACTAAGCATGGCATAATAAACTGTAAACAGATAGCATACTTATCACATAACACATAATCATGACCTTTGTTTAACACATAATCACCTATTTCATGTAACACATACGTAAGATCATTACAAGACACGCCTCAGTGCGTTAAGAATGAAAATCAGGTCAATATTAGCATTTATCGATCAAATACCGACTCAAGCGGGTACATAAATCAAATGACATTGCAATACAATAGAAATTAGATCTCAAAAGTATTTTTATTGAAAGCGCAATATTTTTCTGAGTCTGTACGCGTTCGTTTCGTATTAAACGGACAAACGGTTGATCTATTATGAATTTTTGAACATTTTTCGGAATAAAACGGGTCTCCGAATTATTTAATAATTAAATAATATGCCTCGAACACTCGAAAATAATTTTATAAAAATTATCGAGCTTAGAAAATAATTTAAAATAATGTTTTAAAGCTCGAAACTATTTTTCGGAATTTTTAAATCAATTTTAAATAATTAAATCTAATTATTAAATCAATTAAAATCAATTCATAATTAATTAAATTAATTAGTCAATTAATTATAAATTAATCGATTAATTAAAATAATTAAAAACTAATTAAAATTAATTAATAAAATAATTTCGATTTATTTTTGAATAAATAAATAATTAAAATAATTCTCTGGATTTTTAAAATAATTTTTGAAATTAAATATAGATTTTTATGATTAAAACAGAATTTTAAAATAATTTTTAAAATAAAATAATTCAGAAACAACTTCTGATTTTTAATTTAGGGAAAATATGGATTAAAGCCGGGTTATATCCCGGGTTGAAACTGACCCGACCGGGTCGTTGAAGAACAGGCCGGCCGGTGCAGATTCCGGCGGCCGGGAACGAACTCCGGCGAACTAATTCACAGCCATAAACAGATGGTTTGATGCGAATTCTGTTACCCACCAATTCCAACTCGTCATAACAACAATAATACGGCTTAATCGATCACAGGCACCCCCTGAAACCCTGTTCCCGGCGACCATCGCCATTAACGCCGGCGAGGTGCTTGAAAATCCGGCCACTCGATTCGGGGTTCCAACACAGAAACTATATATGAATCAACTTAAAACTTCACGATCTACACTCCTGTAACCTCCAAATCTCCCCAGAATCAACCAAATTAAAATCCCCAAATTTCGATATAAACCCTAATTAACGGAATTTATATTTCACCTATTGTTCGAATGATTTAATGGCATAAACAGAAAGAGAATAGAAATCTGAACGTTTTTGTTACTCATACTTCAAATTCTGTAATCTGCATCACCTTCAAATTTGACCTTGATTTTCAGAATTCTTCAAGAACACCAAGAACACATATTCAAAGAATTTTCAGAAAATCAAACCTTAATTTCTATATGATATTGAACTCAGTTTTTGACGTATAATATACCAAATTGACCAGAAAAATATGCTCTACAACATGGAAGCATCAAATCACATCAACAACATCAAGAACAAAAATTCATCCTTTAATTATCAAATAATTCGAATATAAATAATTAAATAAGAAAATTACTGTGATTTCTGGGCAGAAACTGATGATTGATTCAGAAAGAAGATTTCGAGAGCTTCGTTTTGATATGCTGCACGCCCGAATCGGAGTTCGATAACGCCTTCGTTCGTGTGTTTGATTCTCGGAAACGTATCGGTTTCTCGGGTTTTTCTCTATTTTTACGGTATTTTAACTGGTTACAAATGAATCAACGAAATAAACGAAATAAGAAATAGGTTATTTATATTTATGGAATATTGGATCGTTCTGGATCGTTTTGGATCGTTAAATTAGTTGCTTAGCTGCTAAGTAACTGTAAAAACGATACAATTCAATACCAGAATTGGATAATTATCAAAACCGGGCTTTTTATAAAACACCATATACGAACATAACGTAAAAATATCCCGTCTTTCGAGATTACGGGTTTTTATTGATTACCGAAATAACTATCGTATCGAAAATATTGCGCCGGGCCACGCACAGGTCAAACCGTAATCCGGATCGAAAAAGTCAAAACACGGAAAATGTCCGGAATTACCAGATTAGGTTAGGAAGGAGTTTTCGGAAAAGTTTCGGGTTGTAAAAACGCAAAACGGTTGAAGTTGGAAGATTCCCGGCTTTATAAAATAATTTTATAATTATTCTGAAAATAATTAATAATTCATAAATCATTATAAACTCATATAACACTCCAAAAATTACCAGAAAAATACCACAATTATTTATATTTTATTCTGGACATATAAAAATTCAAATATTCAAATAATGTCACATATAACATTCAGATATCTATTCTACTTCTCAGATAATTCACCAAAAATTCACATAAAATCACATAAACAATTCCGAATAATAATAATAATATTTGAAAATATTTGGGATATTACAATCTACCCCCCTTAACAAGATTCTGTCCTCAGAATCAGCCTAGGAAAATAAATAAGGATACTTGGATCGCATTTCGCTTTCCAATTCCCAAGTCGACTCTTCAACCTTGGGATTCCTCCACAAGACTCGCACTAAAGATACAGACTTATTCCTAAGTACTCTTTCTTTCTTATCTAAAATCTGTACCGGTTGCTCTACAAAAGATAAATCTGGTTGGATCTCGATTGGCTCGTATTCTATCACATGGTTCGAATCAGGCAAATAATGCTTCAACATTGACACGTGGAACACGTTGTGAATATGCTGCATGTGAGGTGGTAACGCTAATTCGTAAGCAACCTTTCCCACACGCTTCAAAATCTCAAAAGGGCCAACATAACGCGGACTCAGCTTTCCTTTCTTTCCAAATCTTGATAAACCTTTCCAAGGAGAAACTTTTAATAACACTGCCTCTCCAACTTCAAATTCCATATCTTTTCTGGTAGGATCAGCATATTTGCGTTGACGATCTTGAGCTGCTGTTAATCTTTTCCGAATGAGTTCTATTTTCTCCTTCGTCTGTTGGATCAATTCTGGACCCAAAATCTTTCTTTCACCAACTTCTTCCCAACATATTGGAGATCTGCATCTTCTACCGTACAAAGCTTCGTAAGGCGGCATTCCAATACTGGCATGATAACTGTTATTGTAGGAGAATTCAACTAATGGCAAATGCTCGTCCCAACTCCCTTCAAAATCTAGTGTACATACCCTTAGCATATCTTCAATGGTCTGAATCGTTCTTTCACTTTGACCGTCTGTCTACGGATGATACGCGGTACTCATGTTCAGCTTCGTTCCGAGACAATCTTGAAAACTTCTCCAAAATCTTGAATTAAATCGAGGATCTCTGTCTGAAACTATGGATACTGGAACTCCGTGTCTTGTCACAATTTCTTTAAGATATAACCGTACCAATTTATCCATTGAGAATCTCTCGTTGATAGGAAGAAAATGCGCTGACTTCGTCAATCTGTCAATAATAACCCAAATAGCATCATGATTCGCCCTGGTCTTCGGTAATCCGACTACAAAATCCATCGCTATATGCTCCCACTTCCATTCTGGAATGTCCAATGGTTGTATTAATCCATTGGGCCTTTGATGTTCTGCTTTAACTCGCTGGCAAGTGTAACACTTACTTACCCATTCTGCAATTTCCTTCTTCATGCTTGGCCACCAAAGTTTTCTCTTAAGTCTCTATACATCTTCGTACTCCCGGGATGAATTGAGTATCTAGAGTTGTGAGCGTCTCGAAGAATTTCATCTTTCAGCTCGGCTACATTGGGTATCCATATTCTGGAAGAAAATCTTAATATCCCTTTATCATCCTTTTGACTCCCTATTTCTTCTCCTGTCAAACTGTCTCGTTCATGGCTCATTACTTCTTCCTGACATCTTCTTATTTTCTCTAATAATTCTGGTTGAAAAGACATTGCACACAATACCTCTGTAGACATACTTGGAATACTAACCTCTATTTCCAGCTTCTCAAATTCCTTGATCAATTCCTCTGATGAAATTATCATGTTTAACCTTTCTTTTCTGCTCAGAGCGTCGGCCACCACATTTGCTTTGCCTGGATGATAGTTAATAGTACAGTCGTAATCCTTGATTAGTTCTAACCATCTTCTCTGCCTCATATTCAATTCCTTCTGGGTGAAGATATACTTTAAACTCTTGTGGTCCGTGTAGATCTCGCACTTTTCCCCATAAAGATAATGCCTCCAAATCTTCAATGCAAACACTATAGCTGCCAATTCTAGATCATGCGTTGGATACTTTTCTTCATGTGGTTTCAACTGTCTTGAAGCGTAGGCTATCACCTTGTCATGCTGCATCAAAACACATCCCAATCCTTTGTACGACGCGTCACTGTAGATCACAAAATTTCCTTGTTCATCTGGCAAGACTAGTACTGGAGAAGATACTAATCTATTCTTTAATTCCTGGAAACTTTCTTCACACTTCTCCTCCCATTCAAATTTCTGATTTTTCCTGGTGAGCTTTGTCAATGGCATAGCTATCTTCGCGAAATCCTGCACAAATCTTATATAGTAACCTGCCAGTCCCATGAAACTTCTTACTTCCGTTGGTGTTTTTGGCCTCTCCCAGTTGATTATGGCTTCAATCTTTGCTGGATCCACTTCCACTCCTTTATTGCTAATCACGTGCCCAAGAAATCGTACTTCTTTTAACCAAAATTCACACTTGGAAAACTTTGCATATAACTTCTCCTGTCGCAGTATCTCCAGAATTATCCTCAAATGCTCTACATGCTCCTCTTCTGTTTTGGAATAGATCAAGATATCGTCTATGAACACGATCACGAATTTATCCAAATACTTCTTAAATACTCGATTCATTAGATCCATGAAAACTGCTGGTGCATTGGTTAATCCAAATGCCATCACTAGAAACTCATAATGCCCATATCTGGTTCTAAATGCGGTCTTCGGAATGTCTTCAGGCTTGATCTTCAGTTGATGATATCCGGATCTTAAATCAATTTTAGAAAACCATATCGCGCCTTTCAATTGGTCAAATAGATCATCGATCCTCGGCAATGGGTATTTGTTCTTAATGGTCAGCTTATTCAGTTCTCGATAGTCGATACACAGTCGCATACTCCCGTCTTTCTTCTTGACAAACAGTACTGGTGCGCCCCATGGGGATACACTGGGTCTTATAACTCCTTTCTCCAAAAGATCTTGCAGCTGAGATGCCAATTCTTTCATTTCCACTGGTGCCATCCGGTACGGAGCTTTAGAAACTGGTTCTGTTCCGGGTGCTAGATCAATCGCAAATTCAATTTCTCTGTCGGGAGGTAATCCTGGTAGATCATCTGGGAAAACATCTGAAAATTCGTTGACAACTGGAATCGCTTCTAGTGCTGGAACTTCTTTACTGGTGTCTACCACATGGGCCAAATATGCTTCACAATTCTGACGCAATAACTTTTTCACTTGAGCGATCGCTAAGAACTTCTTCTCTTGCCTATTTCCTCGAAATATTATCTTCTTCTTACTATCCAAAGTTTGAAGTCTTAATTTCCTATTCTTACAATCAATCTGAGCATTATTTTCTGACAACCAATCCATTCCTAAAATAACATCAAATTCTCCCAACTTAAAAGGTATTAAGTCGGCAAAGAAATGATGTCCTCCTATCTTAATATCGCACTTCGGGCACACTCGGTCGACGGAAACTTGATCCTTATTAGCTAACTCTATCATTAATGCTTGTTCTAACAACTTAACTTCGCAATGCAGTTTATCGACAAAACTTTGAGAAATAAATGATCTTGTAGCTCCAGAATCAAATAAAACTTTAGCATCTATGGAGTTGACTGGAAGCGTACCTGCCACCACGTCTGAACTCTGAACAGCATCCTTCATAGTCATATTGAATGTCCTAGCCTTTGGCTGGTCCTTTGTTGGTGGTCCTTCAATCCTTGGGACATTAGCAGTTGGTTCAATTGTCTGGCAGTCCCTGGCAATATGCCCCATCTTTCCACATTTAAAGCACACTGTCCCTGATCTCTGAGCTATAGTCTGACTTCGACACTCATTAGCATAGTGTCCCTTCTGATTGCACTTATAACACAACACATTAGCCTTACAAATCCCAAAATGCCTTCTACCACAAAATTTGCACTCTGATGCAGGTGGACGATTGGGTCTCTGCTGATTTGAATTCTGAAAACGGTTCCCATTTCCTGGCTGTGGTTTCTTAAATCCCACACTCTTATTATTCTGAAACTCTGGCCTTTTATTGAAACGGCCCTGGAAGTTACCTTGTTGCTGGCCTCCTCCTGAGGTTTCTATTTTCCTTTTCTTCCCATCCTTCCCTTTCTGATACATATCATTCTTACTTTCAATCACCATCGCTTTTTGCACTACTACCACATATGAAGTCAATTCAAACATGGCCACCCTATTCTGAATCCAAAATCTCAATCCCTGTTCAAACCTTCTTGCTTTCTTTTCATCCGTGTCAACCTGGTCTGGCACGAACCTTGCTAATTCAGTAAACTTAGCTTCGTACTCAGCTACAGTAAGATCTCCCTGGGTCAAGTTCAAGAATTGGATCTCCATTTGATTCTTCATATACCTCGAAAAATACTTCTCTAGAAACAGCTCTGTGAATCTCTCCCAAGTTATAAACTCACCTCCTTCCAATGCTCGCGCGGATTCCCACCAATAGTTCGCCTCACCCTTCAGAAAGTAACTTGCAAACTTGGTCTTCTGCTCAGTTCCTGTTCCGACCAATTCAAAAGCCTTTTCCATTTCCTTAAGCCATGCATTGGCTTCCACAGGATCAGCACTTCCCTTGAACTCAGGTGGCTTCACTGCTTGAAACTGCTTAAAAGTCACTGCAGGTGGTGCTGCTGCTTGCTGCTGTTGTTGCTGTTGTTGCTGTTGTTGCTGCTGCGTAAGATGTAACATCTGCTGCTGCATTAGTCCCAACATCTGGATAATCGCTGGATCTGTACGGCTCTCGGTATTACCCTCTCCTGAATTATTCCTTCTCTTTGGTGCCATTATTCTGGTAAGAAACAAGCAATATATATAATAATCTGTCAAGCATTGTGTCAAATATGTAGCAATTCCTTAGCATATTAAAGTTCGCAAACACTATCTCTTCTCAAAATATCATAAACTTGCTACCATATTAACACAAGCGACATGATTATCACATAATCCTGCTTATTATCTCAAGAATAATAACACAAAGAAAATTTACCCCGAATTATCCGAACTTTTAAAATCCTCTCTTGAAATCTTAACTAAACCAACAAAATAGCAGGGCAATGACACAAGGCCTAAAGCTAAACGCAAAACAGGAAACTTAAACACCTTAACTACAACCTAACCCAATAACCTAAATTTAATCCTATAAAAGCTAAACTACACGCACCTATCTTATGTGATCTTCCTATGACTCATCTATGACAATCCTATGCCTGTTTCAGTGACCATAACCTGTGGCTCTGATACCAACCTGTGACGCCCTCCAAACCCGGGGTCTAGATTTGGGGGTCACTTGCCAATAAACTAAAATAAAATAATCACAGCGGAATAATATAATAAATACGACCCCTTTACCTGCACTGGATCGATCACAGGTTATAGTATGGAACAGGCACTACTACAAATCAAGTGTTATTACAAACCATAGTCTAATTAGTTTTACAACTTATTCAAATTTTATTACAAACCTCTAGACTAATTAAGTATCCCAAACTGTCTACCTGGAAACACACCAACTATTTACAAGCACAAAACCTCTGGTCAGACCTGGAACTTAAGCTTGCTCTGGCCTAGCTGAAAGAATCAAGATATGAAACAAGTATGAGCGAACGAAATGCTCAGCAAGTAATGAATAGCTTATGATTTGGAATAACAACAGTATATCTGATGAACAAAACCAACTAAACTAACTGAACAGCATCAAAACTGAAAAAAATTTGATAATAAACAACATTTGCAATATATTATGTTTTGGGACTGGAATCCTCGAACGACGGTGTGTTGCCGCCGGTGATCAGCCGCGGAGCAACACCGGTATGCCGAAGCATATCCAACTAAACAAAAGGTACCCAAGGCACATATTGGCCTAGCAAGGTGTTATATCCTGTATAACACATAGCTCACACTAGACCGCCGCCACGGCCTCTTACGCAACCATCCAACCCATAAAAACAATTTTCCGCCAAAGGAGTCGAATCAAATGACATCCTTAACCACATAACTCCCCATTTCTCATGGTCCGGAGTTTTCTCAACAACCAATGGCGAAATAACCAGAACAATTAGTTATTCCCTAATCTCAATTTAAAGCTTTGCTGTATAGAGTAATTCATAGCGAAACATAAAACGTTTAACTATTCTGAACTTAGAATAGTATGGATATTGAAAGAATAAAGTTCAGAGTCAATATCAATTGAATGATAAATAAAGATATAGGTACTTGTATAATATGATTAGAAATGAACGTCACTTGAATGATAAGTGAAGTTAGGGTACTTGCCTGGTATGCTCAATAACCTCTTACTTTAACTCTGCTTCTAACTGCTGGCTACTATCTTCGTCTAACACTTGACTGCACTTCTAGCTACTCGATTCTATAAACAAAAGGATTATCTTAAGTGACAGAACTAAACTCAATCGACGTAATTCTACGTCTTGACATCTACCCGACCGTTTATAACTAAGCATGGCATAATAAACTGTAAACAGATAGCATACTTATCACATAACACATAATCATGACCTTTGTTTAACACATAATCACCTATTTCATGTAACACATACGTAAGATCATTACAAGACACGCCTCAGTGCGTTAAGAATGAAAATCAGGTCAATATTAGCATTTATCGATCAAATACCGACTCAAGCGGGTACATAAATCAAATGACATTGCAATACAATAGAAATTAGATCTCAAAAGTATTTTTATTGAAAGCGCAATATTTTTCTGAGTCTGTACGCGTTCGTTTCGTATTAAACGGACAAACGGTTGATCTATTATGAATTTTTGAACATTTTTCGGAATAAAACGGGTCTCCGAATTATTTAATAATTAAATAATATGCCTCGAACACTCGAAAATAATTTTATAAAAATTATCGAGCTTAGAAAATAATTTAAAATAATGTTTTAAAGCTCGAAACTATTTTTCGGAATTTTTAAATCAATTTTAAATAATTAAATCTAATTATTAAATCAATTAAAATCAATTCATAATTAATTAAATTAATTAGTCAATTAATTATAAATTAATCGATTAATTAAAATAATTAAAAACTAATTAAAATTAATTAATAAAATAATTTCGATTTATTTTTGAATAAATAAATAATTAAAATAATTCTCTGGATTTTTAAAATAATTTTTGAAATTAAATATAGATTTTTATGATTAAAACAGAATTTTAAAATAATTTTTAAAATAAAATAATTCAGAAACAACTTCTGATTTTTGATTTAGGGAAAATATGGATTAAAGCCGGGTTATATCCCGGGTTGAAACTGACCCGACCGGGTCGTTGAAGAACAGGCCGGCCGGTGCAGATTCCGGCGGCCGGGAACGAACTCCGGCGAACTAATTCACAGCCATAAACAGATGGTTTGATGCGAATTCTGTTACCCACCAATTCCAACTCGTCATAACAACAATAATACGGCTTAATCGATCATAGGCACCCCCTGAAACCCTGTTCCCGGCGACCATCGCCATTAACGCCGGCGAGGTGCTTGAAAATCCGGCCACTCGATTCGGGGTTCCAACACAGAAACTATATATATGAATCAACTTAAAACTTCACGATCTACACTCATGTAACCTCCAAATCTCCCCAGAATCAACCAAATTAAAATCCCCAAATTTCGATATAAACCCTAATTAACGGAATTTATATTTCACCTATTGTTCGAATGATTTAATGGCATAAACAGAAAGAGAATAGAAATCTGAACGTTTTGGTTACTCATACTTCAAATTCTGTAATCTGCATCACCTTCAAATTTGACCTTGATTTTCAGAATTCTTCAAGAACACCAAGAACACATATTCAAAGAATTTTCAGAAAATCAAACCTTAATTTTTATATGATATTGAACTCAGTTTTTGACGTATAATATACCAAATTGACCAGAAAAACATGCTCTACAACATGGAAGCATCAAATCACATCAACAACATCAAGAACAAAAATTCATCCTTTAATTATCAAATAATTCGAATATAAATAATTAAATAAGAAAATTACTGTGATTTCTGGGCAGAAACTGATGATTGATTCAGAAAGAAGATTTCGAGAGCTTCGTTTTGATATGCTGCACGCCCGAATCGGAGTTCGATAACGCCTTCGTTCGTGTGTTTGATTCTCGGAAACGTATCGGTTTCTCGGGTTTTTCTCTATTTTTACGGTATTTTAACTGGTTACAAATGAATCAACGAAATAAACGAAATAAGAAATAGTTTATTTATATTTATGGAATATTGGATCGTTCTGGATCGTTTTGGATCGTTAAATTAGTTGCTTAGCTGCTAAGTAACTGTAAAAACGATACAATTCAATACCAGAATTGGATAATTATCAAAACCGGGCTTTTTATAAAACACCATATAAGAACATAACGTAAAAATATCCCGTCTTTCGAGATTACGGGTTTTTATTGATTACCGAAATAACTATCGTATCGAAAATATTGCGCCGGGCCGCGCACGGGTCAAACCGTAATCCGGATCGAAAAAGTCAAAACACGGAAAATGTCCGGAATTACCAGATTAGGTTAGGAAGGAGTTTTCGGAAAAGTTTCGGGTTGTAAAAATGCAAAACGGTTGAAGTTGCAAGATTCCCGGCTTTATAAAATAATTTTATAATTATTCTGAAAATAATTAATAATTCATAAATCATTATAAACTCATATAACACTCCAAAAATTACCAGAAAAATACCACAATTATCTATATTTTATTCTGGACATATAAAAATTCAAATATTCAAATAATGTCACATATAACATTCAGATATCTATTCTACTTCTCAGATAATTCACCAAAAATTCACATAAAATCACATAAACAATTCCGAATAATAATAATAATATTTGAAAATATTTGGGATATTACATGTATGGAGGCTAACCATGGGAATTAATATCAAGGAGTTAGAGTAAGGAATCTTCTTGTTTCAGTTTTACCATAGGGAAGGTATGAATTGGGTTCTTAAAGGAGGTCCGTGGTTATTTGATAATTCAATGATTGTGATGACACATGTTCCGAATGATGAAGAACCACTAAATGTTCCGTTATGGCACGTGAACATGTGGATGCAAATCTTTGATCTTCCATCTGGATTCATTTCGTAGATTGTGGACAAGCAATTGGGAGATTTCTTTGGAGAATTTCTTGAATATGAGAGTAAAAATAATACGGGCATATGGAGAGAATTTATGCGTATCAGAGTTATAGTGGATGTCAGAGAAACATTAAAGCCTATGAAGAAAATAATGAAGAAGAATGGAATGGAGGTGATGGTCTGTTGCCAATACGAATGATCGGGGAAATTCCATTTTACGTGTGGCATGTTAACGCATACAGAGCGATACGCGATACTGTAAGAAGTTTCTTTGTAAAATAAGTGAGGAGATAAAAAAGGAATGGGGAAGTTGGCTTAGAGCTGCACCTAGGAGAACTAATAGTCGGGCGAAAAGTTGGTGTTTGCGAGAAGAAGATGACAAGGATTGGGAGGCGCGTCAGTGTTGATACAGTTTATTCCGGAGATCAGGGGGATTCAGTTACGAGAAGGAAGTCAATAGCATGATTATAGGGAGGTTCAAAAAGGCAAGAGTTACATGATCCCGGGAATAATACTAATCTCTTAAATGTAGCAGGTCAAACTCTGGAAGTTAGGAGGGAAAATTCAAATCTAAATGAAAAGAATGGGCTGGATAATGAGGAGCTGATTGGGCTTCAAATTACGAAAAGGAAAAGAATGCTTGATGGATCCGGTAACTATGATACTATGGATATACCATGTGGGCTTGTATGTATATCTGACTGGGCTTAATATTAAAAATAAGGATGTTGTCCTTTCTAAATTGGATTGTCCAACGTCAAATAACTCTCAACTAGCTAAGGTTACTCAGCAAGCTAGCCGGACTTTATGAATGCTGTAAGTTGGAACTGCTGTGGATAGGAGAATTCTCGTGCAATTCGTGCGTTACGAGACATAGTTAAGTCTCATAAATCCAATATTTTATTTTTTAATAAAAACTTTATCTAATAAGGAGAGGATAGAGAAGCTTTATGGTAAGTAAGGCTTTGATAATCAATGGGTAAAGGAGTGTGTTGGTAAAAGTGGGGGTATTACTTTAATGTGGAAAAGTAATGTTAAGTGTATTATATTTGATCATGATAATAACTTTATCGACGCTCACATTATGAATGCTAATGGGGTAGAATAAAGGCTGACCAGGTTTTATGAATATCCAGAATGTGCTCGTAGAAGGGAGTCATGAGATCTGTTGAAATTGTTAGCAACTAAATCCGCTTTACCGTGGGTGTTTGGTGATTTTAATGATATGATTAACATTGCTGATAAGAAGGAGATTAATACTCATCCTCAGGCGCTTCTAGATGGGTTTAAATAAATAATTGAGACTTGTAGTTTGATAGAGTTAGGTCTTATGGGTGGGAATTATACATGGGAGAAAAGTCGTGGCACTCGAGAATGGGTGAAAAAGATATTGGATAGGGCATTTTCCTCAGGTTCTTGGTGAAGTTTATTTCCATTATGTAAGTTGAATGTGCAACAATGCATTTACTCTGATCATGACCCAATACAGCTGGACTTTTATAGTACAGAGCATGCAAAAAAGAAGATTAGATGTTGATTCGAGAATATATGGCTAAAGGAGGTGATTTTTCATGAAGAAGTCTCAGCTCATTGGAAAAAATATGAAACCAGGCCATTTTCTTACCAAACTGATAAAGTTGTTGTATTTCATGGAAAAATGGGGGAAAAGGTTCTTTAATAAGTTCTGTGAGAAAATCAACAAATAAAAGGAATTGGTGTTATCTTTTGAAGATGGTGTAGATGAAGATAGAACTGGTAAATACTTTGTAGAAAAGAAGATTCTCGAAGATTTAATTCTAAGTGAAGAGATATACTAGCAACAAAGAGCTAAATCATTTTGGTTGCAGGTTGGAGATTCAAATTCAAAATACTTCCATGCATATGCTGCTAGTAGGAGAAAGCAGAATCAAGTGAGTTACCATAAAAATGAGAGTGGAGAAGTGGTTAGTAAGCATTGGGAAATGTGTGAAATTGTTAAGAATTATTTCACTAAGATTTTTGGTGGAGATGAGAGAGCCGAGAGGGGTAATATCTGTTGGGTTTAGAGGCATAAAATGTAGCGTAAAAAATGTTAAAAACTGTAAAAAATCAAAAAAATTGAAACCCATCGCAGGATCCATGCAAAAAGACAATATATAATTCATGGTTAAGATGTTTACCTTAAGAAGTGTTGTGCAAGACATGCCTATACATAATAAGATTAAGTCACTTTGACAACCCTAAGGATAAGCTGTATGATAATCTCATTGTATTCTATAATTATATTTATTGAGTCTGTAAAAATGTTAAGTAGATTGGACTGGAAGATTTTTCGGTGAACAACCATCAAGCTATGGAATAAATTCTGGAAGAAGATCAATCCAGATCATGTCTCGGAGAGAAGTGTAGAAGCTTGGAGTTGAATATTGTTATTTTAGGGAAAATGTTCTAAGTCAGATATCGACAAATCACCGATCAAATAATATAGAGAACTATGTCGAGAAGTCTAAAATGGCTTGTAGAGAAGTCCCAAGAGATATCGACAAATCAATCTACATGATATCGACTAGTCAAAAGCTCATGTAGAGAATTAGAGATATCGATAAGTCATCAAAAGCTTAGGTAGAGAACTAGAGATATCGACAAGTCATTCTACTTAAAGAGAACCAGAGAGCTCAAAAAGTCAAAAGCCTATGTAGAGAACTGAAGATATCGATAGGTCATTTTACTTATCGATATGTGACATCTCTACAGAATAAAAGAGATCTCGACAAACAACTTCAGAATTCAGAATGTAGATAACTTGAAGATCTAAGATTATCAATCAACAAACAATTCTATCATTGAATTGAAAAGCCTAAAAATGCAGTTTGAAGAATACAAGATCAAGGGGCAAGATAAACTAGACAAAAGAGGGTCATAGACCTAGTAGATTCTGCACATATATGCTGTACTAGAAATAAAACACATGCAAAGGAGCTTTAGAAAATGTGTTAGCCTATTTTATTGCAAGTTCTGTAAATCGTGCATGTTGATCTGTAAAACACATCACGGGTCCTTTGTTTAGGGGTAACAAAGAGATCTAGAAAATATTGTAATTCTCTCAAGAGAAGTAGTCGAGTTCTATTGTCAAGAACACAAATTTATAGCAAGACAAATTTGATTTAATACAAATCAAGTGAGTTTTTGATAAATTGCTTATGTGTTTATATTTAGTCTTTTATCACTATAAATTCATCTAGATGTTTAGTTTCACAAGCCACAAACACTCACAGTTCATCAAGAAAACAAGAAAACACATTCACCCCCTCTGTGTTGTGCTTCATACCTAACAAGTGGTATCAGAGCAACTCTAAAAGTAAACAGATTAGATCTTGGAAGTATGAGTGCACAAAAACTTAGCAGTATCAAGATCAATGTCTTTGACAAAGTGAACTACACCTTATGGAATAAGAAGATGATGTTGTTCATCAAGATGGCCAATCCACTGTATATTGAAATTCTTAAGCATGGACTATTCATTCCTATAGTAAGGGTGCCTGAAGCAACAGATGGTGATATGGTCATTCCTGGGCACTTTGCTCCTAAAGATCTATCTACATACACTGAACCAGAAAAGGAGAAAGTTTCAATTGACAGTAGCTTGCAACTCATTCTCATTGAATCTCTTGATAATGTGATGTACAACAACATTATCAACTGTGAGTCAACTAAGCAGATCTGGGAAAAGATAGAGATCTTGTGTGAAGGTACTGAAGAGGTGAGATCAAACCAAAGAAGGATTTTAGTCTCACAATATGAGTGTTTCATGGCTAAACCTAAAGAAGACATTACCGAGGTCTTTAAAAGATTGAACAAGTTGATGAATGACTTGCAGCTTCATGATAAATACTATAAAGCTGACCAAGTGAACCTTAAATTCTTGCTCACTCTTCCTGACCATTTAAAACAAATGATCTCTACAGTAAGACGAGGAAGAGATCTAGGAAGAATAACTTTAAAAGTTTTGTATGGAATTCTCAAAACTTATGAGCTGGGAATTATACAAAGAAAGTCATTAAAAGTGAGTCAAGAGCATGTTGTGGATGTAAGTGCCTTGATAGCAAATGACAAGAAAATGACTGAAGATGAAATTGAAGCCAAGACTCAAGTTATTCAAGCTGTTGTGAAGAGGAACAAGGAACCTAAAAAACATGTCATTTTGGAGCTGGAAGAGGATGAGTACTATACTCTTGATGAGTTGGATAAAATCGACCAGTTTATAGCTTATCTAGCAAGAAAATTTTCAAACATCAGAGTCAAGAAGCCTAGGTATTTCAAGGGTAAAATTCAAATATCCCATAACAACAACTTGAAAGGAAAGACTTAAACAAATGCAACCGGGAAAGATGGTTACAAATCAGGGTCTTTGGACAGATAAAAGATTAGATGTTATAACTGTGATGTACTTGATCACTTTCCTAAAGAATTCAGAAAGCCAAAGAAAGTAAAGAAGGATAAGGCTTATCTGGAATTGAAGCTGATTATGAAGCACTTCTGAGAACACAACAGGGAAAAGCTTATATTGTTGAAGGTAAAAGTTGGGATGACACATTTGATGAAGATGATGTTAAAGAATATGAAAACTATGCTCTCATGGCCTTAAAGGGAGGAGAGTCATCTGTATCTAAATCTAAGGTACCTATTCTAACCACCAATAATTTGAATATTTCATAATATAAGGAAACCGTTGAAAAGATGAGTGTAGAAATGTTTAACATTTACACAAGCTTGATGACAACTACTGAGGAAGTGAGTAGGATGTCAAAGGTGAACGAGAAACAAGATTTAGAGTCGCAGCTTGTTAGTCTAGAAGCGGTTAGACAAGAAAATGAATATCTCAAAAATAAGCTAAAATGTGCAGAGGAAGTAGAAGCTGTTCTAAGAGACAAAGTTGAGAAAAATGATTTTTATCTCAAGTCATTTAAAAAGGCATCTCAATTGGTTGGTCAATACCATGAAAAGAACAAGTCATGCACTAATATAGCTATTGGCTTGGACTATGAGGCTAGTGCATCTCACAAGAAAAGTGATGTGGACAAGGGAAAGGAAAGTGTGAGCAAAGAAGTTCATGTGGTGCTAAAAAAGGTAAAGTACCCTTGTTCAAAGCTTGTGAGGTGAACTTCAGTGGAGAAGAGCTTACCATCAAGCAAGAAATTGCAGATGAAGATGATGAAAAGAAAAATGCAAAATCCACTCTTAATACTGAATATGAGAATAAGCCCGAGGCTAGTCCAGTTATCAAGAAACCAGTCAATGAGATCAAGAATGAAAGCATTGGAAAGAAAAAGAAGAACATAAATGGAAATATATGTGTCAACAAAAGTAACAATTATGCCTATATTGCAGATTCTCCCAGAAAGTATTGTGAAAGATGTGGCTCAACAAATCATCTAACCCGCCTTTATAAAAAGGTTGTTAGTGTGCCAAAGTATGGAGCTTGCAAATACAACAAGTCTCAAACAAATGACCCATACTCTTTCTGTGAAAAGTTTGATTGCATTCCATGCAATATGAAAGTTATGACCAGCTGTCATAAGTAAAGGATCTAAAAGAAGTTAACTTTATATTGGTGATCAAATAGGAAAATGTTAATCAAACTAAGAATGTTGTTTCTTTTGAATATTCAAGTTCTACTTCTGCAAACTCTGTCAAGAAGAATAAAGTCATATGGATCATTGGTAGTGGATGCTCCAGTCACATGACAGGTGACAAAGCCCTGCTATCACAATTTTAGGAGATGGATGACCCTTTGGTGACATTTGGAGACAACAACAAGGGATTCACAATGGGATATGGCAGTTTGATTCATGGAAATGTTATCATTAAAGATGTAGCACTGGTTGCAGGTCTTGAAGTGAATCTTCTAAGTGTCTGTCAATTTACAAGAAAAGGTTTCAAGGTTATTTTTGACAGAGAAGATTGCTCAATCACAAGCAACAAGACTGGTAAAGTTGCTCTGAAAGGAGTAAAAAAGGGAAGCCTATTTGTTGCAGACATGAACTCAGGAAACAAGCATAAGAAATATTTCTTTTACACCAAGGCATCTAGTGCACAAAGCAAACTCTGGCACAAGAAGCTTTCTCACTTAAACTATAAATAAAGCAATACTCTGGTGAAAAGAGAATTGGTGAGAGATTTGTCAGCTTTAAAATTTTCTCAAAATGGAGTTTGTGAACCTTTTCAAAATGCAAAATGAAGAGGTCTAGTTACAAAAGCAAAGATATGAATTCCATTAATGCTCCACTACAGCTTATCCACATGGATTTATTTGGCCCTATAAATGTTATTTCTATATCTAGAAAGAAGTATGCATTGGTGATGGTAGATGACTACTCAGAATTCAGAAATATAATACTATGTGAATTTTGTAAAGATGAAGGCATTATTCAAGAGTTCTCTGCTCCCCGAATACCTCAACAAAATGGTGTGGTTGAAAGGAAAAATAGAACTCTAGTTGAAGCTGCAAGGACAATGTTGCAGGATTCCAAGTCGCCAACCAGTTTTTGGGAAGAAGTTGTTAACACAACATGTTACACTCAGAACTTATATTTGTTGAACAAAAAAATTGGCAAGTCACCCTACACAATCATGTCAAAAAGAAATCCTATTGTTAAGCCTCTTCATGTGTCTTGAAACAAGTGCTTTGTGTTAAAAGACAAGTCTGAGTATGTTGGGAAATTTGACTCCAAAGTATTTGAAGCTTTCTTTCTTGGATATTTATTGGAAAGGACTGCCTATAGAGTTTATGTGCTAGAGCAGAAGAATATAATGGAAATCATAGATGTGGCATTTGATGATGACAGGTATCTAGGCTTGGAATGTCTTGATGAATATGAAGCTGAAACTTTAAAATTTGAAAATCTCAACCTTGACAGTGATTCTGAAGATGAAGCTGAAGATAATGCAGACAATAGAGTGGAGGAAGAGACAAGTGAACTATTGATTTCTGACAATGAGAATTCATCTCAAGAAAGAAGCACACCTGAATTTGAAGGCACAAACTCAGGGGGAGAAAATAGATGATAGTTCTGCAATTCATGCCAATAATAAAGAAAATGAGGAGAATTCTAGTCATTAAAATTATCACACCAGAAAATGGGATAGAAGTCACACAAGAGACACTATAATGGGTGATCCTAATGTTGGAGTGAGGACTAGAAATGCCACTGTAAATGAATGCCTACATGCATGCTTTCTGTCTCAAATTGAGCCTAAGAAAACTGAAGAAGCTCTACTTGACCTTGATTGGATAACTGTTATGTAGGAGGAGCTAAATCAATTTGAAATAAACAAAGTTTGGGAACTAGTTCCTGCACTAAGAAACAGAAGCATCATTGGTACAAAATGGGTGTACGGGAACAAAGTGGATGAAATGGTATTGTAACAAGAAATAAAGCAAGATTGGTTGCCAAGGGCTACTCATAAGAGGGAGGAATTGATTATGATGAAACTCTTGGCTCTAGTTGCAAGACTTGAAGCAATAGAATTTTCCTAGCATTTTCTACACATTCCACTTTTAAGGTGTATCAAATAGATGTGAAAAGTGCATTCCTTAAAGGTAGACTAGAAGAAGAAGTCTACGTGCAACAGCTTTCTGGATTTGAAGATCCAAAATTTCCATATTTTTTATAGACTTTTGAAGGCTCTCTATGGATTGAAGCAAGCATCGAGAGTATGGTATGACACTTTATCAGAATTTTTAATCAAACATAGATTCACTAAAGGCACAATTGGTAAAATTCTATTCTACAAGCAACATGGTGATGACATCATCCTAGTTCAAATCTATGTGGATGATATCATCTTTGGTTATACTAATGGAAAGCTGTGCAAAGATTCTCAAGACTCATGCAAAGTGAATATGAGATGAGCATGATGGGAGAACTAAGTTACTATCTTGTCCTTCAAGTTAGCCAAAGAAGTGATGGAATTTTGATCAGTCAAACTAAGTATGTCAAAGAACTTCTGAAGAAATTTGGAATGGTGGTTTGCTCACCTACATCTACCCCTATGTCTACAACTACCAAATTGGATGAAGATAAGAAAGAAAAAAAGTGTAGACATCTCAAGCTACAGGGGAATGATTGGATATTTACTTTTACTTGACTACAACTAGACCATACATCATTCTTGTTACATGTCTGTGTTCTAGATTTCAAGCAAATGTTAAAGAATCACATTTAATGGTTGTCAATAAGATTTTCAGATATTTGAAGGGAACACCAAACTTGGGATTGTGGTATCCTAAGGAAACTTGGTTTGAAGCTGTTGGATACACATATGTAGATTTTTCTGGATGCAGGGTAGACAAAAAAGTACAAGTGGAAGCTGTCAATTCCTTGTATCATGGTATAGTAAGAAACAATAATCTGTGTCAATTTCCACAGCTAAAGAAGAATATATATAGCTGCTGGAATTTGTTGCGCTCAAGTGCTTTCGATTAGAAATCAACTAATGGATTATGGCCTAGTGTTACAAAAGATTCTAATCATATGTGACAATACTAACACAAGATCTATTGTTGCTAATCCAATTAATCATCATATAACTAAGCACATTAATGTAAGATACCATTTTATTAGAGAACATGTTGTGAATGGTACTATTTAGCTTGTTTTTATTCCAACAGAAAAACAGTTAGCTGGCATTTTTACTAAACCTTTGGTTGAAGCAACCTTCACTAGACTTGTAAGTGATATTGGTATGTTAAACTCTTCATCCTAAAGGCAAGAACTCAGCTAATATATTGCAGTAAATTAATTCTTGATAAATCTAAACAAATTTGATTTAGTTAGGAATTAACTGGAATATGATCTATAAATATTTTAGAATTCTCTATATATTTATTTTTCAAAAAATTAAATCTAACTTGGAATTTTTCTAATTATAAGAAAAACTATCCAAAGTTAGTTCACATTGTTGATATGTGATATTAATATAAGACAGATTCAAGAAAGAACAAAAGTATGTAGAGAACTGAGTTCTCGATAAGCCTACATGACTTGTCGATAAGTCATTTTATGACTTCTCGATAGAGTTCTCGATAAGTCTTTTTCATGACTTCTTGATAGACTTGCCGATATGTCTTTTTATGACTATTAGACAAGTATTGTAGAGATCTCGATATACTTATCAATATGGAGTTCTCTACAGTTCAAATTTTAGACTTCTCGACAACTCAGAACTGAAGCAGTTTAATTTAATAAATTATTTCAGTAAAGTACTTTTGATATAAAATTAATTTTTATTCTATGTTGAATTCTTCAATATAAATTAGAATAATTCAGTCCAAAAGGACAAACTTGGTATTTTTACAATATCTCGATAAGTCACTATCTAGTTCTCGATAAGAGTCAGGAAAGTGACATCTCGACATGAGATCTCTATAAGTCATGTGGCTTATCTACAAGTGATTTTCAACCGTTTATTTTTTTCTTGTCGATAAGTCACATCTCTACCCTAAAAATACTCAAACATCTCGACGTAACCCCTTTTTACGCTTTCGATATTTCAATTGACCTAGTTCCTGCGATCTTTTACTGTTTTCAAACTTTGCAAGCTTACACTTAGCCACTCAAATTCAAAACTCTTTCTAATGGAATCCAACACAAACACTGTCAGAGCAACCATCCCCAAGGTGGGAACCAACATTTTAGCTTTTGTTGATCCATCACAGGCACCTGACAATTTCAAGTGCTTTGTAAAATTCGTGGCTGATTTTTACCTTGAACGAGCACTAACAACCAACCCTGTGTTGTACTTGGACGTTCTAAATGAGTTTTGGAATAGTGCTGTAATTTTCTCTCATGAAGATGACAATCAAGAAATGACACTGGTGGTAAACTATAATATCAAAGGGGTAGCTGTGGAATTCAATGTTCTTGATCTAAATAAGGCACTGGGCATCCCCACAGAGAAGATGGGTGTAGTTCCTAAATCTGAAGAAATCTCAGAATTATGGACTTCATCCACTATGCAGACAAAATTGATTTGGCCAGGCTCAACAAGAAGCACTTGAGGAAGGAATGGTCATTTGTATTTGACACAATCATTAGAGCCTTCACATGCAGGAAGACATGCTTTGATAAATCTCATATATGGTGCAGAAAATTGTCTACTCCATGGCATATGACAAGAACATTGATGTGGGAAGCCTCATACTAGGAGAGCTCAGCACAAGGTCCACACTGTCTTTGGTAAGTAAAGGTAAAGAAATCTTATTTCCTAGGTTTATTATGTCTGCTTTAAATTATAAAGCACATGATATACATTCAACTGAAGGGATAGATGTTAGTCAAATAGGCATTTGTAAACCTGTGTCAAAAATTCTATTTGGATCACTTAACACAAAAAATCAGGTAAAGGTAAGTCTGAATGTCACTAACTTTATGTTGAAGAAATTCAGGACTTACCCTTACCAAAGACGTGACATGAAAAGCACCTCAAGTTCTAGTTCAGCTATGGCTCCTAGTCCTGTACCAGTAGAAATATAGGAACTATAACAACTCGTATTTCTGTATTATTAAAAGTGTAATTATTGAACAATTAAATAAATAAAATATGTGTATTGGTTTTGTCAGTTGTGTGTTGCACTGATTATTAATTGTGTATGACTTATTGGTGTACGAGAATTATTTGTATAATTAATTGATGAGCAGTATTGTTTGTTTTTACTTTTAAAAGTGATTTTTTGAGAATTTATTTTTATAAATATTGGGATTATCTTTAAAATTATTTTTTATGATTTTATAATTTCATTAATTATTTATGGGAATTTATAAAATTTAGAAAATAATATTTCACCAATTATTGATCCCTAAATGATTTTCTAATTGTATTTAAGTGTAATTTCAGTATTAAATTCAAGAATGTTTCAAAAAACACGAAACTCATATTTCTTAATTTTGAAATATTTCGAGAATTATAAAATTAGTTCGGAATTTTTTCGGATTATATTTACCCGCACGTTTGTTTGTTAAAATGTAAAATGCGGATTCAAAAATGATTTAAAAATTATAAAAATTTTATTTTATTAGTTTCTATTTATTCTGGGAATTTTAAAACTAGTTTGGTAATTTTTTGGGTTTTATTTACCCGCACCTTAGTCCGTTAAAGTGCAAATTTCGGGACAAAACCAAGTTTGCAGGCAGTAAAAAGGACACGTGGCACAATTACTTATACGTGTCAACCTTGTAGAATTCAGCTGATACGTGTCAACTGCTGATTTTTTGGTTTTTTTTAAAAAAAAATTAAATAAACACAACCATTTCCCATGTAACCATTTTCACTCTCATCAATTTCTCAGTTTCATTCTCTCTCACTATCTCTCACGAGCTCTCAGCTTTCTCTTGTGTGCATGTGTGTGTGTGTGAATTCGGTGTGTGTATTGGTGGCGCATGACGTGAGGCGCGTGTGCATGTTGTTTTGTTTTGTTCGGGTTGTATTATTCTGTTTTTCTGATTTGGGTTGTGCATGTACTGATTGGACTTTTTATTATTTTCTGTAGAAAAATAGTTGATTATGTTAATGAAATAAATTCATTTTTCATGCCAGAAATTAAATCGGTGAAGTTTGTATGGAAACCCGAATTAATCGGGCACCGACGAATTTTGCCGCCGTCGACGATGAGCCTCAGCGAGTCGACGGTGGACGGTGATGAATATTTCTGAGTCCTACCATTATAAATAATAATATTTAATTTGTAAAATTATTTTTCAAATCAAAAATAATTAATATTTGTATCGATGTTTGGATTACGAAATTGATTTGGTTGTTGTTGGTTGCATTGATTATGTTTCTACGGGTAGTCCGATAAATAGAGGAGACACAGCCCGATTTTTGAGAAATTAATTTCGAAAATGCAAAAACATATTCTGTATATTATCGGGAATACCAACCGAACGTATATACTTATACAAATATAATATTTTACGAAACCTACTTGCCTGTCGTGATAAAATATTTTATAAAATATTTGAGAACCCTATTTTCCGAATCGACGGGTATATGCATCCTTTTTCTTAATACTACGATACGGTTCTAAAAATGATTATCGAACCGAGTTTTGAGTATATGAACCCTAGTTGTTATGTGTATTATAATAATACGTATACTTACAAGTCGGGACTTGATATCGTTCGGGTAGAGTTAATAGCGAGGATATGTCAAGCATAACTGGTCGTCTAACGTAGGGTATTTCGATTCTGTAGGTTCTAGTCGGAACACCCGAGTGTTGAAGTCGGACTAAGGATAGTCTAGTTGTCAGTCGACAAGCTTAGCAAGGTTCCAATAGAAGGACCCGAGTGTTGAAGTCGGGCCCCAAATAGTCTAGTATTTAGTCGATAAAGCTCAGTAAGGCAAGTACCCCTGAACAAATCTTTTACGGTTCATTAATATATGAATAACTGTTGATTTAAATTGTGTAGTGGAACATAATATTTTAAGTTACGTATCCCCTATATTTGAAAATGTTTGTTTAAATTATGTTTTGGGGAAAAATAACTTCTGAAAATGCCTATCTCTAAACTGTGATTAATATGGAAAAGGTTTTGGAAAGTGTGATGTGATAGAGTTTTTTTAAAAAGTGATAGGTAAAAGTGGTTTTGAAAACTGGATAAAACGAATCAGATATTGGATAACGGTCGTAAGTGGCTAAGTCGGTTTTACGCCCTATTTACACCGCTTGGTCCATCGTAACTTATCAGAGACCTAGCTAGTCTCTGCGGATCCGGTACAGATTAATTGTGTGATAGCCCGATCAGCTATCCTAGACGAATTGTGTGATAGTCTGATCAACTATCCTAGATAAATTATATGGTGGCCTGATCAACCGTCACTATATAATGTCCAATATATATCTAATTTTGGTTTTGTGGATTCCTGTAACGGAACAGATGGTTTTGTGGTTCCTATAATGGAACAGTGGATTTGAAAATAAAAATAGCATGCTAAAATTAGACTCTGGTATTTACACAGCACACGACTGATGTTATGTTTTATAGAGCATGCTAGTTGTTGATATCCAGTTTATACATATTTTACTTGTTTTTGTAAACGAGTTATGATTTCTGTTCCTATAACTGTTATCATAAACTATTTTACTTGTTATTCATATATTGGTACTGCTGAGCAATTGATTGCTCACCCTTGCAAAATGTTTTGTATATATGTATCAGATGCCATGGAGAGCTTTCCGTCGTGGCCAGGGAAGAGTTCAAGTTCCTCCCGTACCAGATTCCTCTGAGGTAGATGTGTTAGACTAAATGTGGTCTGTTGAGTTGCTGTAATAAGTTAGTTGTGTCGGGCTTGTTTAATTAAGTTGGTTCTGTAATAGTTATGTAGTTTAAGTCATACTTAAACCTTGAAAAGATTTTGGGAAGAAGGGGATTGTGTTTATGTACTAATAATGAGTTTGGTTGTATTATATTTGTGGTTATTGTTGTTCGTGACGTCACCTTATGACCCCAGGTTGAGGCCGTCACAGGTTGGTATCAGAGCTACAGGTTTAAGTCCCTGATTTAGGTTAGGACTAGAGTCGGAAAGGTGTAGGAAATTGTATTCAAAGGTGTCATTCAGCAACTCATATAGAGGAACGAGTCTAAGAGTCCAGTCGGGGGTTTCGAAGGAATAACCCTGGCATCTATTGAGGTTTTGTTGGAACTGCCCTAACTTTTAGTGTCTCCTTCGTATATATGTATTATTGACAACGTCCGATAGAGACTTCTAGTTCCCCCTCTCGAGAGAATGAGTCTGATCATGAGAGTTCAGATTTTGAGCGGAACCTTGATGTTTTGGCTGAGGAGACACCAGTGTCATCCCTACCTGTCACTTATCCCATGCCTAATGATGTTGTTGGACCGCGTGTGCGACCTCGGTGGGTTCAGATAGTATGTTATGATAGTAGTCGACGGCTGCTATGACAGCCAAGTTTTGTTGTGTGTAGATTAGTACTGTTGTTGTATCTTGAACCCTTATACGCACTTCTTAAGTTACACTTTGTTTTCTAGAATGTTAGTATACCTTCTAATAAGTTGCTTGTTTTCCCGAAAGAAGGTCAAACTCGAAGTAAGCAAACCCAGGGTTGTGTTGATTTCATTATAACCCAGATTCTCCTCACTATCCATTAATTTTCTGTTTAAACATTGTTTCTTTCCTCAGTAATTTTATCAGTTGATTGAGACAGACGATGCATATGATTTGACTATTTGTCTGTGTGACAAAAGGTCAAGTGGGACGCCACCTAATTATGTCTTGTAAGCTATATGATACTAAGACTGGACATCTTATGTACTTATATGGTTGCTCTCAGTCATATCTACATATTATTCACCTTTCTTTCCTTTATAATCGATTCATTGATTTCAAAATTCCATTTCATATTTCATAGCAATGAATTTCATCAGTGACCTCTGTAGTTAGACAGTCCTAGTTATAGAAAGAAAACAAAAGTTGACTGTAAGAAGGAATAAAAGTTCTATATCAGGTTGCTATATCAGCAATAAAGGCAGCACAGAGGATTCATGATTCAATGGGGAAGGTTGCAGCCTTAGAAAAGTTAATTCAGTGGTTGGCGAATCACTTACAGGTGATAGAAAATCGCCTTTAGAAGAATGGTTGGTTGAAACTCGGACTAGTGTGCCTAGTAGAGTCAAGAGTTCCTTAAGTTTGACTTGGTATACCAGTTTACTCTATGTATTTTATGGCTGATATAGCCAACCAAGTTTTGTTGTATATCAGATTAGTTTAGTTGTTGTATTTTAGTAGTGGTGGGAAGTTAATCAGTTGCTGTTATATTGAGGAGCCATATGACGGTGTTTAGTGTCTTTATATTTCAGTTTTTTTATGCACTGTTATTGATTCTACTACTGTCGTTGTTGCTATTATTGCTAGTATTGTTAATCTAGATATCTTTTATAAATGGACCCCAATGATAAAGACATGGGTATTTTATCTGGGCAGCATTTTCCTGATACAGGTGCACTGTTTAAACAATGATATTTCTGTCATACATTCTCGTTATGTTTTTGAATAAATCCACTGCTATATTTTAAGAAAATGCCAGTCTAAAAAGCTACCTAGTCTAAAGAAAATAAAAGTAGTTTTGCTGGAAGTCCAGTTATAAACGAAATTTTAGATTTGTTGCATCAACAGACGAATCTGTTAGCCTAATAACAACTATAACTCCAGCAGCAACAACAACAGCAGCAGTTCATCCAACAACAGCAGCAACAGATTCAACGGTAACTACTTCAGGTGCATCAACAACATCAAGGAGTGAACCATTCCGTTAATTGTGAACCCTTCCAGAAATTAACGGCCAGGGAAAATGGAAGTAAGAAGCAAAAATTTGGTGTTGTAGAAGAAAAACAAAATCAAGGGGAATCTAGTCTGAAGTTTCAGAAAAAGTTTGGTAGGAAAAAGGATCAAGAATTTAGAAGATAAAACCTTTCTCAAAACAAGCTTAGTAACACCTCAACCAGTTCTAATCGAGTAAAGTCGGTCAGGCCACCAATATCAGAGTGTAAGCAATGTGGTAAAATGCATGGTGGAGTGTGCAAAGCGAATATTGAATGTTTCAAGTGCGGACGAAAATGACACTATGTGAGGAAGTGTAGAGTGGAAAATCCAAGAGTCACCTGTTATAATTGTGGCAAGGTAGGACATCTTGCCAAGAACTGTAGGAGTGTTTCTCAAGGTAGTATGAGAGGTAGTGCATCGAAAGGGCCGATATCCACCAAGGCTAGGACTTTTAAGATGATAAAAAGGCCAACTGCTCGAGATTCTAATGTGGTAGCAGGTACACTCTTCCTTAATTCCATACCTGTTAAAGTATTGTTTAATTGCAGAATGTCTAAGTTATGTATATCAAAGTATTGTGTGGTAGATTGGATTTAGTGTTGGAATATTTAAATGAACCCTTAATTATAGGTGGCTAATCAATATAAAGTACCAGTAAATCAGTTCTGTCCTATATGCCCTCTAGAAATCATAGGACATTCTTTTATGACCGGATTAATACCTTTTGTTTTAGGAAAATTTGGTATAATCTTAGGAATGGACTGGTTGTCCCGTCATAAGGCAAAGATTGATTTCCAGAAGAAGCAAATTGTAATATTTATAAAAGCCAATATTAGGCTTAGTTTCCAAGGGCAGAAGCAAAATAAGAAGTTTCTTTCAACCATACAAGCAAAAGAGTTATTAAGACAAGAATGTAAGGCATATCTAACTCAGGTAGTGGATATTAAGAAGGAAGCACCTAAGTTGGAAGAAATTTGGTAGTACATGAATTCCCAGAAGTCTTTCCAGATGAATTATCAGGACTACCCTAGACCGTGAGATAGAAATTCCCATTGATTTAGTACCCATTGCAGAACTAGTTTCAAAGGTTCCGGATTGTATAGCCAAGTAGAGATAAAGAAATTAGCTCAGCAACTTTAGGAATTGTTGGACAAGGAAGTCATTAGGCCAAGTGTATCCCAGTGGGGTGCCCCCAGTGTTGTTTGTAAGGAGAAGGTCGGAAGTATGAGTTAGTGTATTGATTAACGGGAGTTAAATAAGAATCCTCTACCCAGGATCAATGATTTATTTGACCAACTTAAAGGAGCGTGTTGTTTCTCGAAGATTGACTTAAGATCAGGCTACCATCAGTTAAAGATCAAACATGAGGTCATACCAAAGACCGTGGTTAAGAAGAGATATGGACATTACGAGTCTCTAATAATGTTATTTGGATTAACAAACGCACCAATCACCTTATGGATTTAATGAGCAGAGTGTATAAGGAGTACTTGAATAAGTTGTAATTATATTTATTGATAACATCCTCATATATCCAAAAACTAAGTAAGCCCATGCAAAGCACCTGAGAATTGCCCTACAAAGGTTAGGAGAGAAGTAACTGTATGCTAAGTTTTCAAAGTATGAATTTTGGTTAGGATTGATAAAAGATTATAATTGTTCCATTAACTACCACCCAAGTAAGGCCAATGTAGTAATAGATGCCTTGAGCAGAAAAGAAAGATTTAATATGATTAAGATCGTTGAGGAGTTGGTGAAAGAATTGGAAAAGTTGGAAGTTGAAGTACGAGTACCAGAAGTTAATAAGGAGCAATTGTATGAGATTACTTTCTAGCCTGAACTGACAAAAAAGATTAAAAAAATGCCAGGAAGAGGTAATGGATCAAGGATTAGACAATTTAACTGGAGAAGAAATTTGTACCCAAAAAGATAGCAAAGGTATATTAATATTTTCTTCTAGAATATGGATTCCCAATATGACTGAGATGAAGAATGAGATCTTGCGAGAAGCCCGTAATTCTAGGTTTTCTATTCACCCTGGAAGCACTAAAATGTACCAAGTTCTGAAGAAGAACTTTTGGTGGCCGGGAATGAAAAAGGAAATAGCTGATTGGGTTAGTAAATATCACACTTGCCAATCATTAAAGGCAGAACATCAAAGGCCAAGTGGATTATTACAACCCTTAGAGATTCCACAGTGGAAATGGGAAGACATTGCGATGGATTTTATAGTGGGATTACCAAGGACTAAATCAAATCATGGTGCTATTTAGGTGATTATTGATAGGTTGACTAAGTCTGCATATTTTCTTCCGATCAACGAAATATATTCTTTGGATAAGTTAGTTAAGTTATATTTGGACGAAATTGTGACCAAGCATGGAGTCCATGTTTCAATTGTGTCTGATCGAGATCCAAGGTTTAACTCGAGGTTTTGGACGAAATTCCAGGATTGTTTGGGCACTAAGTTGAAGATGAGTACCGCCTATCATCCCCAGGTAGATGGTCAAAGTGAGAGGATGAAACCCGTGAACCTCAATAGTTTGTCTTTATAATATATTAATTATTTTTATGTGATACCCATGCTTGATGCTCGGTTGAGTAAAATTAGATATTGATTGTTTGTTAGTGCTACTGCGTATATAAATAATTGCAATATATTTATTAGATGATAATATTTTGGAATAATTATAAATGCATGTTATTTGAGTAATCAATTGGCCCACAAGATGTTTACATATACTCAAAAATATAACAAACAGTAATTTACATATATACGCGCACCCACATATGATTTTATCTTTACTAATTGTAAAAGATTCAATGTCAATGTTGTATTCAAATTCATTGACATGCTTGAAGAGCACAACAAAAGTCTTTTGTATTTTTATAATGAGAATGATCAACTGAATTCGAGTTTTTTTCAATGTGTTTAAAAATTAGGTGGAATGGTTCAATTTTAATTGATGAATTATGAAATTGACAATTACCTGTCATCTTATAAAATTAATACTATATTCAATTCTTTAAAAACTTATAACACTGTGTAAACTTTAGTTAATAGATTATTACATTGACAATGATATATGATAAGTAGATATTTATCATTAATTTATCCCTTTATTTTAAGTTATTTTGCATGAAATTGGTATTTTATTTGATGTGTTATAATATTTTACTATAGAAATGAAGAAAAATAATGGATTGGAGCTTAAATCGAATCTTTTGGAGTCAATTCATTAAAATTCAGATTTTTGGAGAAAATTTATAGTCTTTACTATTTGGGCTATACCGGGAGTTCTACAAGTCCATTTTAGGCCCAAAAGCAACCGTTGGAAAGCTTACAAGAAGACCTTTAATTTGATATGGTCCAAGATTTTATTAACATTCCAAACTACCCAGAAAAAGGCCAGAAGCAACCAGTCTAGATTTCTAATTTAAGAATTCTACTTATTTTGTATTATTATTTAATAATTAAAATACTATAATATTTAGATATTGGGCAGTTAGTTTAGTATATGAATAGATTCAAAAATATTAGACACGTATGTGTCTAGGGTAGAGAGAAATTACACACAAAAACAGAGAGAACAAGCACATAGAAGAACAAATGAGGCATTCTAGAGGAGAATTGGTGGAGCAAGATCAAAATCTAGAGTTTATTTTTCTCTTCCTTACTTTTCTTCATTGTAACCTTGATACCATGTATTCATTGTGTATATTTCTCTTTGTTGTGATGTTGAACTAATTCGTCTTCTAGTCCTGTAATGAATTCTTGTGGTTTTTTTTATAAATTACTCTTTAATTCTTTATTATGGTGTTCATTACAATAGTTTATAGTGAGTATGTAATGCTTTACAAGGGATGATCAAGCTTGAATTTGAATTGGTAATTTAGGTTGACTTGGAAGAGATAATCTAAATTAAGGCCTAATCACTATAGCTAAGGATTGACATATGTGTTAATTTGTGTTTACAAATAGAAATATACTTGAATACCCTTGGTAGTCAATATATCGATGTAGTTAATGCTGTTCAGAAACTTAAATTCGTTGTAGGAATACAAGAATTAGTTAATGAATTAGGATCACTTGAGATATGGAAGGTCCTTCTGATTAGTTAGACACCTTAGACTAACAATTGGAATACTAAAATAGAGAAACATAGGTAGTTTATTGAAGAACTCAAGATGAATTTATGGGCCTGACTTATTTAATATTGAAATTTATTTGTGTTGGTTTATTCTCTAGTGGTAAATATTTTATCTTTTATTTTGACTTGAATTAGAAGAAGAATGGTGTTTGGTAATTAATAGCTTAAAATTAGTCTCTGTGGAAACGAATTAATTATACTACTTGTTACGACGTGTGCACTTGCATTGAAATATAACATCAACTTAGACATTATATTTCAAAAACTATAAATTTTTCATTAAAATGAACTTTTATTAACGATATTGTAATTTTTATTTTGTTGAATATTACAATTTTAAATGTTTATAATTTTAGTTATGCATTATTAAGTTTTTTTAAATTGAGCAAGGTGGTTGTAATTTAGTAGTGATTTCAGTAATAAAATAGTTCATTACTCATTGTTTTTGATCAACCAAAACTCAAAAATTTTATTCAACTATACATTCAACACACACACACACACACATATATATATATATAAATTAAGTTTTAATATTTTCGTTTAAAATGTATGGTGATTACCATGTTTGTATTCATTCAATATATCCAAATTACACGATACAAAGAAGAAAAATATATGATTGGCTTAATGAGAATATTGAAAACTTGTGTAAGTTGGTGATATCTTACATGAAAATTATACATATTAATAAATAATCAACTTTTATTTGATATACAAGAAAATCATACACATCGATAAACAATCGACTTGTATTTGATAAACATAAGACATTGCACAATATTTACCAATAAGAAAACAATCAAGAATATTATAATTGCATGATGCATAAAAAAAACTTTATAAAATGACCCGTACCTCACACGAGTTATTATGCTAGTAGTTAATGAAGAGGCACTTTATCAAAAAATTTATTTTATAATAGAATGTCAAATATCAATGTCGAACAAATTAACTACCATAATTTCAAAGTAAAGTATTACCCACTTTAAATAATATAAATAAAAATTTTAAAATAATTATTATGCAACATAAAATGTAACTTCTATTTGAGTTAATATTTCACATATATGTTCATGTGAAAAAACGACGGCAGATTTTCGGGTAAAACAACTGGCAGGTTGGTGTGGAAAACAGCTAATAAGTCGGTGAGGATAATAGCTGGCACGCATATTGTATATAATAAATAAATAAATAAATGAGACACACATCAGTTTAAATACCATATTATTTTTGTGTTCACCAACACATCACTATCCTACATTCTTTCTCCCTTCTCTTTCATTTGTCCATCTTAACTTTTCTTTATGATTCAACTTTCCATACATAAACCTGTTTGATCGATGATCTAATATTTCACACATGTCCGAGCCATTTTCGATACTCATCAAGTACAATGACAGATCGAAATAGCACAACTGTAAAATTTCTAATATCCCGAATGTTTCAAGCTAAATTGGTAAGTCGTTGTCTTTGTTAAGTTTAAAACAATAATATATAAGGATACACGCATACTTATGCACATATAAGGGGTATAATTTATCCAATTAATTTAGTTAGGATAAACTTATTTCCCCCTTGTATGTTATGATTTCTATTTGGATATGTTTACGTTTTAATAAATTTCAGGTAATCTATCAAATTCATACAATTGAAGATTGATTTTGGATTTCAATTTGTATCACGGTCTGAATGAACTGATATATTTAGGAATTACAATTTTAATTAAGTTCTAGATATGTGCAAATCAATCTAGAACTATTAGTTAACAACTTTGTTATATCAAAAAATTTGTGTCATATTTGATATGATCTTTTTTTGAAATAATGTGATATATAACATTTCTAACACCTTTACACTTGATTTTTTTTATAAGGAGTCACAAAATATTTCATATATTATTTGCAGTAAACAGTGAAGAAAATGCTCCAAAAAGTTTGAAGACCACATTCAAATGTTGGTAGTTTTGTCTGAGGAATTCTATAGACACTGCATGGACATGTATTCCGTTCCTTTGAAAGAGGTTGAAATGCAGACACGAATATTTCCTAGAAAGCACCTGAACATAGTTGATCCAGTTAAGGAATATAATAACCTGGGCCGCAGTGTCAGCGAAGGTAGGACCCCTCTTCTTCAGCAATTCCGGTTCCAGTGGATGCGTTTGAATTGTTTGAATTTTCATGTTAAACACTACCGAGATATGCATCTTGTCACAAATTTATATCCTCAACTCATCAATAAAGTATGAATTTAATCACCCCACCTCACTTTTGAAGCTAATGCAAAAAGTGTGTGGCCCTTTTTAATAATTTTTTTATCGGATAATTTTACGCAACACTACTTGTCCTTTTGCAGGAAATTTTTTGCGAATAACAAGTGCCTTTACATTTGGGGCTAGGAAACTTGGCCAAATACTTCTGCATTCAGGAAATAGTCTAGCTGTTGAACTTCCGATTTTTTTTTCAATACACTGAATAGGCATGGAAGTGGACATCGTCCTGATGTTCAAAATGCAGTCCATATCTTGGCTCCCACCCCAACTAACCACGCAATTTTCAATAAGTCAAACAATGAAGGCGAGGTAATTTATAGTTAGAAATATGCATATTATTTTGTGTAGATGGAGATAACTAACCTATTCATGTTGGTTCACTCCAGGATGGAGTCTGCATCTTCCCAATATCAGATACTTCAAATACGCAGCAAATAGGTAACATGACATCTGATGAGATTTTATAAGAACCCGAGGAAGGCACTAATATCATTCCTGACCTGGGTAGTGAGGCCCAGAGGCATGTCGGAACAGTAGATGTTGCTTCAGTTACATATTCTACTACCTTGTCCAATGAGTTATTTAATACTGACAGCAGTTTGGCCTCGACAAACAATGTCACTAGTCCTGATCCTTTGTACCTAATGTTAGATCTTCGTGGGGGCTTTGAGACTCAATTTAATATATTGCAATATGGTCGGTGTTTCTATTTGTTTGGCTCAAATGTGTTAGATTGGCCAGTACCTCCACCACGACCTTTATTTCAGAGTGCACATTCTTCAGATGCTATTCAGAGCTCATCTCTAATGAATGAGTTTCCATTTGGAAGAATCAATGGCTTAGTCCGTGATCCCAGGCTCTACCCTGTAAACTCAATGCTTGTGCCTCATGCTTCTTATGGTTTTGAAAGGCCCAGGCCGCGTGGAACTGGAACGTTTTTCCCTATCCTGGTTTGCACCTTTTTTGCCTTTAGATTATTGCATTTCAAATTATGTTGGTACCATGAAATGGATTTTACATGTGAGCGTATGACTAGGAATCTGTAGTCCTGATAGTTCTATTTTGGAAGTGGTTAGCCTCATATTTTCTTATTTATTTTATTAATTTTTTTAGAATCGGCCCCTACGTGGTTACAAACCATCATCGGTTGAAGGAATGATTCAGGCACCAGAGAGGTCCTTCCATAGCATTGTCCAAACAGTTACATCTAGTGGATTCCCTGCAGGTCAAGGTGGTGGGTATGCAAACTACTCTGCTTCATTGGGGAATGCTGATGTTTTAATCACGCAAGACAATAGAATTCTTGTATCTAGCCCCTTTCATGCACAACGCATAATACCTTTCCAAGGGAGCAACATGCAGCCAAGACCTGCTTCTTCCTTCCAACCAACAGACAACAAAGACAACAAAGACCCGCTTCTTTCTTCCCACCTAGTGTTCAACCTTGGAACAATTCCAGGCATAGATAGTCCTAAAGGTGCAGCTGGTCTTGGAATGTAAGGTATGAAATTCACCTGAAGCTGCAAAAGGACATACTTTTAGGTGTTGTACTTCCGGGATATGAAGATCTGGACTGTCATCATTTAACCATATAAAAGATGACATCCCACGTTTCTCTATTTGAGTATAGTTACAGATGTTAAATCGTCATGGTTTATCTTCCGAATGGTGATGGTATTTGATTATGAGAAAATGATGGTTACTCCTCTTAAACCATGTTCAGACTTGCTACCTACAAATGTTGATATGAGTAGAGCCATTTTTGTACATACTACTCTGCTGTTGTACAGTATTATTTACTTATTTTTTTTGCATTCAATTTAGATAATTAGGTAAAGTAGACAATGAATTATTTTTTCGCCGACAAGGTGATGTAAGGTTTTCCCTCAACTCTAGAAATTTAAGTGATTAGTTGTTAATTTCTTTGGCCGATTGGAATTCTATGTTATGTAATCTCTTCTGTATATTAAAGGGAAATTAAGGGTAAATTGAGTCATTTTAATGGCTGTGAAATTACAAGTTTATCCTTTTATTTTTAAAAATCACACAAATGACACCCATTACCCATATTGGTTTAATCAAAAATTAAGAAGAATTTATGTATACACCAAGATTCAAACCTTATCCTTCCATTGTTAAGTACATTTAAAAATCTAATTACATAAACCACATCAACTCTTTCTATTATAATATTTTTCTATTATTTTAACTTTTGAGTAAATAAAATATTGTATTATATTATTTATGTTGTATTATATTATTTATGTAACTCCCATTTTTTAGTTTTAATAGTTTAATTTATAACTATATCTCCTTCTATATATTAAAATTGAACAATTTTAATGGCGGTAAAATTATAATTTTGCCCTTTTATGTTGGAAAATTATAAAAATGCGATTTCTCCCATAATTTTAGCTAAAATTAGGTATATTGTTGTGTCCACTAAGAATCAAACCCCAAATCTCATAATCAAAGATTTTATATCACTACGATTGTGCTACATAACATCCTTGCTTACTTTAAAATTCTTATTAGATAAACCATATCCCCTCTTTTTATCAAATTCTTCTTTTATTACTTTATTTTTTGAGTAAATAAAATATTGGTTTATATTATTTATATGTCTCGTTTTTGTTTAGTTTTTGTAGTTTCATTATAAAATTTTAAAAATGCCACCACCTCATATTTGTTTCACTCGGCTCATATTCATTTCCAATTTGTTTCACTCACTTCACATTTAAAAATTCTCTTAATCTATATATATATACACACACACACACACATATATATATTAATATATTTTATTAAATAATTTTTTATAAAACTGTATTTTAAAAATTATAATAACTTTAAAATAATCTATAATTTTATTGATTAATTTTTTACATTATAATATAATACACATTTTAAATTTTTCATTCATTTACATTATAAATCAATTTTAATATGATTTGATATTAAAAATATAAGATATTATCAATGTTCTTGTATTTACGAATTATTAGACAATTTTTTATTTAAAAAATATATTAAAAATATAATATTATTGTTTTTTAATTATTTTCCCGCATCACCGTAGGAATCCCCGTTCCGGCGGGGATCGGTAACGAAAAAATCTCATTTAGGATTCAAGGTGCGTTAGGAAAACGCGGGCAGGAATTGTATTCCCTGAACCCGAAGTGACACAATGCATATCCTTACAAGCAAACTTCAAATATTTTTGTAATAATGATATAGTTTTTAATTATTTTATTAACATATAACTTACAATAAATATCTAATCTGAAAATTATCGGACTAAGTTAAAATCGAACTCTACGATTAAAAATAAACTTTCACTACTTAAGTTATCCAATACCGTTTTAATAGTATGTATGAAAAGAAAAAAGAAGTGAGACAATCCAGTAAAAAGTTAAAATAAATCATTTATCGTATTAAAAAATGATATCTGTATAAATATAAATTCGTTCAAAATAATATTTTAATATATATGAAGGCCCGTGTCTCGCACGGGCTTTTACGCTAGTTATAATACTTAAATAGCAACAGATGCAAATATATTATTATAATTATTTAATTGCACATCTTCTTGGTTAACATGTATTTGCAGATGCATTAAACCTATCAAAAAATATAACACTTTAAATATATATATATAGATATATATATACATATTAACCGGTGACACGGTCCAGAAATTAGTATTGCGTTCATTTCCAAGGTGTCCATTTCTAAGTTCATTAGTCATTATTAATTCGTGACACGGTCCTGAAATTTCGAGGCTTTAAAAATTTCTAAGACAGTTTAATATTTAAACATACAAATGTCAGCAACCTTATAAAGCCTCGATTTTTTTAAAAAAATTGTCAACCAGTCCTGAATTTGTGGTCTCATCAGATCTTGGTTGGGGGGGCTTTGTTATAGGTCGGGGTTTCTTTTTGTTTGGCTCAAATATTCAAGAATGGCCCGTACCTCCACCATCACCTCAGCACATTCTTAGGATGCTATCCAGCATTCTTCACTAGTTGATTGCATTAATGGCTTACTCTGTGGTTCCAGGTTATAAAACCCTGTAAACTCAATGACCGTACCTCGTGCTTCTTAATGGCATTAATGGCTTAGTCTATGTTTCCAGGTTATAACACCCTGTAAACTTAATGATTGTACCTCGTGCTTCTTATGGTTTTGAAAGGCCAAGGCCGCGTGGAACTGTAACATTTTTCCTATCCTGGTGTGCACCTTCTTTTCTCTTTAGATTCTTGCATTTGAAATTATGTTGAAATGGATTTTACATGTGAGCATGTGACCAGAAATATGTAGTTAGAGCTTGATAGTTCTATATTGGATGTGGTTAGCCTCGTGTTTAGTAATATAGTTTTATTTCAAAAAAAAAATTAGAACTAGCACCTACGTGGTTACAGAACATTGTTGGTTGAGGGAAAGATTCAGGCACTAGCGAGGTCCTTCCATAGCATCCTGAGGACAGTAACAATCAGTGGGTTCCCTGCCCTGGTATTCAGATGGAATGCACTCTGCGTCTAGGGGCAAATGCTGATAGTTTCATCCTTGCCCTGTTCAAGATCAACTCCGGAATTTTCTTTTGCAAATATTTTTTTATTCTCCTCAGAGTCAAATAATTGAATCTTTGGATCCTTGTAGAACAGAGTTGTTTGTCTTTCAGATATTGAAGAAATTGACTTGCTTCAGCACCAGCTTCTATCTCCATAATACTTTGATCTTCATCAGCAATGTTAAATCTTCAACTCTTCTTTTTCTTCTTTTATTTTCTCCTTTTTCTATCCTTCTGTCCCCCCTTATTACCTCCATCAGAATTTTCAGCATCAGTACTTGTCAATGACAGCTGTTTGCATTTAGATTTGATAATATTCTCCCCTTTTTGGAATCATCACCAAGTAGTAGGGAAAGAATCAGCTTCATTGAATTCTGTACTTCTGTAAGTTGAGAAGACATTTGATCTTGTTTAGCTTCCAATCTAGCTCGATTGGCTTCAATTGTAGTTTGTCTGGCAACTATTGGTGAAATTTGTTTCTGAATTTCCTGATGAGTAGTCAGCTTTTCAAGGGAGCAACAGGCAGCCAAGACCTGCTTTTTCCTTCCCACGAAGAACACCTTTTCAAGGGAGCAACGGGAACCAAGACCAGCTTCTACTGTACAGTATTATATTATTTTGTATTCTATTTTTGCTGATTAGGTTTAGTAGACAATGATAAATTTTTAGCTACATACAGACAGATACAATGTCTTCTCTGCATAAGCATTATACAGATCCGAAGTTTAATTTGTTAGATTTTATCGTCAATTGGATTTTTATGTTCATTAGTTGTAATACAAGTAGAAATATTGTACTATAAATGTTTCATCGTACATATCATTATTTTGAAGAAGAATTAAGCCTATTGGAAAAGAGAGGAATATTTTTACGGATAAAATGTTAAGAGTCCCAAAATAAATCCTAAATTTGTTCTCAAATGGCATGGGACGTACTTTAATTAACTGTTTTAATATAATTGTGTAGGAGCCCCTTATATTTACAAGTGTTTGTAGCCAAAATTTAACCAATTTAGAAAGCATTGTGAGGCCCTGAACATTTCCAGTATTATGTTTGGCTTAACTGTGCCTTAGAGCCGATACCTGGGGCCTGTTTGGCAACCACTAAATAAGTGGCTTATTGGCTTATAAGCCCATAAGTACTTATCGATGAGTGTTTGTCGACCCAACTTATAAGTTTAATTTACAACTTATAAGCTGATAAGTTGAATGTTAGTAATGACGTACTTTTTCTCAACTTATTATGGTTTTTTAATTTTTTATTAATTTTAGTTTTCAAATTTATGTTTTTAAATGTTAAGTTAATTTAAAAATCATGAATTAAGATAATTATATTTAAAAATATTTATTTTAGTTTCATTTAAGTTAAAAAAACTTCTGACTTATAAGTAAAATTAACCAAACACTTAACTAACTTATAAGTATTATCTACTTATCAATTTTATGCCACTTATTAATTTTAAGTCATAAGTTACTTATTTTAAAATTTCCCAAACGGACACCTTATGTTCTGAATGGTTCAATAACCCACCACATGCTGATGCAAAACAATAAATACCCTGGTGTAAGTTCTAAATGATTATCAAATTTATATATGTGGGCAACAGCTGAAAGACATTATGTCCGACAGTTTTAGTATGATAGGGACCAAAGGCTAGAGTAATACTGATAAATATGTCCCGCTAATTATGGAAGACAACTAAGGCTAAAGGAATTCTTCTATTCCTGAATTTGTCTCTTCATGCTTGATTTCATTCCATGCTAATTACAATTGATAATCTTTCCTTGAAATGAAAACAAACATGTATCAGACTACATTACAACTAGAGCCGGCCAAATGTGCAGGTTCGAACCGCTCATTCGGGACCGGCTCGTATCGAAACCGGAGAAAATTCGGACCGAACCGGGCCGGTTTAAACCCGCCCAACTCGCTAAATTGTACGAACCGAGTACGAATTTCATTTTAATAATCCGGGACCGCACGAGCCCGCACGAGCCGCACGGACCAGGCAACTCGCACAGCCCGCACGAGCCCGCGGGTGTGCCGCACGCGCCAACGGCTCTTCCTCATATGCTCTGTTTTCTTTTGCGATGTCTGTGACTGTATATTGTTTATTCATTTTGTAAGTTCGTTTTTTTAATTGATGATTGTAAATTCCTTTACTAATTTTATTCGTTTTGTAAATTTCTGTATGTGCTACGAGTTCGAGATAATCATCGCACGTGTGGACATATTTTTCGAAAGAAGCTGTGCCGGATAATCCGAATAGATTTAAAGTACATTGTTTAATTTGTGTACAAAATGGTAGACCACACCCACCATTTAGTTATGCTCGAGGGACCGGCACGGGAACACTAAGCCGACATTTGGAGAATATTCACTCTATTATGAAGGTCAGTCACGAAAGAGGAGAAGCACGAAGAGGTCCACAACAATCATAACTCGGTGGTTTTATGACATCAACGGGAGGTGGAGGTATGCCTTTTTCCTATAGTAGAGATAGAATGATAGAAAGTTTTGTTACTTTTGTTACACTAGACGAATTACCATTTTCTCACGGTGAGAGTGATAATTTAGAATATATGATGAAAATTACGATAAATCCGGCATTTAGAAAAATTCCTAGAAACACACTAAAACGGCACACAATAACACAATATCATTGCGCTAGAGCATAAATAATTGAATTTTTTCGAGAATTTGATGGTATGGTTTTGTTAACTAGTGATTGTTGGAGTTCTAGTCAAGGTGAGCCTTATAGATGTGTTACTGTTCATTGGATTGGTGTCGATTACATGTTACAAAAACGAATTATTGTATTTGATGTTATGGACGAATCACACACCAGTTATAATATTATGTCTAGAATTTTAGATATAATTAAAGAATTTAATTTGTTTAACAAGGTATTCACAATTTCTTTAGATAATGCTGCTAATAACAACAAATGTATTAATTATATTAGGACCGAAATTCCTTTAGTTTTAGATGGAGTATTTTTAAACATTAGATGTTGTGCTCACATAGTTAACTTAACGGCTCAAGTAGGAATTCAATAAATAACTAATTTATTAGAACCTATTAGGAAGGTAATTAAGTATCTACGTTTGGCGGGTAAATATATGTCTAGGTACAAGAAATTGTGTAAAGAAAATGGACTAAGGCCGAAAAAATGGGGTATCGATTGTCCTATAAGATGGAGTTCGACATATAAATTAGTTGTTGAAGCAATTAAATATAAATCCATTATTACCATCTTATATAACAACGATCCAATTCACCAATACGAAGGAGAAATTATTACCGAGGAAGATTGGGAATTAGCATCTACTATACGTGACATACTTTATTGTTTTGCGCATGCTACTACAGTTTTTTCTTATGTTTATGAACTAAATGTACACCATTGTATCATTGAATGTGTTAGTATTATTACTAATTTAAAGGAATACGAAGAAAATGATAATTTTAGTGATATTATTAAGGATATGAAAATTAAATGGATCGAATACTTTACCGAATTTCCTTATATTTGTGGTATTGCATGTCTTCCTGATCCCGGTGTTAGGAAGGAAGGTTTAGAAAACATGTTAGAACATTATTATGTAGTGTTAGGAGTTTCATATAATCATGTTTTATATGTAAATAATTGTTTAAATTTGTTATTTCGTCTTATAGATATGTATGCTCCAAAAACTCAAAGTACTATACCACCGAAGAGTAGTAATACTTCTAGTAGGTTTAGTAGTACCATTTCATCTATACTAACCAAAAAACAAAAATGTAGAATTTCCGAGTCAACTACCGTACCTTCTTTTGCCACTAGTATGGTTCAGAAATTTTTTTCACATAGTTATGAGTTAAATGATGATTTTGATATACTAACATGGTGGAAGAATTATTAGTTACAATTTCTGGTTTTAGCAAAAATTGCAAAGGATATTTTAGTTATCTAGGCTCTACAATTGCGTCCGAGTCCGCTTTTAGTGCATGCAGAAGAGTGTTAGACGAGAAGAGATCCAGTCTTGCGGCAGACGTTGTACAGATTTTAGTTTGCAAAAAAGATTGGGATCAAGCCGATAAAAGACAACAAGGAAGAAAAGAAGATTCTGACGACGACGACGAGCCATGGATGACAATGGATACTTCATCCGAATCAGGAAGCTCAACTAGCGAACAACTTTAGAACAAATATTTAATGTATTTTTTTTTAAATTTTAATATTATTTGATTTGTAATTTTTTAATGTTTGATGCGGTTTGTTCCATTTTTTTAGAGAGGAGTCCTCTCACATCATTTATAATTTTTTTAAATTAATAAAATTTATAAGGGGTACCGTCCTCTTTTTAACCAAAAACTTAAAATAATAAAATTAATTGATTACAATTATAATATTTCGAATAAATTATGTAACATAATAGAAAATAGTGTTACATTTTATTAATTATATTAGGAGCTTATATTTTAATAAACATTGATATACTAATTTCGAATTTATATAGTAAAAAGTATTTATTGTACATCTTCAATACATAAATTTAAATTAGAATACAATTCGAATATTATAAGCTGGACAAATCAAAATACAATAGCATCTAGCAAGTAGCAACAGAGGGTGTACGTGTAACGTGGTTAAACACACAACACGAGTGCTATATATTTTATAATGGTAATGAGTAAGTGTTTGAAACAAGTACTATAATTATTCGAATAAACAAAACGAATAAACAAGTACATAAATTTACACACAATGACATAAATCTATCTATATACGTATTAGGACTCTGTTCAACCCGCACAACCGCCAGCCCGCGTGCCTGCAACCCGCAAACCCGTGAACCGCCTGGCACGCACACGAGCTCAGTACCGAATCCAGTTTACCTTCTGTAAGCTCAAACACAGCCCGACCCGATTCAATCGCTTCCAGTTCCAGTTCAGTGTTCAGATTTTTCGGTCCCAACCCGCTACAAACCCGGACCGGCCCGCACGACCCGCACGGATGGCCACCTCTAATTACAACAATACAATGGCGGACGCAGGATAAAGTGAAGAGATAGAGGGGCTAAAGTCAATAATCCATCATATGTTGAATTGTTTTTTGGCTTACTGGGGCCAATACCATCGCAGCTAAGTGATGATTCACCTTTGTCAAGCTTCGTTATGATTGGTTTGAGCTCAAGTTATCACACTAAATCAAACTTGTCACTGTTTTTGACTTTTTGGTGGTTGTTCTTGCTGATAGAAGTGTAGTTCTCAGTCCTGTAGTCATAACGGTTGGATTGAGAGTCAAAACCAAGCATTTGGCAGCATATCTGACAACTTAAACCTGTAATTTACCCATCACACAAAACCTGCTTTTCTGACAGTTCTAGGATAAGTTAGGACAAATCCAACAGTGATCCAAAGATCTAAATTTGGGGTATATTACCCCAAATTTTATTCCAACAGTGATCCAAATGGTGATCCAAATTTGGATTAGTGAACAATGGTGATCCAAATCACCACTGTTCACTGATCCAAATTTGGATCGCTTGATTTAATATAAAATACTGGTTTTGTTATTTGTAGTTTATGAGATTTTAAATTGATTTTGGATAATTTAATTATATAATTAATAACAAAATATAATTAATAGTTAACAAAATTTGTTTTTAAAATAAAACTTAAAATAATGAGACATATCATTTATAAAGACATTTTGGGTCATAAATAGGCTTTCTGGTATTTAAAATGATTTTTAAAACATTTTTCGGAATTAAAACGGGTTATTGGATCAATTTCGGATTAATAAACAGGGTTCGGTTGGCCAATTCTGGCTCCGAAATAATTTTAGAATAATTATCGAGCCTTGGAAATAATTTAGAATAATATTTTAAAACTCGAAACTATTTTTCGGAATTTTTAAATCATTAAATCTAATTAAATAATTAATTAAAATCAATTAATAATTAATTAAATCAATTAATCAATTAATTTTCGAATTAATTGACTAATTAATCAATTAGAAATTAACTGAAATTAATTAACTAATTAATTCAGATTTATTTGTGAATTAAAAATAATTTTCGGAATTAAAATAATAATTTTCAGAATTTTCAGAAATTAAAAATAAATTTTTATAATAAAAATAAATAGGAAATATGATTTTTAAACATTTTATAAACAAGAATCCTATTTTTCAAAACCTTGCAAACTACAGGGACTAAACTTCACCATCTTCAAAAATACAGGGACTAAACTGCAATTTTGCAGTTCCAGGCGCCGGAAAATCGGGGGTGGCCGGAGAACTCACCTCTGGCATCCTGCCACCACCATCACCTCCAGAATTAAACTACACAACACCAGGAACTTATATCTGCAATCAAAATTCATCAATAACCCCACACTTCGCCGGAATTTGATCAAGAAACTCGTCGATTTCCGGCGGGTTCAACGTAAACTTCAAAACACAATTCCCTTCTCTACAGGCCTCGTTGATTCATGAAACGTGTACGACTAGATTGCAAATTTCACAGAGAATACAATACACTATACCACAACATCAATCTATTTCAGAATAAGAAACCCCTAAATTTCAATTAAGAACATTCATACGGGTTATAAACCCTAATTTTAAAATTCGAAAATCAGACTCAAATTTGAACATGTTATTGAACTCCAAATCAGACGTATAATATATCAAAATCATCAGGAAAACAAGCTCTACAACTTGCAATCATCAAATCATACAAACAATCATCCGAACAAAAATTCATATTTTTAATAAATTTAATTCGAAAATAAATAAATTTCCAGAAAATAAACCTTTGATTCTGCAGTGAAACAAAGCTCGGAATCTGATAGAACACTTCAAATCCTTCGTTTTGGTTACTCAAGCTTTGAAAACAGAGATCGGTAACGCCTTCGTTTTGCTGTTTGATTCTTACAACAGTTTATGAATATATGATTTTTCTCTGTAAAATTATATAATTATTTGTCTGCAAATGATTTTGATACGAAATAATATACGGTAAAAGGCTATTTATATTTACGGAAAATTAGTATCCTGTTGAATCATTCCGGATATAAAACGGTACGTTTATTTATAAAAACTGATCTAAACAGTATCGGTTTTCGGGATAATTATCCAAATCGGAACAATTTATACTGCGGTCTTGGTCTCAGCGCCTAGTTACACGTACTACAAAGTGATAATTGGGATAGTTTAATAAAAATCTCCCGTTTATCGAAAATACGGGTTTTATTGATTTACCGAAACGAATATTGTATCGAAAATGTTGCGCCGGGACCCGCGCAGAACAAACCGTACGCCGGATCGAAAAAGTCGAAACATGGAATATGCTCGGAATATTACAATTAGGTTAGGAAGGAGTTCTCGGAAGAGTTTCGGGTTCCAAAAACATAACAACGGGTGACGTCGGTTGGTTCCCGTTTTTATAAAATAGATTTTAATTACCCGGAAAAAGTTTTTAGAAATTTCATATGATTCTGATAAATCCATAAATCAACATAAAAATAGTTAGGAAGATATGACAATTATTTATATTTTATTTTGGACATATAAAAATTAAAATACTCAATTAATATTATTTTTGAATATCCAAGTACAGATAACACTTAACAATTAACTCACAGAATAGATACTGAACACACATAATAATTATTTAATATCAAAAAAAATAATTACACGATATATCCCGGATATTACAGATCTTACTTAAACAGGATAAATCAGTACTTACTGGAAGTCAGGACTTAAGGATATCAGTACTTATATTATCAGGAGATAATTATCAGAAGATGGATATCAGAACTTAAGTGCTGAAGGACGTTCAGATAAGGACAACAGCTGATTAAAGGAAAGAAGATCGAGATAAACATAAGAAGAGATATGCATGAAGAAGGAATTCTATGAAGAATAGAATACTTGGAAGAAAAGATATCTGATTGATATATTTTAGGAAGCAGAATTATATTCCATATCAATTAGCGATTATCTTGTAACTGTGTAGTATATAAACACAGACATAGGGTTTAAACTATAAGTGTTATCATATTCGAGAAGATTATTCATTGTAACCCTAGCAGCTCTCGTGATATTTGCAAGTCACTGAGAAGTAACAGTTCCATACTGTAACAGAGTTTATTGTTTCAATAAAGTTTGTTTTCTGTTACTTGAGATATTAAAGTTCGATTTGATTGTACTTTACACTGTATTCACCCCCTCTACAGTGTGTGTGTGATCTAACAAGTGGTATCAGAGCCTATCTGTTAACGCACAAACAGTTTAAGATCCAAACACAATCATGTCTGACACAGAAACTCCAACTAAGCCTACCAAAACTGAAGAACCACCAAAGACACAAATTCAAAGTCGGTATGAGACCATCAGAGTTTCCATACTGAGACCATCTGAATATGCCATATGGAAGGTGAGGATGACCATGTTTCTGGAAGCCACAGATCCAGAATATCTTGATAGAATCAAGGAAGGACCTCACAAACCAACCAAGCTCGCTGTTGCAGTTGCAGTTGCAGTTGCAGGTGAAGCAGCAAAGACTGTACCAAATGAGAAGAGTGATTATACTGCTGAAGATATCGCATCAATTGCTAAGGAAGCTAAGGTACGACACTTACTGCATAGCCATTGATAATGTAATGTCAAACAGGGTAATTAACTGCAAGACTGCAAAGGAGATATGAGATGCTCTGGAAACAAGGTGTCAGGGAACGGATACAATTAAGAAGAACAGGAAGACAATACTCACTAAAGAGTATGAACACTTTGACTCAAAGGCTAATGAGTCATTGACTGATTTATATGATAGATTTGTTAAACTTTTGAATGATTTGTCATTGGTTAATAAGGAGTATGATCTTGAAGATTCAAACCTTAAATTTCTGTTAGCTCTTCCTGAATGCTGGGATTTGAAGGCAACAACAATAAGAGACAACTACAATATTGATGAAACAACTCTTGATGAAATTTATGGAATGCTCAAGACTCATGAACTTGAGATGGAACAAAGAAGCAAGAGGAAAGGAGGAAAGTCAAGGACAGTTGCTCTTAAGGCTGAAGAAGAATCCCCCAAGGCAGCTACCTCAAGGAAAGACAAGGGTAAAGCTCTTTTCACAAAGTCTGATACTGAGTCATCAAGTTCTGAAAGTGATGATGACTCATATTCTGAAAGCTTGCCTGAGACTGATGCTGATGAGGAGATGATGAAGCTGTGTGCTCTTATGGTGAAAGGGATCACAAAGATTGCATACAGGAAGTTCAGGAAGGGAAAGAAGTTTTCCAGGAAAGGCACAAGTTCTGATAAGAAGAATTTCAGAAGATCTGAGGGCAGAGGAGGAAAGTCTGATAGAGGAGATTATACCAATGTCAAATGCTATAACTGTGGTGAGAAAGGCCACATATCTCCTGATTGCAAGAAAGTGAAGGGTGACAAAGGCAAGGCTCTTGTCACAAAGAAGAAAAGCTGGACAGACACCTCAGACTCTGAAAGTGAGGATAATTATGCTTTGATGGCAAATGCTGATAAAGCAAGTGCTGAAAGCAGTTCTGAAGCTGCTGAATCAAAGGTACCTCAGACTATTTATGCTTTTCATACTGATGATATTAATGAGTTGAGAAGATATCTTAAAACCATGTTTATTAGCTATAGAGATCAAACTTTAACATGTGAAAGATTAACTTCTAAAAATCTTGCTTTTAAGAAAAGAAATGAATTCTTAGAAAAAGAGTTAGTTATGTTCCATCAAACTCAGAAGGATAGAGATGATGCTTTTTATGTTAGGGATGAAGTGCTAAAAATGAATGAATCTCTAAAAACTGAGTTAGAAAAGGAAAGAGAGATTATCAGGACTTGGACTAACTCTGGCAGAACAATTCAAAATTTGCTAAGTAGTGAAAACTGGAAAGAGGGCTTGGGCTATGGAGAGGACAAGAATGATAAAGGAACTGTAGAAATTAAGCCTGTTATTGTTAAGCAAAAGCCAAAGTTAAAACCTGTTAAGTTTGTAACTGTAAAGTCTGATAATGAGAAATTAGAAGTTAAAGAGGGATTAACTTCTGATAAACTAAAACAGGAAAAGACAGCTGAAGTAAACATAGGTTTAATGACTAAGAAGCAGCTTAAGCATAAGCTGAAAGATGTTAAGAATGCAAACAAGGTAAAATCACCTAGGAAAAATAGGAATGGAAAGGAAGGTGTGAATAAAAGCAATAATTATAAACCTGTTCCTAAAGCTCCTAGGAAAACATGTCATAACTGTGGAAGTTCTAACCATCTGGCTTCTTTTTACAGGTAGAATAAGAACATAAACTCCTTACCTTCAAAGTCAGGAGTTAAGAGTCAGTCTGTTAGATATAAGCCACAAAATCCTTGTTTTCATTGTGGTAGTTTATGGCATTCCATTTATACTTGTAAGGAATATCATAGTTTGTACTATGATTATTATCAAATAAAACCTTCTTTAAAGAAAGTTTCCATTGTTTCTTCTAGTGTAAATTCTGATTCAAAGTCTGATAGTGTAAGTTCTGATAAGAAAACTGTTAACACAAACTCTGATGCTAAATTCGCTTCAAATGTTAACAAACTTAATAAGGCCAAAGGATCCAAGCAAGTCTGGGTCCTTAAAACTAATCATTAGTGGTCTTTGTGATTGCAGGGCAACAGGAAAAATATCCTAGTTCTGGACAGTGGATGTTCAGGACATATGACTGGAAATAAAGCCCTGCTATCAGATTTTGTGGAGAAAGCTGGCCCAAGTGTTTCTTATGGAGATGGCAACATTGGAAAAACATTGGGATATGGCAATATCAATCTTGGGAATGTCATCATTAAAGAAGTTGCTCTGGTCTCAGAACTTAAACACAATATGCTAAGTATAAGTCAAATATGTGACAGAGGTTATCATGTTGATTTCTTTGAAGAACACTGTGAAGTTGTGAGTAAATCTAAAGGCAAACTTGTTCTGAAAGGATACAGGCGTGGTAACATTTATGAAGCTAAGCTTTCAATAAGTACTGATGGTTCTGCAATCTGTCTGATGAGTAGAGCATCAATTGAAGAAAGCTGGAATTGGCACAAGAAACTCTCTCATTTAAATTTCAACAATATAAATGAGTTGGTCAAGAAAGATCTTGTGAGAGGACTGCCAAAGTTAGTATTTGCTCCTGATGGCCTTTGTGATTCTTGTCAGAAGGCTAAACAAAGAAAATCCTCATTCAAGAGCAAGACTGAATCATCAATTCTTGAGCCTTATCACCTTCTACATGTTGATCTATTTGGTCCAGTAAATGTCATGTCTATTGCAAAGAAGAAATATGCTATGGTCATAGTGGATGAGTTCACCAGATACACATGGGTGTATTTCTTGCACACAAAAAGTGAAACTGCATCTATCTTGATTGATCATGTCAAACAACTGGATAAATTGGTCAAAGATTCTGGGAAGACAATAAGGAGTGATAATGGCACTGAGTTCAAGAATTTGATAATCGAAGAGTTCTGCAAAAACCATGGAATTAAACAGGAATTCTCTGCTCCTGGCACTCCACAGCAAAATGGAGTTGTTGAAAGGAAGAATAGAACTCTCATTGAAGCTGTACGTACAATGCTTGAAGAAGCAAAGCTTCCAACCTATTTCTGGGCTGAAGCTGTGCAGACTGCTTGTTTTACTCAAAATGCAACACTCATTAACAAGCAAGGAAAAACACCATATGAGATGGTGAATAAAAAGAAGCCAAATCTGAAGTATTTTCATGTATTTGGATGCAAGTGTTTTGATCTTAAGACTTATCCTGAACAGCTATCCAAATTTGATCTAAAAGCTGATGAAGGAATCTTTGTTGGATATCCACTTTCCACAAAAGCCTTCAGAGTCTATAATTTGAGAACAAGAGTGGTCATAGAATCTATCAATGTCTCCTTTGATGACAAGAAGATTACTGGACTTGAAGATTTTATATATCATGATCAGCTGAGATTTGAAGATGAAGACTCAAATTCTGATACTGAAAATCCTGACAATCTAAGTCCTGATAATGCAAACTCTGATGGATTAAACTCTGATGTAATTGAAACTGTGTTGACTACGCCAAAGGAAGATGCACCTATGCAGGGGGAGCATACTCAAAATCTTACCACATCTCAAGAAGCATCAGAACATACATCTGGCTCTGCAAGTTCTGATTCGTCAAGTTTTGATAGGCCAAGTTCTGATAGTGCTGAAAATCTAAATTCTGAAGAATCCAACTCAGAGAGCATAGTTTCAGGGGGAGCATCAGAAAATGAAAATGAAGACAACAGGGATCATGGCGGAGCATCCAGTTCTAGAGAAAACCTTCCATCTGTAAGGAAGTGGACTAAATCACATACACCTGATTTGATAATTGGAAATCCTGATGCAGGTGTCAGAACTAGAACAGGTACTTCAAATCAAATGTCTTTACAATTCTTTTCTTTCTCAGACTGAGCCAAAGAAAGTGGAAGAAGCTCGATGCTGATTGGGTGCAACTTGCTGCAGGAAGAGTTAAATGAATTTGAAAGATACAAAGTCTGGACCCTAGTACCAAGACCAAATAATAGATCTGTTGTTGGTACAAAGTGGGTATTCAGAAACAAAACTGACAGTGATGGCATAATTACAAGGAATAAGGCAAGGTTGGTTACAAAAGGATATTCTCAACAGGAGGGAACTGATTATGATGAAACATTTGCACCAGTTGCTAGGTTAGAAGCCATAAGGATATTTTTGGCTTATGCTGCTCACAAAAATTTTACTGTCTTTCAAATGGATGTGAAAAGTGCTTTTCTCAATGGAGAATTGGAGGAAGAAATATATGTTGAACAACCTCCAGGCTTTGTAGATTCCAAACATCCAGATTATGTCTATAGGCTTGATAAAGCACTTTATGGACTTAAGCAAGCTCCTAAAGCATGGTATGAGACTTTAGCTCAGTTTCTTCTGGAAAGTGGATTTACCAGAGGAACTATAGACAAAACATTGTTCTACCTCAATCATGGAAATGACTTACTTTTGGTCCAGATTTATGTTGATGATATCATTTTTGGATCTACAAATGACAAACTTTGCAAAAAGTTTGCCAAACTGATGCAGTCAAGGTATCAGATGAGTATGATGAGGGAACTTAGCTATTTTCTGGGCCTTCAAGTCAAGCAGAATGAAGAAGGCACTTTTATTTGTCAAACTAAGTACACCAGAAACTTGCTGAAGAAATTTGGAATGCAAGATGGTTCAAGTGCATCCACTCCCATGGCCACTGCAACAAAACTGGACAAGGACACTGGTAAATCAGTAGATATTACTGATTATAGAGGTATGATTGGCTCTCTACTCTATATAACTGCTAGTAGACCTGATATCATGTATGCTACATGTCTTTGTGCAAGATTTCAAGCAGATCCAAGAGAACCTCACTTAACAGCTGTGAAAAGAATTTTCAAGTATCTTAAGGGAACAGCTGATCTGGGACTGTGGTATCCCAGAGAATCAGATTTTAAACTAATAGGTTACTCAGATGCAGATTTTGCAGGTTGCAAAATTGACAGGAAAAGCACAAGTGGAAGCTGCCAATTTCTAGGAGGCAGATTGGTTTTTTGGTTTAGCAAGAAACAAAAGTCAATTTCCACATCAACTGCAGAAGCAGAGTACATTGTTGCAGGAAGCTGTTATGCACAGATTCTTTGGATGAAGAATCAGTTACTGGATTATTGGTTAACATATTTCAAAATCCCTATTTACTGTGATAATCAAAGTGCTATTACTATGACAGGTAATCCAGTTCAACACTCAATGACAAAGCACATCAGCATCAGGTACCACTTCATAAGGGAACATGTGGATGAAGGTACAGTGAAATTGTACTTTGTTCCAACAGATCAACAACTAGCAGATATCTTCACAAAACCACTGTGTGAAGCTACTTTTACAAGATTGGTAAATGAACTTGGAATGGTTTCAGGTTCTTTCTCTAAATCTGCTTAGATTTGTTCTGATGCATCAGATTTTATGATCAGTATTTACAGAAATTACTCTCTTTGTGTATTCCGTGCTTAATTGAAAATTTGCTTAAGTACTGACTGTTGTCTGATGTAAATTTCTAAACTCTGATTGTGATATGTCTGGTAATATAATTACTCAATCCTATGAGGATATCTGTGCTAGATGCTGCCCTAGTAGTCTTCAATAAACTAATGATCCCATGTTAGAAGTAATTATTTCTGTGGAAATCTATTGACACAAGCAAATTCTGATAATTGAGCTTAGTTGAGTTTACTTTGTCTATCTTATTACTAAGTCACAAACTAGAATATTGCTTCTCATCTGTTAAGTTCTGATGCTAGTAAATCTGTTGAATGTACTAAGTGCTAATAAACCTCACTTATCAAAAGAAAAAGAAAAAGAAACAACGATTAAAAATCAGGTACTCCTTTGAGATCTAGAGTAAAAATGTGGAAGGGAAGACCCAAGTGCATTGCTGGTATTAAGTAATATGCATCAGAAAAGAAAATAAAATATTTTCTTGGTGACTTTTCACACTCTATGATTACTGGAGAAATACTCTGATAATAACATAAATTCTGATAAGCAGTCGTGACTCACTTATACTGAGAAGCCACTGTACAATGGAATTTAAAAAGATGCACAAAATTAGCACAAAATAGTTGAGGTGGACTCAAGCATGAATTCATTCAATAGTAGGTTTCAGAATAATGACAGGTTTTTAGTAAAGTTTTAGTTATGCCTTGTTTCTAAGATGTACTGAAGTGAATCAGACTTTACTCTTTGTCTGATATTTAGCTTAATGCACACACTCAACACTCCATATGAATGATGAAAATAACTGTGGTGATTTATGTTATTTTAGATGAACAGTTTTTGTGTCACATTGCACAAATTCTGAGGACAAGTTCTGATTGCATGTTCTGATGATTAAGTTCTGAAGAATCTAAATCAGAATTTGTGTGAGGACTTACTAAGATAGGCATTCATTTTTCGAGTTAAGAAATTATGTTCTGATAACTGTTAAGTTCTGATATAAGTCTAAGTTCTGATATTAAATTCTGATCCTTTACTTGACTTATCTGTGGATAAAATCTAAAAAACAGTCTCATTTTAAATCAGAACACGTTTGGGTAGAATATTAACAGTCAATATCATTAGGGATAGTGGTTTACGTACACGTATAGTAATTTTTACTTGTTACTTGTGTGCATTAACCCTGACTTACACTTCCAATGACTGTTTTTCGTCTTCCCATTCTAGGGAGACGAGGTAGAATTAATTCTACCTGTCAGCATTAAATTCCCTTGCGTCTCCTGGCATTCTTTTGCCTATATAAACAACCACTTCACATCAGCCTTCACATCAACTCTTTTATCACAAACTCATCTTCATACTCTTTCTATCAAAAACACCATGGTCAATTACAATATGTTTTTGAACTATGAAACATTCAACATGGAGCTGAGCTGTGAAGCCTAGCAGCAGGAATGGCACGTCACTGCCATTCTTGATGAGATATGGGATTCAGTTCCCCAGGAGGTACTCACCCACCTCCTGTTCTTCTACATGGATTACCATCACCATCTGGAGCGATTGGAGGAGGAAAGGCTGGAAGCTCTCCGCCAGTAAGAGCGAATCATATGACTCGCTATTCTGTTTGTCGAGATTAGGAAGAAGAAATGATTTATTTTCTTCTTCCTGTTTTTCTTCATCGTTAGCCTTGCCCTGCTTCTTGAGCTAGGACAAAGGCTGTTGACGTTAGGTTTAGCAGCTTAGGACAATCTTGTAAAAAGTTCTGATGTAATTTAAATTTCATAAATGTATTCTCTTGATATATTAATGAAATTTGTTTTTTTTCAAGATCTTGTCTCTGAGATATTTTGTCATGCATTGTTAAATCCTGATAAATATTCATATTCTGATGACCATATAAATTTTGTTTTAAATTAAGTTCTGATTTTACTTTATCAGTACTTGCTCACCTGATTTATTTTGGTCATTCTCACTCGATTTTTTTTCAGAATATTGGTGTTGCAGTGAAAAATAATTGAATAAGTGAAAACAATTTCAATTCTGAATTAAAACTGATTTACCTTGATTAATGGAATAACTGGGTAAGTGGAACGGTTTTTTCTTGAAAAACTGCAAGTGGGTAAGTAATGATTACTGTTTTCCCGTGCCCATTAACTATTCGTTATTACTGCATGTCTGACAGGTGTCCAACGGTAACATTTTTTTTTTCAAAGTATAAGTAAGACGGAGAGAGGATTTTTTAATCTTTTATTCACTTTTATACTTTATCTCTCTATTCGCTTTTACTCTCTTTCATCTCTTGACGTTGGTTTTTCAAATAGACATTTTATCAAACACCTAACAGGCACTCTTAAATCTCGATTATTTTTATGGAACCAAAGGATTTGATCATTGATGGAGCTAAATTTGTTCCAAACAACTATGCTGCAATTCTTGATAATGCTGAAGCTCCGTCTGAGTTGCATTTTGTGCAAGATCTTCTTGCACACAGTGAAATCGGGTATGCATTGACCCAACCTTCAACCTTTTCAAGCCAACAAGTTCTGACATTTTGGAGGACTGGAAACTTTGATAATGGTGGTCAAAATGGTACTCCTAGTATTGTTTTCGAAGTGGGTGATTCTATATATGGGGTAACTCCTGGTACAATTCACAAGGCCCTACATCTACCAGAAGGATGTACTTTTTCAACCCCAGAGGAATCAGCTCTTAAAGAGTTCATGGCTAGTTTGGGGTATGAGCAGAGTTTGGCAAAGCTTGGGCAGTTGAAACGAGCTCATATCAGAAAGGAGTGGAGTTTCTTCTTTGACTGCATTACCAAAGCTTTTGGAAATAAATGTTCCAACTTTGATGCTATACCCATAATGAGTCAGCACATCGGGTATGCTATCATTAACCAAACTCATTTTGATTTTGCAACTGCTGTGATAGGTTTTATTGGGGATGGGATGACAGAAGATAGGAATGTTGTATACTTTGCTAGATTTTGTCAACTTATTGTTAACCATTATTGTGCTGATAACCCCCAACCTACCACTAACTTAACTCCATCTTTCAAAATTGCAAAACGAGCCTTTAATGATTTGATAAATGCTGATGTTAAGAAAAAGGTGGTTAGACCCTTGCAGATTCCTCAATCTGTAAAACAGATCTTAGTAAATGCTGATCCTAATACCTACAGATCTGTTTATCCTGATATCCAATCTACCACCACACCTCAAACATCACAGAAACCAACAACATATACCTCTCATACTACTCAACCATCCCTCAGAACATATCTCAAATCATATCTCTCCACTTCACAGAAAGCTCAACCCTCATCCTCAGCACCTACTGTGAAGCCTTCCTCTTCCAAGCCTAAGAGGACAAAGACTGTTCCTCAAACACCTCAGAAGAGAAGGAGGATTGTTTTGAGAGATGAATCTGAAAGTGAAGAACAGGTTTCTACATCAGAACCTGTTGTCAAAGAAGCTAAGAAAGTTCCTTCTCAGAAGGATTCTGCAATTGGGGGATCTAGGCTTCTCAAAAGGCTTAGAAAAATGACTGTTGCTGAAACTCCCAAGAAATCCATACCTTCAAAGAGATACAAGAAACAGAGGGCAAAAAGGCCAGTTTCAGATGATGAGAAAGCAGCAGCTAAGGAAGGAGATCAGGAATCTCTGATCTCACAAAAACCAGATTCTGCTAAAGCCACTGCTTCTCCATTAACTCCAAATCAGGAAGCTGCTACTGAAATGGCAAACACACCATCTGTGTCTCCTGTTCAAAATGTTGTATCTCCTGTTGATCCAGGCACAAGTGCTGCAATTGATGTTCAGAACCTGGTTGTGCCTAGGATACTTTACTTAGAAGCTCCAACAACAACTAATCCATCAACAACACCTGTTACTGATGCTGCTCAAACTCCAGAATTATCTACTACACCTTCTCTGCATCTAGATGCTGATGATCAGAATATAGGTGAGCATCAGGATATGGTTGTTGATCAGAACTTAGAACCAGATCAGCAATTAGGTGATGATGATGAAGCCTCCATTGCTACTAATATTGTTGTTTTATCAGAAGATACTGATTCTGTAAGTTCTGATGCTGCAAATGCTGGAGATACTGGTGATGCTGCTCCAACTGCAGATGCTGATGAAGCAGGACCTTCAGGACATGCACCTCAGCAAACTGTTCTTAAATCTGAACTTGTTAAGAAGTTTGTTACAAGAGAAGCACCAGTGCCTTGGAGTGAAACTCCTGCAGGACAGGAGTGGACTAAGGAATGGAACTCAGTTACCTGTGCTCCAACTGCACAGCATCTGGCTGAGCACTTGACAAAAGCTGATGAAATGTTAATTACTGATGATTTCAAAACACAGCTTAGAGTCACTGCATTGAGTACTAAACATTTACAAGGTCTCCATTCAACTACTCATACAGAGTTACATCACTTAAGGGAAGAACTAATGAAGCAAGAACAAGTTCAAAAGATTGATAAGAAAAAGTTCTTTCAACCTACCTTTGACAGAGTTGCTTATATTGAGAAGACTCAAGAGAATCAACAAGCTCAGATTGATGATATTCTGAAAAATCAAGCTTCTCAACAATCTCAACGTAATGAAATCCAAGCCTCAGTGGAATTGCTTGTCTCTCTTCTACTACCTGCTGATGCCAAAAAGGGGGAGAAAGTAATTAAGTCCAAATGCAAAACTGATAAGATACTGAAGGGGAAGGACGATGAAAGGGATGACCAAGGAAACTCTGGAATGGGTAGAGGTCATAGTCAAGGTAGAGGTTTCTCATCAAGAAAAGCTGAAATCACAAGTCACAGGACAAGTTCTGATACTGGAAAAGAATTAGTTCTGCTACTGGTAAAAGGATAAGTTCTGATGAACTTTTAGATCTTGATGAAGAAATGTCAAGACAGTTATTTCTTCAGGAAAATCCAGGAATGGACTTGGAGAGTTTAATGGAAGAAGAAGCCAGACTTAAATCAGAAAAAGTCACATCTAAATCTGAAGCTTCTGGTAAAAAGACACTTCCAAAACTCAAAGGCATTGTGATAAAAGAAAGGACAAATATTGAAGCAATATTGGCTAAATCACAACCGCAGATAGATCCAAGATCCAAGGGTAAAGAAAAAGTTGGTGAACCTATCAAGGTTTATGTGCCTCCTCAGAATGAAGAAATTACTGATGAAGATGCTGATCTTGCTCTGACTTCAAGAAAAGTTCTTAAGACAACCTCTGACATGGCTCAAGTTATTCAGAGTCAAGAGACAGTAAGTTCTGATATTTCGAAGAAGCAAGTAACCTCTGACATAGCTCAAGTTAACTTGATATCAGAAGATAAATCAAAGACACTCCTACCAGGATTCACTAAAGCAAAACAGACTCAACCTTTGAAGACTGCTACAAGTGGTTTTGAAGCAAGAGTAGTTACTGGAAAGGAAGCAAGAGATAAAACTGGATTGGGAAGTGCTGATGAAAGAAGAATACAAAACACTACCAATGATCCAACTTCCTTGAGTGAACCAAGTATTGGAGCAACTCCTGAGAGATTGAATCAACTGGAATCTGTATAAATGGTTTACCATACCTACTTGAAAGAACACATCTTGTTGTACTTCATGACAGATGGTAGGGTTTAATTATATAAGGCAAAATGCCATTCCATTTAAGTATTTTGAAGAATTGGAGCATGTATTATTCTTACTTCAAGTGAATGACAGATTGACAGAAAGTGCTGCAAACTATTTGAAGGATCAGATTCAGAGACAGAAAAGGCTTTATTCTGTTAAGTCTGATAGCACATATGTTCCAAAGTATAGAGATCACAAGGGTGATATAGTTGAAATGAAGCCCAACACTGCTAAGATTATAACTACCTTTCTGGGTTACAGGGCTGTGGAATTCAATCTCTAGTCTGATAAAGCTTATTTGATCAGACTGGATCAGGATATAAGAAAAGCTAAGATTAATGATCTCAGAGCTGCAATCTTTCAAATTGGTGAAGATACTGCAGAGCTTAAAGATTCTAAAAGGAGGATGATTGATGAACTTAGATATGTTGAGAGATGTTTGTTGAAGAACTATCTCAGAACAACTCCTGATATCAGAGAGATCAGAAGATGAAGCCAAGTCAAGATCTACAACTGATTAAATTCTGATATTTGTACAGACTGAAGCTGTTATCAGAAGTTAAAGATTGGTAAAGCTTTAAGGACTGTAAGTTGTAGTTATCTAGTCTAATTCTCATGCATTTGTACTTAATGTTTTTGACATCATCAAATATCTATTAAACTTGTATATTATGCTAATTTACAAGTTGGGGGAGATTGTTAGATATATTTGATAATGTCATGGCTAATATGATTTATGTTTAGTTTACAGATCTTACTTAAATAGGATAAATCAGTACTTACTGGAAGTCAGGACTTAAGGATATCAGTACTTATATTATCAGGAGATAATCATCAGAAGATGGATATCAGAACTTAAGTGCTGAAGGACGTTCTGATAAGGACAGCAGCTGATTAAAGGAAAGAAGATCGAGATAAACATAAGAAGAGATATGCATGAAGAAGGAATTCTATGAAGAATAGAATACTTGGAAGAAAAGATATCTGATTGATATATTTTAGGAAGCAGAATTATATTCCATATCAATTAGCGATTATCTTGTAACTATGTAGTATATAAACACAGACATAGGGTTTACACTATAAGTATTATCATATTCGAGAAGATTATTCATTGTAACCATAACAGCTCTCGTGATATTTGTTCATCACTGAGAGGTAACAGTTCCATACTGTAACAGAGTTTATTATTTCAATAAAGTTTGTTTTCTGTTACTTGAGATATTAAACTTCGATTTGATTGTACTTTACACTGTATTCACCCCCTCTACAGTGTGTGTGTGACCTAACAGTTGTCATGAGGGACATGTCCACTTTAGTTACTAATAATAATCCAGCTCTTTCATGGTCCGGTCCTGTCCCGTGAACATTAGATCTTGATTCGGAAGAGCTCCAAATCTATGTTTATGTATTGGCCCTATAAAATATGAATGTACAACTTTGATATTTAATCCCTTTTAATAATATTGATGCGAATGAAGAGTTTATGCTAAGAGTGTCATTTTTAATAATAGAAAGACGGTTCAAGAAGGAATGCTAACAGTTTCAAGTTATTGAGAAAATATCTAACTTTCCCTTCAATTATTTCGATTAACGATCATACACAAGTGAACTTAGATTTGTTGTCATCCCACGAATTTGTCTAACAATCATTGTAATGGCTGGATTCCCTTATTAAGTTACCAAGTTCATTACACAAATTTAAATCTATAGTAGTACAGTTCTCCGATATAAATTAGATCTTGAAAATATTAATGAAAACTGCATATTAAAAATAAATCCTAATTAAAATAAAATATTATTGTCGAATAATAAGTTAACATTAGCACTAACAAAAATTTCTCTCCATTTTTGTGAGAGTTTTATGGTATTTTCATTCAACGTCTGATCCTGGAGAGTGAATTGTGAGAGTTTCTTGTTTATGGCTCGATATGATGATTTAAATGATCAATTTAGTGGGCTAGATATTGATGATGAGGAGAATTCTGTGTTTGGTTTTGGGGTGGATGTTGAATTTAAGGTGAATAAATATGATCTTTGTGTGGTGGGCAGATTTTTGACGGAGAAACATATCAATGTCAACACAATGAAGACTAAAATGACAGATGTATGGAGGCTAACCATGGGAATTAATATCAAGGAGTCAGAGTAAGGAATCTTCTTGTTTCAGTTTTACTATAGGGAAGATATCAATTGGGTTCTTAAAGTAGGTCCGTGGTTATTTGATAATTCAATGATTGTGATGGCACATGTTCTGAATGATGAAGAACCACTAAATGTTCCATTATGGCACGTGAACATGTGGATGCAAATCTTTGATCTTCCATCTGGATTCATTTCGTAGATTGTGGACAAGCAATTGGGAGATTTCTTTAGAGAATTTCTTGAATATGAGAGTAAAAATAATACGGGCATATGGAGAGAATTTATGCGTATCAGAGTTATAGTGGATGTCAGAGAAACATTAAAGCCTAAGAAGAAAATAATGAAGAAGAATGGAATGGAGGTGATGGTCTGTTGCCAATACAAATGATCGGGGAAATTCCATTTTACGTGCGGCATGTTAACACATACAGAGCGATACGCGATATTGTAAGAAGTTTCTTTGTAAAATAAGTGAGGAGATAAATAAGGAATGGGGGAGTTGGCTTAGAGCTGCACCTAGGAGAACTAGTAGTCGGGCAAAAAGTTGGTGTTTGCGAGAAGAAGATGACAAGGATTGGGAGGCGCGTCAGTGTCGATATAGTTTATTCCGGAGATCAGGGGGGTTCAGTTACGAGAAGGAAGTCAATAGCATGATTATAGGGAGGTTCACAAAGGCTAGAGTTACATGATCCCGGGAATAATACTAATCTCTTAAATGTAGCAGGTCAAACTCTGGAAGTTAGGAGGGAAAATTCAAATCTAAATGAAAAGAATGGGCTGCATAATGAGGAGCTGATTGGGCTTCAAATTATGAAAATGAAAAGAATGCTTGATGGATCCGGTAACTATGACACTATGGATATACCATGTGGGCTTGTATGTATATCTGACTTGGGCTTAATATTAAAAATAAGGATGTTGTCCTTTCTGAATTGGATTGTCCAACGTCAAATAACTCTCAACTAGCTAAGGTTACTCAGCAAGCTAGCCGGACTTTATGAATGCTGTAAGTTGGAACTGCTGAGGATAGGAGAATTCTCGTGCAGTTTGTGTGTTACGATACTTAGTTAAGTCTCATAAATCCAATATTTTATTTTTTAATAAAAACTTTGTCTAATAAGGAGAGGATAGAGAAGCTTTGTGGTAAGTTAGGCTTTGATAATCAATGGGTAAAGGAGTGTGTTGGTAGAAGTGGGGGTATTACTTTATTGTGGAAAAGTAATGTTTAAGTGAATTATATTTTATCATGATAATAACTTTATCGACGCTCACATTATGAATGCTAATGGGGTAGAATAAAGGCTGACCAGGTTTTATGAATATCCAAAATGTGCTCGTAGAAGGGAGTCTTGAGATCTGTTGAAGGAAGCCTAGGTATTTCAAGGGTAAAATTCAAATATCCCATAACAACAACTTGAAAGGAAAGACTTTAACAAATGCAACCGGCAAAGATGGTTACAAATCAGGGTCTTTGGACAGATAAAAGATTAGATGTTATAACTGTGATGTACTTGATCACTCTCCTAAAGAATTCAGAAAGCCAAAGAAAGTAAAACAGGATAAGGCGTATCTGGAATTGAAGCTGAGTATGAAGCACTTCTGAGAACACAACAGGGAAAAGCTTATATTGTTGAAGGTAAAAGTTGGGATGACACATATGATGAAGATGATGTTAAAGAATATGAAAACTATGCTCTCATGGCCTTAGAGGGAGGCGAGTCATCTATCTAAATTTGAGGTACCTATTCTAACCACCAATAATTTGAATATTTCATAATATAAGGAAACCGTCGAAAAGATGAGTATAGAAATGTTTAACATTTACACAAGCCTGATGATAGCTACTGAGGAAGTGAGTTGGATGTCAAAGGTGAACGAGAAACAAGATTTAGAGTCGCAGCTTGTTAGTCTAGAAGCGGTTAGACAAGAAAATGAATATCTAAAAAATAAGCTAAAATGTGCAGAGGAAGTAGAAGCTGTTCTAAGAGACAAAGTTGAGAAAAATGATTTTAAACTCAAGTCATTTAAAAAGGCATCTCAATTGGTTGGTCAATACCATGAAAAGAACAAGTCATGCGCTAACATAGCTATTGGCTTGGACTATGAGGGTAGTGCATCTCACAAGAAAAGTGATGTGGACAAGGGAAAGGAAAGTGTGAACAAAGAAGTTCATGTGGTGCTAAAAAAGGTAAAGCACCCTTGTTCAAAGCTTGTAAGGTGAACTTTAGTGGAGAAGAGCTTACCATCAAGCAAGAAATTGCAGATGAAGATGATGAAAAGAAAAATGCAAAATCCACTCTCAATACTGAATATGAGAATAAGCTCGAGGCTAGTCCAGTTATCAAGAAACCAGTCAATGAGATCAAGAATGAAAGCACTGGAAAGAAAAAGAAGAAAATAAATGGAAATATATGTGTCAACAAAAGTTACAATTATGCCTATATTGCAGATTCTCCCAGAAAGTAGTGTGAAAGATGTGGCTCAACAAGTCATCTAACCCGCCATTATAAAAAGGTTGTTAATGTGACAAAGTATGGAGCTTGCAAATACAACGAGTCTCAAACAAATGATCCATACTCTTTCTGTGACAAGTTTGATTGCATTCCATGCAATATGAAAGTTATGACCAGCTGTAATATGTAAAGGATCTAAAAGAAGTTAACTTTAGATCTGTGACCAAATAGGAAAATGTTAATCAAACTAAGAATGTTGTTTCTTTTGAATATTCAAGTTCTACTTCTGCAAACTCTGTCAAGAAGAATAAAGTCATATGGATCATTGGTAGTGGATGCTCCAGTCATATGACAGGTGACAAAGCCCTGCTATCACAATTTTAGGAGATGGATGACCCTTTGGTGACCTTTGGAGATAACAACAAGGGATTCACAATGGGATATGGCAGTTTGATTCATGGAAATGTTATCATTAAAGATGTAGCACTGGTTGCAGGTCTTGAAGTGAATCTTCTAAGTGTCTGTCAATTTACAGACAAAGGTTTCAAGGTTATTTTTGACAGAGAAGATTGCTCAATCACAAGCAACAAGACTGGTAAAGTTGTTCTGAAAGGAGTAAGAAAGGGAAGCCTATTTGTTGCAGACATGAACTCAGGAAACAAGCATAAGAAATATTACTTTTACACCAAGTCATCTAGTGCACAAAGCAAACTCTGGCACAAGAAGCTCTCTTACTTAAACTACAAAGAAAGCAATACTCTGGTGAAAAGAGAATTCGTGAGAGATTTGCCAGCTTTGAAATTTTCTCAAAATGAAGTTGGTGAACCTTTTAAAAAAGGCAAAATGAAGATGTCTAGTTACAAAAGCAAAGATATGAATTCCATTAATGCTCCACTACAGCTTATCCACATGGATTTATTTGGTCCTATAAATGTTATTTCTATATCTAAAAGGAAGTATGCATTGATGATGGTGGATGACTACTCAGAATTCAAAAATACAATACTATGTGAATTTTGTAAAGATGAAGGCATTATTCAAGAGTTCTCTGCTCCCCGAATACCTCAACAAAATGGTGTGGTTGAAAGGAAAAATAGAACTCTAGTTGAAGCTGCAAGGACAATGTTGCAGGATTTCAAGTTGCCAACCAGTTTTTGGGAAGAAGTTGTTAGCACAACATGTTACACTCAGAACATATATTTGTTGAACAAAAACATTGGCAAGTCACCCTACACAATCATGTCAAAAAGAAATCCTATTGTTAAGCATATTCATGTGTCTGGAAACAAGTGCTTTGTGTTAAAAGACAACTCTGAGTATGTTGGGAAATTTGACTCCAAAGTATTTGAAGCTTTCTTTCTTGGATATTTATTGGAAAGGACTACCTACAGAGTTTATGTGCTAGAGCAGAAGAATATAATAGAAAGCATAGATGTGGCATTTGATGATGACAGTTATCTAGGCTTGGAATGTCTTGATGTATATGAAGCTGAAACTTTGAAATTTGAAAATCTCAACTTTGACAGTGATTCTGAAGATGAAGTTGAAGATAATGCAGACAATAGAGTGGAGGAAGAGACAAGTGAACCATTGATTTCTGACAATGAGAATTCATCTCAAGAAAGAAGCACACCTGAATTTGAAGGCACAAACTCAGGGGGAGAAAAGAGATGATAGTTCTGCAATTCATGCCAATAATAAAGAAAATGAGGACAATTATAGTCATTAAAATTATCACACCAGAAAATGGGATAGAAGGCACATAAGAGACACTACAATTGGTGATCCTAATGTTGGAGTGAGGACTAGAAATGCCACTGTAAATGAATTCCTACATACATGCTTTCTGTCTCAAATTGAGCCTAAGAAAACTGAAGAAGCTCTACTTGACCTTGATTGGATAACTGTTATGTAGGAGGAGCTAAATCAATTTGAAATAAATAAAGTTTGGGAACTAGTTCCTGCACTAAGAAACAGAAGCATCATTGGTACAAAATGGGTGTACATGAACAAAGTGGATGAAAATGGTATTGTAACAAGAAACAAAGCAAGATTGGTTGCAAAGGGCTACTCATAAGAGGGAGGAATTGATTGTGATGAAACTCTTGCTCTAGTTGCAAGACTTGAAGCAATAGAATTTTCCTAGCATTTTCAACACATTCCACTTTTAAGGTGTATCAAATATATGTGAAAAGTGCATTCCTTAAAGGTGAACTAGAAGAAGAAGTCTACGTACAACAGCTTCCTGGATTTGAAGATCCAAAATTTCCAGATTTTTTTTATAGACTTTTGAAGGCTCTCTATGGATTGAAGCAAGCATCGAGAGTATGGTATGATACTTTATCAGAATTTTTAATCAAACATAGATTCACTAGAGGCACAATTGACAAAATTCTATTCTACAAGCAACATGGTGATGACATCATCCTAGTTCAAATCTATGTGGATGATATCATCTTTGGTTCTACTAATGGAAAGTTGTGTCAAAGATTCTCAAGACTCATGCAAAGTGAATATGAGATGAGCATGATGGGAGAACTAAGTTACTATCTTGTCCTTCAAGTTAGCCAAATAAGTGATGGAATTTTGATCAGTCAAACTAAGTATGTCAAAGAACTTCTGAAGAAATTTGGAATGGCGGTTTGCTCACCTACATCTACCCCTATGTCTACAACTACCAAATTGGATGAAGATAAGAAAGAAAAAAAGTGTAGACATCTCAAGCTACAGGGGAATGATTGGATCTTTACTTTTACTTGACTACAACTAGACCATACATCATTTTTGTTACATGTCTGTGTTCTAGATTTCAAGAAAATGTTAAAGAATCACATTTAATGGTTGTCAAGAAGATTTTCAGATATTTGAAGGGAACACCAAACTTAGGATTGTGATATCATAAGGAAACTGGGTTTGAAGCTGTTGGATACACAAATGTAGATTTTTCTGGATGCAGGGTAGACAAAAAAGTACAAGTGAAAGATATCAATTCCTTGGTCAAAGACTTGTATCATGGTATAATAAGAAACAACAATCTGTGTCAATTTCCACAGCTAAAGAAGAATATATAGGTGCTGGAATTTGTTGCGCTCAAGTGCTTTGGATTAGAAATCAACTAATGGATTATGACCTATTGTTACAAAAGATTCTAATCATATGTGACAATACTAGCACAAGATCTATTGTTGCTAATCCAATTAATCATTATACAACTAAGCACATTAATATAAGATACCATTTTATTAGAGAACATGTTGTGAATGGTACTATTTAGCTTGTTTTTATTCCAACAAAAAAACAGTTAACTGACATTTTTACTAAACCTTTGGTTGAAGCAACCTTCACTAGACTTGAAAGTGATATTGGTATATTAAACTCTTCATCCTAAAGGCAAGAACTCAGCTAATATATTGCAGCAGATTAATTCTTAATAAAAAAATCAAATTTGATTTAGTTAGGAATTAACTGGAATATGATCTATAAATATTTCAAAATTCTCTATATATTTATTTTTCAAAAAATTAAATCTAACTTGGAATTTTTCTAATTATAAGAAAAACTATCCAAAGTTAGTTCACATTGTTGATATGTGAAATTAATATAAGACAGATTCAAGAAAGAACAAAAGTATGTAGAGAATTGAGTTCTCGATAAGCCTATATGACTTGTCGATAAGTCATTTTATGACTTCTCGATAGAGTTCTCGATAAGTCTTTTTCATGACTTCTTGATAGACTTCTCGATATGTCTTTTTATGACTATTTGACAAGTATTGTAGAGATCTCGATATACTTATCAATATGGAGTTCTCTACAGTTCAAATTTTAGACTTCTAGACAACTTAGAACTGAAGTAGTTTAATTTAATAAATTATTTCAGTAAAGTACTTTTAATATAAAATTAATTTTAATTCTATGTTGAATTCTTCAATATAAATTAGAATAATTCAGTCCAAAAGGACAAACTTGGTATTTTTACAACATCTCAATAAGTCACTATCTAGTTCTCGATAAATTTCACCAATTATTGATCCCTAAATGATTTTCTATTGTATTTAAGTGTAAATTCAGTATTAAATTCAAGAATGTTTCAAAAATCATGAAACTCATATTTCTTAATTTTGAAATATTTTGAGAATTATAAAATTAGTTCGGATTATATTTACCCGCATGTTTGTCGTTAAAATGTAAAATGCGGATTCAAAAATGATTTAAAAATTATAAAAAAATTATTTTATTAGTATCTATTTATTCTGGGAATTTTTAAAACTAGTTTGGTAATTTTTGAATTTTTATTTACCCGCACCTTAGCCCGTTAAATTGCAAATTTCGGGACAAAATCAAGTTTGCCAGCAGTAAAAAGGACACGTGGCACAATTGCTTATACGTGTCAACCTTGTAGAATTCAGCTGATACGTGTCAAATGCTGATTTTTTGGTTTTTTTTTAAAAAATAATAATAAAAATTAAATAAACACAGCCATTTCCCATGTAACTATTTTCACTCTCATTAATTTCTCAGTTTCATTCTCTCTCACTATCTCTCACGAGCTCTCAGCTCTCTCTTGTGTGCATGTGTGCGTGTGTGTGTGTGTGAATTCGGTGTGTGTATTGGTGGCGCATGACGTGAGGCGCGTGTGCATGTTGTTGTGTTTTGTTCGGGTTGTATTATTCTGTTTTTCTGATTTGGGTTGTGCATGTACTGATTGGACTTTTTATTATTTTCTGCAGAAAAATAGTTGATTATTTTAATGAAATAA